>NC_142151.1:41281052-41587236 GCF_024610735.1 Ursus americanus | reverse complement strand
ATTTCTTCTCCAAGAGCAACCCTGCCCAGATGTGAGTCCTTGGGTTGTGGTTCTGGATCAAGAACAGCCAGTAAATCTGACTGGGCCATGGACTGAGGAACTAGGGAAATTCCATGGCTTGTCTAAGAACTAAAATCTGTTCTTGAGTAGTTTGAATTCTCGACCCAGTCTCGTTTCCCTCCCTCAACTGCTGGGTCAGACCTCCTGGTACTGTGTTGGACTTTTGAGGTCCCTCCTTGATTCAGACTCCAGGATCTGAGCCGGTGAGCGATGAGTGACAGAGTGTACCTCCCTTAGGTCCTCCGTAGCATACCAGGAATGAGAGGAGGTGGAGAGGAAGCTCCCTCTGCACCTGTCCCAGACCCATGCCTGTTCTTTGGCCCTGGTCACTCAGCAGGAGAATGCCAACAGGCCTGCTTTCACCAGACGGACGCCTCAGGTTTTCAGCATTGTGTAAAGACTGGAGTAAATAGGCCTGGCTCCCTATGTTTGCCTATGGTCCAAAGCTCAAATGATTATGGTGTACAGATACAGATGGGACTCGATCACATCCCCACTTTCATCTAACGGTAGTGTATGTTCTTCTCCTCAGATTTATCCTTTACATTCTGAAGGCAAGTATATATATACTTCAGTGTTTATAGGAAGACCTGCTGGCATCGCTGGTCTTGTGGCTGTAGACCATGCGACAGAAGTTGTTTCTCCACTTGGGGAAATTACATACAGCTCAGAATAAACTTGTTCCCTCAGAATAGATTTTTTTAGGTCCCACACATCCTGGAAAAACTGTTCCTTAGTGCCTATATGTCTGTTATTGAAAATAGGACATCTAAGGTAGAGATTCGATTAATTTCAAACTTGAGCTTGGTAAAGTAAAAAAAATGATACTGGTCTTTACCAGTAGTGGTTTTATATGTATGTTTTGAACGCTGGCCAGATAGCTCAGTTGTTGAGACCTGGTGCTAATGAAACTGAAGTTGCAGGTTCACTCTCAAAAAAGATGTTCTGGGAGCAGAGCTCAGTGGACCCTGTGAGAAAGATCAGGACCTTTCTACTCAAGAGACCCAGAGGTCTCTTCAGGCTTTATGTCTTTCCATTGAGAGAAGTTATCCCCTAAATGTTTCCAGGGTGGGGATGATAGGGAGGAAGAGGCAAAGAGATGTGGCCAGCTCTGGGAACACCCACTTGCCCCCACGAGGACAGCCAAGGCTTCCTTGGCTGGTTCTGCTGAAGGAGGTGGAGAGAAAACATGGCAGACTGCAGGAGAGGACACACACCCTGGCACCCCCTCTATGCCCTGCTGGCTGTCTCTTTCTCTATGGACAGGGTAGGAGGTTTTGTTATTTTACAGAGCTATTGGAATCATGCTAGAAGGGCATCTAGAATCTTTTCTTACTATCTACCTAGTCCTGCTCTATCAGAACATGAGCCTTTCTTCTACGTGTAGAGCAGTCTAAGATGTGAGTATCTCCGAAACGCTGTCAAAAAGAGTTTCACAGAAAGCCAGGGAAAGGGTTAAGGCTGCACAGAGCCGGCCCAACCATTCACTGTATGTGAAGAATTCCAGTTTAATTACCTAGATATTTTGCACAGATTGGAAAGGAGGCAATGAGAGGCATTTTGCGGTGTTCTGAGGAATGGAAGCCTGACATCAATACAGAATTTTCTTCTGACTTCACCATGTCCAAAGGCTAGTTAGCTTCACTGACTGTTGCCAGCTCTCCCCCTCATGTGTATGTGTGTTATTTTATATATATTACATGTACATATAAATATATACATATCTATAATCTCCCAACTAGAGCTTTCATTGGACTGAAATATAGGTGTAAGGCCAGACAGTGAAAGAATGCAGATGAAGCCATACACAAGTATTAGAAAAACAGCTCTGCATAGTTGCTGATCAACAGAGGGCCTGTAAGATCCCTCATATGGGAAAGACATGACAGTGTTTATGAACATCAGTTATGTAAATATTACCTCATTCATTCCTGAACATCCCAAAGATATTATCTACGTATTTTAATTTGAAGCAAAGTGAGGACTGTAGTTTGTTCAAACTGCTATAGTGAGAAGATTTTCATTTGGGTTAGCATCTGCTCTCCTCCCCAAAGAGTTTCCTTTAGTTACGGAAAATTAGCATGCCAGGACAATTCAGAAAATGCTCTATTGGTTTGTGAATCGGGCGTTCTGAGTTTTAATTTTAATTCTGTTACCGTGGGAGCTTTGATAAGGAGTCTGACGTCCTGGTGCTCTAGTTTCTACACGTGAAAAACGGAGGGAGGAGAGATGGAAAACAGCTTACCAAGTGAAAAAATATATTTTAAACATAAAAAATGTCTAACGTTCTAATACTGGCAATGTTTTAAACGTGGCTGTGCCAAGTCCGAGCATGCCATGAAGGCATGGGCAGGATATATGCCAGGCCTATCATAATGGTAGAGATTTTTGGGCACTGACTCTGCTTCCTGTCGTCTGAATAGACATGGGGGCAATTACAAAAAAGTGGCTGAGAGCCCGGGACAGAGGAAGTAAAGGGAAGGCACAGACGCAGCCACTCTGATTTGGCATATTACCAGGTTGGGATCCTCCTGACTTCATGAAACTAGAAGGCCCTTGGGCACTGCCATATAAACATTAAATAATATTGAAAAGGGTCTATGTGAAAATTGGGTAGGAATAATGGGCCTCTGGTAGGTCTGGTTAGTTAGAAGCTTGTGGTTAGTCAGATGTTTGGGCCAGCCGCCTATCAATTTGATGCTAAGGAGGAGGGATGGCTTTTCACCCCCTTCAAGAGAGAGCCATTGTGGGTTAGGTGTGGGAGGCAGTAAGACACTAAAGAATTGTTAAGGAGACACTCCTTGTGTGGGTGAAAGCTCAGAACAGCTCTCTCTCCTGAGCTGGGACAGGTTCCAACCTCAGGTAGATAGGAGTGAAGCTGCTTTTGCCACAATTAGCAGAATTAACTTGAAAAAGAGAGAAAATGTGATCTTATTCCCGGGTCTGAGCTGAGTTTCAGCTCAGCTGCAGTAAAGTGCTCCAGGGCCCCCCCGAATGCTGTGTATTCACTGAAGGTTCCTGTTTGTCTCTTACAGCTTCTGCTTCCTGCTCCTCCGGTACCTAATTTCTGCTCCTGCCTTCCACTTTCCTCCTAACGTGAGCTCAGCTTTCAGCTTTCTCTCAGGTTCTCCTTTCTGTTCCCGGGGCCACACCCTCCTACCGTGTGTCCTCTGTGTGTGTGTGATGGAGGCGTGCTCCGGATCTCTCCATTTCCCCTGAGCACGGTCATACCCCTCTCCTCTCGTACGCTGGGAGATTCCCGTCTCCTGCTCTGTCTTCACTGCCCAGAACAAATACTGTCCTAAGTCAAGTGCTCAAAATACCGAAGCCGCCCCGCAGCTGAAAAAGAGCTTCAGTCTGAGAAAGAGATACATTTGGCCTCTGACTTCTACGTCACGTGAATGGGGATCTGTACGGGCTCTCCCCCTTGCCGTCAACTGTACTGTTACACCCACGTTTTATTTTGCATTTTAATGCATGTCCTGCTTGCTAGACAAGGACCTAGTTCTTTTTAGAAAAAACCTAATTAAAACTATGCAGTGACATCTCCACTGAGTCCTGTCTTGTTAGAAGTGTCCATATAAGAATTCTGAGCTCCAGATAAGGCCCTCGTTGCTTCCAGCAGCATTCAGTTACAATAACATTTGATCATATTTAAATACTTCCCTTACGCTGGTAAACTAGGTTGAATGTGTCTTTGACTATTTTAGTTTTTCTTTTTAGGGCTCTAACCTTACGAATGGAAGGGGGCTGTGGAGGAGCCATTTCCACTCAGTTCTGTTCCTTCGTTCTTCAGTCCCTTGGTGCTATTTGGGAGTTTACCACTCAACTCTATTAAACTCTCTTTTATAGAGATTTCCCTTTATGGCCATTTTTTTTTTCTTTTGCCCATTTTCTACTTTTGTTTCCTGTCCGGATCCATTTGGGAAACCATGCCTATTTTTTGCTTTACCTCCTGGTGAATCATGTAGCAAGTGAACCAGCAGTCTGAATTTTTTATGGGACTATTTTCAATTTTTTTTAAATGAAAATTCTATCTTGCCCATAAGCTGGTTTATTTTCGGCTTATCTTAACCATTCAAGTCTTGGACCTTGGGACTAATTTGCATTATTTACCATCACACAAGTCTTGGCTGCAGAGCCGCCCCCCCCCCCCACCCCCCCCAGCCAGGTGCCTGTGAGAGCTTCCTGGCCACCTTAACCCAAGCTGCTCCTGCATTTGCTGGATAAGGTGTTTCTGTTGGAGCAAGTCAAGAGTTAGTTACATATACCTAGGGACTTCTTACCAGCCCCTAGTAGCCCAGTAACCATTTCTTATGTAAAAACTTGACATTTGGGAATTCTGGCTTTCATCAGTGCTAGAATACCAACTATTTTATGTTCTTCAGGATTGGGTTTACCAGCTGAAACAGCTGTGCTTACCCCATTCTTATTCCACACTTCACAGACAGTTCATGAATTCCCAGTCTGTTATGACCTTTCACTCCCCATTACAATAGTTTTATTCTCCATTGTTTTTTGGGGTTTCTTTGTTTTTTAAGTAGGCTCCACGCCCAACATGGGGCTCTAACTCACAACCCTGAGATCAAGAGTCCGCATGCTCTCCCAACTGTGCCAGCCAGGTGCCCCTCTCCACTGGTTTCTGAGAAGATGATAGAACCTATAGCTTTGTTGGGCTATGCTTTCTTCTGGAGTCCTAATGAAATAGTTTGTCTCTTTAAAATTATTACGTGTCAGTTTTGACTTATTAAATATATTGTGCCTAATGGATAAAATATTATGCTAAGTCAAGATTATAAACAGAGGAGACTAAAAGATGCTTTATCAAATTGTCTTTTCCCAATTCCCAAAGTCCAATGCTTTTCCTCTCCTTTAAATTTATCCCCTTCCAAATCTGTTCTTATAAAAGTCTCTCCTGCTTTTACCAGGCACTTGAGTCAAACAAACTTCTGTGTGTGATGACATTTTCTCCTAATTTCCTGTCCGTGGAACCATGTTGTATGTACTTTTGTGTGTGTGTGATGGCCTGTCCAAGCCTTCCTCTGCAGTCCAGCCTCGGTGGCTGCTACACTTAGGGCAGCCAGCCAGTCGGGGAAAGGGATGCAGGAGAGCTTCCTGGCCTTAAAGAGTTAGCTGATAGAATCGTAATAGGCTTAGTGTTCCTATGAGAATTGACAGGTAAGGGAGCCCTTAGCTAACAAAGTAAAACCAGGGCACGTCTCAGCAGAGTACGAACTCATCCCTGCCTGTGCTAACGATACCCTTTTCCTTCTAGAAGTTTCAGGCACCTGCAAGAGAGACTTGTGTGGAGTGTCAGAAGACAGTCTACCCGATGGAGCGTCTTTTGGCCAACCAGCAGGTGTTTCACGTCAGCTGCTTCCGTTGCTCCTACTGCAACAACAAACTTACGTAAGCCAACCAGAGTGAGCCATCTCTTTGTGTCGCTGGACCATGGGAGGGACTCTTTGGCTTTTAGAGCACTGGTACTAGAAGCTCTTGTACTAAGAGTGCGCTGTCGAAGGTCCTTGAAGAAAGTAAAAAGTACCATTTAATGACAAGTATTACATAGCAAATGAGAGTGGTGTTTGGAACTTCTTGGTACATTGATATTTTAATTTACATGTTTAATTTACATGGAGCTTAAATCCTATGGGTGGCAGGTAAAACCTCCTGTGACTTAAATTAGTAGAATATTCCCCCTCGGTCTCATAGAATCATATAGTTAAGAAATCTTAAGAGTGCTTGTCGGGGCACCTCAGTAGCTCAGTCAGCTGAGCGGCTGCCTTTGGCTCAGGTCATGATCCCAGAGTCCCGGGATCAAGTCCCGCATCAGGCTCCCTGCTGAGCGGAGAGCCTACTTCTTCCCCTCCCCCTCACCCCACTCATGCTTGCTCTCTCTCCAGTGCACTCTCTCTCAAATAAATAAAATCTTAAAAAAGAAAAAAAAAAGAGTATACTTGTCTAAGCCCTTACTTGAAAATGTTCCAAACACCATATAAATGGTAATAATAACAATAATAGACCCTGAAGAGCATGAATTTTTCTGTATTTTGCTTCCTTTTATTTCTGAGAAAATAATTATGTATCATTTCTTCCAAGTAACTCAAGGTATGAATAGAAATATGACAAATTGGGGCGCCTAGGTGGCTCAGTCAGTTAGGCATCGAACTCTTGATTTCAGCTGAGGTTATAATCTCAGGGTTGTGAGATCAAGCTCTGTGTCAGGCTCCTTGCTCAATGTGGAGTCTGCGTGTCCCTCTGCCCTCTGCTCCCCCTGCCCTGAGCTCTCTCTCTCTCTCTTTCAAATAAATAAATAAAATCTTAAAAAAATAACAAATTGGGGACATATTCCATATTAACTCATTTAAATCATGGGGTCTTAGGGGCGCCTGGGTGGCTCAGTCGTTGGGCGTCTGCCTTCGGCTCAGGGCGTGATCCCGGAGTCCTGGGATCGAGCCCCACATCAGGCTCATCCGCTGGGAGCCTGCTTCTTCCTCTCCCACTCCCCCTGCCTGTGTTCCCTCTCTCGCTGGCTGTCTCTCTCTCAAGTAAATAAATAAAAATCTTAAAAAAAAAAAATCATGGAGTCTTAGGAAAGTAACTAGGATGTCACTTCCTCCAGCTTTGTTTTCAGAGCAAGCATTCCTTCTAAAATACTCTGGAAAGATGTGCTGGCATCCGTGTGGCACTTCGCAGGGGTTGATACCCCACTACCTAGTTCCTGTGTAAGGTAGCTCTAGCTCCACAGCTCTCCCTTCTATTGAACCAAAATGTGCCTCTGTGACTTCTCATTGGTTCTTTTCCTACGCATGGTATTAATTTTTTTTTCTCCAAAGCATATATTCTAAGTTTCTGAATTTTTATATCTCTTCTGTGGAAATGCTGTTATTTTTATATCCCTTTTGGAATTTGTTACCTTGCAAGAGACACCAAATCTCCTGAAAGCCTGTCCAGCACTGATATTAGAGTAGATTTACTTCCTGGCTGCTGCTCACTGGGCTCCTGTTAACCATATTCAGTCCCTAGCATCTAGTGAGTACAGACTGTTTGCAGAGCATTATACTTACTCCTATAGAGATGTACTTTTAAATTATAACGCAAATGGGAAACGAGGAGGAAAATGATTCAACTTTGTACAAAGGAATATCATTATAGGTAATTATAGATTATAAATAGGAAATCTATGAGTGGTCAGAGATAGGTGGGCTTACCTAGGGAAGACTTCTTGGAAGAAATAATTTTTTTTTGACAGTTTTGGCGGAGGGGAGTGAAACCATTTGAAAATAGGAGGCTGTACCACATGAAAGAATGTCTTGTGAAGGTTTAGGCCTAGAAATGAGCATGCTTTTATAAGGGTAAGAAAACGCACCTGCTTGAAAGGGAGGGGGTCAAGAATTCTAGGTGATCGATGTCCTTTGAAAGATGTTTTTCTTACTTAGCATCTTTTGAAAATACTGCAGTTGCCAAAGTTCAGCCTGCTGGTATAAGTAAGAGTATACAGATCTATTAACTTTATGCTCTTTTTCTTTTAACAACAGCCTAGGAACATATGCATCTTTACATGGGAGAATCTACTGCAAGCCTCACTTCAATCAACTCTTTAAAGCTAAAGGCAACTATGATGAAGGCTTTGGGCACAGACCACACAAAGATCTGTGGGCAAGCAAAAATGAAAATGAAGGGATTCTGGAGAGACCAGCCCAGCTTCCAAATGCAGGGGAGACCCCTCAGAGCCCAGGGGTAGAAGATGCCCCCATTGCTAAGGTGGGTGTGCTGACAGCAAGTATGGAAGCCAAGGCCTCCTCTCAGCCAGAGAAAGAAGACAAGCCGGCTGAAACCAAGAAGCTGAAGATCGCTTGGCCGCCCCCCACTGAACTTGGTAGTTCAGGAAGTATCTTGGAGGAAGGGATCAAAGTATCCAAGCCCAAATGGCCTCCTGAGGATGAAATCAGCAAGCCCGAAGCTCCCGAGGACGTAGATCTGGATCTGAAGAAGCTAAGACGATCTTCTTCACTGAAAGAAAGAAGCCGCCCATTCACTGTCGCAGCTTCATTTCGAACCACTTCGGTCAAGAGCCCAAAAATCTCGTCCCCACCTATAAGGAAAGGCTGGAGCATGTCAGAGCAGAGTGAGGAGTTTACGGGAGGAATGACAGCAGAAAGGAAACAAGTGGAAAACGCCAATACCTTCGAAAAGAATGGCAGTGTGGGAAAAACAACCTGGCAAAACCAGGAATCTGGAGGAGGGGAGACAGGGAGGAGAAGTAAGGAAGATCATGGTTTTGAGATGGGGAGTGAGAATCTTACAGAAAATGGTGCAAACTTAGATGAAGATGATAGAAACCTCAACCAGCAGTCTCCACTAGAACCCACGCCTACAAATTGGTCCAGCTTTGCAGACAATACCTCCCCTAAAGAATTTACTACCCAGAATCAGGAATCCGAGGATGTGGGGTTCTGGGAGGGAGAAGTCGTTCAAGAGCTGTCTGTGGAGGAACAGATAAAGAGAAATCGCTACTATGATGAGGAAGAGGAGGAGGATGAGGAATGACCAACTGCAAATGGTCCTGGGCCTTAAATTTGTGTTAGTGTTAGTGAGCCACTGCCCTTTCTCACACTGATGCACGTACACAGGTATCTTAGCATGAACTATAATTTATGTGGAAGTAATTTTGGAAGAGTTCTTCCTTCAAAAAAAATCCCATACTGCAGCTTAAGTGAACCAATTCTAAGTGCTAGAGATAATATTACTTAAGTCCTCTATTTTAGCAATGATAATATACATAAGTGCTTTAAGGTCTTAGGGTGAGGGGGGAATATGCCAACGGATAAGTCCAGACTCCACTGTATTCCCAAAAGGCAATACAAAAACAGCTGATTAGTAGCACATTGTTATGCTAAAAATTCAATTATGGAATTAGGGAACATACAGAAGGGGTTTAGGGACCTAAACATTATGACTGAATGCACTTTAGTATAAAGGGCACAGTTTGTATATTTTTAAATGAATACCAATTTAATTATTTAGTATGCATCTGTTAAAAGAGATCGAATATTTAATCTTTAAAACACTTTTTAGGTTAATTTTCTTACTTTGATATATATGGGGAATTTATTGCTATGCATCCCACTCGCTAAACCATATCCTGAACTGGATTATTGAAATACAACACAACTGTTCTTTGGGGGCACTTTTTGAGCACATTTGGTGCTTGGAGAGATCACTATCTCTTAAATAAGCTCTGGTATTTGCCAATGAGTTTGACTATACCCCAAGTGATTGCTTTCTTCTTTGGTGGTATCTGTGCAGCTCATAATTTACTGAAAGCGGCAATATTTTTATAAGATCTTTTGTATTGTTGTTGCCATGTTGCATGTTAAAGCAAAGTGAGGAGTTTAAAGGAGCAATAACAGGAAAAACTGCCTTAAACCACTTGAGCCCGGACCCCCAAACCCTATATCCACTTCTGATATCCCCTTTCTGGGACACTAGTTTTTTAATACTTATCAGCTCTGAAATGTATTGATTTTTATGGCAGACAGTATTTCCAGGGTGCAGTTAAACCAATTATAGGCCTTTTTTGGGAAGATGGTTTTCTAGTAGTTAAGGTTTTAGAACATTATAAACTTGAGTACATTTGTTGTACATAATTGATATTCCAAATTGTATGTGGGGAGAGAGGTATTTTAAGCTATAGACTTTCTTTGTACTGCATTTTTAGAGATTTAGCTCTAATATTTTTTAGAGATGTAAAGTATTCTGCTTTCTTACAGTCTTGCTTAGTCTGAAACATTTTTATTCAATAAAGCTTTTAATTTACATTTGAACTTTTCAGTGTTCTTTTTCCATTATTATTTTACATTGTAACAGTCTCTCAGGACCTCCTTTTACCTGAGCAGTTTGGGAAGAAAAGGCAAATGGGTCTGGTGCATTTTAAGTGAAGAGAAGTGTTATGAGTATATCCCACCACTAGGTGGGGGTGTTGGGTCGATCGTGGGTGCTCATCTGCCCTACAGGAGGACAAATTTTTCTTAAAAATTGAGGGCAACATGGGGGCACCTGGGTGGTTCAGCCATTAAGCATCTGCCTTCGGCTCAGGTCATGACCCCAGGGTCCAGGGCCCAGGGTCCTGGGATGGAGCTCCTTGCTTGGCGGGAAGCCTGCTTCTCCCTCTCCCACTCCCCTTGCTTGTGTTCCCTCTCTCGCTGTCTCTCTCTGTCAAATAAATAAATAAAATCTTTAAAAAAAAAAAAATTGAGGGCAACTTGGCAAGAAAATTAGTGTGTACATTCAAAATGAGCTGTTTGTTTTAACAAGTCAAAGTCCGGTGGTGGTTTTTTATTGTTAATTGTACTCAACATTTAATAATTCATCTTGCAATTATGCCTAACATGCTAAAGGGAATTTCCAAATGCCTCTACTTGAAAATGGGCTTGTTTTCCACTCTGGGCAGAGGCATAGTTGGTTGTTCGATATCCTTGCCTGTAGAGGCAACTGCCCCAATAGTTAAAGCACTTTTTAAAAAAATATTTATTTATTTGACAGAAAAGAGAGCACAAGCAGGGAGAGCAGTCGCGGGAGAGGGAGAAGAAGGCTTCCTGCTGAGCACGGAGCCCGAAGTGGGGCTCGGTCCCAGGAACCTTGGATCCTGAACTGAGCCTAAGGCAGACGCTTAACCATACCCCAACACTTTTTTTTTTTTAATGGAAGTGTGGGAATGTGAATTTCCTTGGAGATAGTCATGCTTTTTGAGGCATCTGCTACATTTTCCAGGGTCCCTCACTGTATGTGCCAGGGTCTTGCCTGGTCTTCCAAATGGATGGCAGGGTACTACTTTCTGGTCTTGGCCCCATCTCAGGCTGAAGTCATTTAGAAAGCCCTGTTCACTCAACAGTTAATCCAGGATGACATCCATAAAATATCCAATCCTGGCTTGATTTTAGCTACCTTTACTGTGTGACTCACTGCTACTCCAACCCATCCACATGGTACTCACTGAATCTACGGATTTTATACCAAAAAGTCTGAGTACCTATGGCCAACACTTATGAATATTAGTTGAATATGTCACCATAAATCAGGTATGCAGGGACTGAGATCAACCTTCGAAGAACTGTTTTCTTTGCCTTTCAAGGGCTAAGACAGACATAGGGACAGAGAGTAGAAACAAGGACTAGCTCCATATCAATATAATAAAATGTAGTTCTCATCAAGACAATGACCAGAGGGGTGCCTGGGTGGCTCAGTCTGTTAAGTGTCTGCCTTTGGCTCAGGTCATGATCCCAGGGTCCTGGGATTGAGCCCCACATAGGGCTCCTGCTCAGCAGGAAGCCTCATTCTCCCTCTTCCTCTGCCTGCAGCTCCCCCTGCTTGTGCTCTCTCTGTCAAATAAATAAATAAAATCTTTAAAAAAAAAAAGAATGACCAGATAATACTAAACATTCTTAGGAAACAAAAGAACCTACAGCCAAACAAAGTGTTTCTCTCGGCTCTCTGAAGGCAACTTGTTTGGGTTTGGTATGTCAGTGGCAACAAGATGATGTGTTTTTCTGTTGGTGAAGCAAGAAAAGGGGCCAGCTTGGGACCCGAGATGGTTAAGGAGACTCTTCATGACTATTACAGGGCCAACTTAACCAGCTTGCTGGTTGGATCACTCCTAGACAAGGTGAAAGCTGCACAAAGTTTGCTCTCATATTATCTATTTCATCAACTATAAATTCTCTAACAGCCAAGATGTTGAGAAATGGTACAAATGTGGTTTTGGAGGGATAGACCTTGAGACCAAGATCACTGTGTGCTTGTTCCTGCATGCCAAGTTAGTATATTCTTTGTTCCTTGAGACTGATTTGAATTCCCATGGGATCAAGGAGAGTTTACTTATTTTAAGATTGATTGATTGATTGATTGATTGATTTGACAGAGATCGCGCGAGAGTGCGTGCACAAGTGGGGGGAGCAGCAGTACCAGCAGGGGGAGTGGCAGGCAGAGGGAGAAGGCAGAAGCATCCCCCTGGTGCGGGACTCCATCCCAGGACCCTGGGATCATGACCTGAGCCAAAGGTAGACACTTAACCGACTGAGCCACCCAGGGCCCCAAGTTCACTTTTTTAAAAATGTACCTTGAATATAGGGTAGTTACCATTAAGCTATTGCTGGGTTAGGACAAAAATGGCTCCTGGCAGTGGTTCTCAGACCAGCTGCAGTGGCATTGCCTATAAGTTTGTTAGAAATGAGAAATGTAAATTCATAGTTCCCACCCTGACCTACCTCCTGAATCGGAATTTCTTTGGACGGGGCCCAGAAAACTTTCAGCAAACTCTCCATGTGAGAGATGGGACAAGCTAATATCCAAACTGAGGTACCCTAAGTTTGAGAACCACTGAGCTAAGGCAAACCTAGTCTACTTTAGGATGGCACCCTTTTCCCCCGCCTTCTTCCTCTCCCCTTGAAACTCTAATTTTTGGTGTTAGCATGCCTTCCTAGTTATAAAATTACTTTATCTGTCCTTGAACAAGAGGTAGAGATTCAGTTCTTTTAATCTTTTTTTCAGATCATTGTAGTTAGCCTGTGGTAATTAACCTTGCAGCCGGGTTTTAAATGACTGCACTCAGGGTTCAGGAATCTCCAGCAGTTGAGGGACAATTTTGAATATAGCTTTTTGAAGGTTTCTTGTTTATGGCTCCCCTTCTTGTTTATGGAGCTCCACAAAAGAGTCAAATGTTTAATGTGGAAACCTAAAATTAAGGAGGTTTATCAAGATAAGGCCTCAGGGTTCCAGAGTCTAAAGACTTTCTAGCTCAGAAGCCCAGTTCTACCATCATTCTATATAACCTTGGGCAAGCTGCTTAACCTCTCTGGACCTCAGTTTACCCATCATAAAATAGTAATGGGAGTTAAATAACTTGGTGTAAAATGTTCAATGCAGTATCCGGCACATAGTAAGCCTCCTTAAATATTGGCCATCATTTTTTTTCCTTTGTATTTTTCTTTGGATAATACCCTTTGGATATCTTCCATTTCCTTTTACCTGTGAGAAGAATAAAAGGATTTTCAAAAGTCCGTTTTAAGAGAGAAAACAGTGAAAGGGACTTGAGATCATGGAAGGACACAAGGAAGGAAAAAGTTGGGAGCAAAAAACGCTAGAGGTGGGGAGAATTTAAGCGGAACCATCTGAGATGACGAGGTAGGCCCCAGTGAGGGGCTAGGAGCAGAGATGTAGGTATGGTCTGCCCGGAAGCGGGAACAGCCTTTGGGACGGCTGGTCTGAGAAAGAGGAGCATCCCCTTAAGGGAGCTAAGCCTGAAACGAGGGGTGTGGCCGTGGCTGGCAGACTGAGCGAGGGAGGAGAAGAAGCGTGGCCGAAACCCTAGGCAAAAATGGGCGGGGCCAGAGCGGAAGGTCTGCTGGACCGGAAGGAGGCGGAGCGGGAAAGTGGGGCGTGGCCAGGTAGGGGCGGGGTCCCAAGGAGAGGCGGCCCCGGGGGCCGCAGTCAGGGAGGTGGGTGGGGAGGCGAGATGGGCGGTGAAGAGGCCCGGCCCCGCGGAGGAGGCGGGCTGAGACTTGCAGGGGACGAGAAGGGGCCGGAAGGGGGTGGCCGCCGGTCCGGCCCCGCCCCGGGGCCGCCTCCTCGCGGGTTCCGTTGGCTGCGGCGGCAGCTGAGGCTGTGGCGGCAGTGGCCGCCGGGCGGGCGTAAGATGGCGACAGCGGCGGCGGGAGCCCTGGGCCTGCTATGGGGCTGGCTTTGGAGCGAACGCTTCTGGCTGCCTCAGAACGTGAGCTGGGCCGACTTTGAGGGGCCGGGCGACGGCTACGGCTACCCGCGGGCGCGGCACATCCTCTCGGTGTTCCCAGTGGCGGCGGGCATATTCTCCGTGCGGCTGCTCTTCGAGCGGTGAGAGTCCGGGAACGAGCGGCGCGGAGGGCCGGGGCCGGGGCGCGGGCTGGTGGGGCCGGCTCGGGGGAGAGGCCGAGCACCGGAAGCAGAAGTGCCGGGAAAGCCCGGAAGCAGGGGGCTGGGAGAGCCTGGGCCGCCGCGCGGGATGCTCGGAGGGTGGCCGAGGTGGTCGCGGCGCCCAGGTAAAGACAGAGTTTGGGGCGTGGACAGTGAAGGAGCCAGAGTCGGGTGGGGAGGACGCTGGGCCCTTTCCGTCTTAGATCCCGGAGGTCGCCTGGGGGGGGGGGCGTCTTCTGGGCCTGCTCCCAGCCTCCAAGGATTCTACTGACGGGAAACAGGTTGTGTAGGAGCTGCGGCCGAGAGCCCGAACAGCCGAAGCGAGAAACAGGAAAGGGCCACAGGAACCAGCACTAGTTGGGGCTGTGGAAGCTGAAGGGTTAACCCAAGAGCCAGCGGTTCCAAGAGAAAGGAGTGGGTTCTTGGGAATCTGCGATTTGTGAGGACACTTCTGAGAGTTGAGGGGAACAGGGTTAGGCCCCAAGCCTTGGTTTGTTAGTTCATGGACGTGTGTGTGTGTTTGTGTGTGTGTGTAAATATATATATATATATATTTCCAAAAAATGCTTCCAGAGCCCGCACGAGAGTAGAAATCTGGTAGGGATAAGGCGTGGTGGAGCCCGAGGCTTCCAAAGTATGGAAAGGTGTCAGATTAGTTGCAGAACAGGCCTTGGAGGCCTGAGATGGAAGGAGGAGTGGTCATTTTGAAAGGATGAGAGCCGTAGGGCTTAAAAGAGGACACCTGTATTGAGCCAACTTCTAAGTGAGTTTAGCAGAATCACAACGTTCTTTTCCTGACTGTTGTTCTTGGTAAAAGTGATTTCACGTTTCTTTGAGTGAGTGGTTAGTATCGGCTAAGATACCGTGTTCACAGAGCGCTTGATGTGGCGATTTTATAATGTGGACTTAGCGCTGTGGGTGATTTTGATCCCATCTACTCAGACTCCAGGAAAGGAGACTTCTTTCCACGTAGGTCTCAGGTAATGAGGATGGCACTTTGACATCTATTGTTCGTTTGGCCCTTATGTAGAGCAGAAATGCCCTTTCTAGGATGGGAATATATTGCAAATAATCTGTTACTCTCTGAAAAATTAATATTATGTGTTTTGGATTACTTTTCAAAACTGCCTACTATTTCTGACTAATCCTTAATAAAGCATTTTTTGTATGTAGCTAGCTTGCCATTCATCCATTTATTCATAGTGTTTCTGTATTGTTACCAAAGTGCTCTGTCAGACATTCATGTACAAAAATAAAGATGTTTTTAACTGAAGCAAATGAAACTGAAAGATCTAAATGTCTTTCCTGGGTCCTTGGGAACTTAGTGTTGCAGTTTTTAAAGTATAGTCATTGTATTAAGTATTCCTGGGGTAGGGGCACAAACCACTTTTCCCTCTTAGGAATATCCTAGGTCCAGGTACGCTCCACCTTGGCAACTGTATCTGAGGACTGAAAAAAGAGAAAGACAAAATAATGACTAAAAAGGAAAATACACAATTCAGGACAGAAAATTTTAATTGTCCTAGGAAAAGGTTCTCTGCTTTTCATATAAATATATGCCAACATGGAAATTTCTTCATGTCAGTGGTAAGAGGAAATAGCTTGTTGCTTGTAAATACCCATTTCATATAAACCTGCATATATCTTCAGATTTCCAGAGTTCCCTCCGATGACTGTGAAGACTTACTATATATCCCCTGGCAGAGCCACTGGAAAGGATCCTTTACCTGTGGGAATTCTATCTGAATGTTTCTATGGTGCTCCAGTGTCAGGGGAGTAGGGGTGGATAGGGATACTGAGCTTAAAGCATTCTAGTATGATATTCCTTGGCTAGTAAGGTCAGGCATCTTGTTCATCTCATGTTTGATCTTAGGAAATTTTAACCCTAGAACCCTAGAAGCAGTCTTGCTATTTTGTTTCTTTTTATAAAACCTACTAATTTAGCAGTTGAATTGACTGCAGGATTATCAGTTCCTCTCTTGCTACACTGGCCTTCCATAAAAGTAGTAGAAGCCACTTTTACAGTATAGTAAAAAACGTATTAGTACTATTGGTGGGGTGCCTGGGTGGCTCAGTCAGTTAAGGGTCTGCCTTTGGCTCAGGTCGTGATCCCAGGGTTCTGGGATCAAGTCCCACATCAGGGTCCTTGCTCAGTGGGGAGCCTGCTTCTCCCTCTGCTGCTCCCCCTGCTTGTGTTCTCTCTCTGTCAAATAAATAAAATCTAAAGAAAGAGAGAGGAAGGAAGGAAGGAAAAAGAAAGGAAGGAAAGAAGAAAATATTGGTACTGTTAATTGTCTTTCCTATGTTTTCTCATTTTTCAAATCCTGTCTACTTGGTTTCTAGAAGTGATTCATGTAGTAATCATAGACTGTAAGAGCTAGAATTCCACAGCCTTTTTTTTTTTTTTTTTTTTTTAATAGACAGTAAACTAAGGCTTAGAAACATCCTGCAGCTTTTCAGAGGTTTCATACTCACTGGGGGACGAACTAGAACTAAGATCCAGGTTATTTTCCCAAGCCACATGCTCTTTCGTCTGTATGATATGGCCATCTTTTCCTGTTCCTTAAACCCTCTTTCAAGGATTAAGGTTTAACCCCCTCTTCCTAGTATTCTAGGATTTGGAAGGCAAACCATGCTCATCTTATTCTTGGTTATTTAATAGAATGTATTTGACTTAAAGACTATTTTTTTTTTCAAGTTTTTTGTTTCAAATTGTTCTGCATATTTTAGTGAGTCTTATACTATGCCCCTTGATAAATCATTGCTTTTTGTTCTGTTTTAAGAATCTCCCAAAGAGGGACACCTGGGTGGCTCCGTTGGTTAAGCTGCTTCGGTTCAGGTCATGATCCCATGGTGCTAGGATCGAGTCCCATGTCGGGCTCCTTGCTCAGTGGGGAGCCTGCTTCTCCCTTTGCTTGTGCTCTTTCTCTCTCTCTCTGTCTGACAAATAAATAAATAAAATCTTAAAAAAAAAAAAAAAAAAGAATCTCCCAAAGAATAGGGGCCCCGGGTGGCTCAGTCAGAAGACCCTGGGACTCTTAATCTTGGGGTTGTGGGTTCGAGCCCCAAGTTGGGTGTTGAGATTATATATATATACCCCAAATGTTTTTTTTAAATCTCCCAAAGAATAAGCATAGCACTTACGGTTTGGTCTTACTTTCTCATCCTTTTCATCAACCACACTGAGCATATATATTTTTTTTAATTCCTCCATTCCCTGGAGAACTACATCTGATAGGGATGACTTGAAAAGCCACCTGACCATAATAAGTAAAGTGTTTGTATCTAGCTAACTATTTTGCTGAAGAATTGCAGGTAGGAGATTACCTACCAAAAAGTGGAGGCTTTCCTCTGTGGGCCTCTGCTGAGTGGTTGTATTGTGGTGACCTGCACCTTGCAAAATGCATCAGTAATAGCATGTGGTCAGTAAATACTTATTGAGTGTTTGAGAAGGGTCCATCCTCATCTACACAGATGCCCAGAGGAGTGACCAGAATCTAGATCTTCAACCTGAAATGTTGGCTTGACTGAGAGAGGCAAAACTAAAATTCCTCTGTTTTGGTTAATTCATCATACTATATTTGCATGTTGTGCACCTTTCTACAGCTTTTTTTTCTTTCTCACCCCCCCCCATATACATATTCACACTACCCTGTACCCTATCAAAACAGGGACAAGAAATTCTTCCACGTGTTTTTTTTAAACTTTTCATATTAAGTTCATGATAAAATTGTTTGAAATTTAATATCTAGTCACTTGAACACTTGTTTCTTGGGATCAAATAGGAACTTGAGTCTTAATATTGACACCATCAGAGCTATATAGGCTCATTTGTTTTGAATATGGTATTGCAATAGCAATAGGAGCTTTATGTTGCCAAAGAAAATTATTTTGTGAATTATGCAGGAGCTAGATTAGAGCTGTCCTTGCTGCTCATTCATTATTCTAGTCCCCTCTTCTCTCTTGTTACTTCCAAAGCAACCTCACTGGAGTATGTAAAGAGCCTTCTCAATACCATTCTCTGTCACAGGAGACTTGAACAGACTGACTTGCTGGCCTGTTGTGTAACTGACAACAAGAGTAGTGACTCTTTTTTGTGTGTGTGCACATTTCTCCGCTACTCATTTTATCTTCCTCTTGTAAGCCTTGCTACCTCTGCTACATACTGCCTTTTTTTTTTTTTTTTCTTGTTTTCCCTCACTTCCGCTAAGTGGAGGAAGAACTTTCTTTCCTCTCCTTGACAGGCCTGCTGCCCTCCTCCCAGATGCGTGTCAGGTCGCAGCATTGTGACCCAGTATTAGTGGGTCCTCCAGACAGGGTAGAGAGGCTTTGGGAAAAATGGACATAGCTGCTGACAGGCTGTGAGGGAGACTGCCCATTCCACTGCATCCCTAAAAGTATTCTGTTGGGCGTTATTGGATTGTAAATCACAGAACCAAAGCAGGTTTGCAGATCCAGCAGAGCAAGATTGGAAAAGACAGTCACATGGCCTTGCCCTTATCTAAGAATCCACCTCTTAATAAGCTCCAGACGTCAGAAGCCTTAAGTGTTCAGAAGCTTTATGTGTTCATCCTCTCTCTGGGGAAACTTCTTTCCCCAACCCTTTGTGTGCAGTGGGTGTTAATGCTCTGCAGAAAACTCTGAATACTGTCATGCCTGAGGTCAGGTTCCTGACTTATCCCTAGAGACAATATATTCGTCACAGAAAAGAAAAGTCAGATATTTTTGCTTTAGCCACTTCCTGATTCAGAAAACTAAGATCTCCTAGATGGGTTAAGAAGAAATTAATGAAGAGGAAGCAAGCAGGTGAAATTTGCACCCTTCTTATAGAGTGGAAAGGGAAATATACCTCATTCTGACTTCCTCTCCAGAGGTACTTTTAGGCCGATAAAACCTGCCCTTTACTGAGTTTTGGACTCTTTGTGCTTGAACTCACTTCTTCTTAATCTTTGGGGAAGTTAATTGAAATGTTACAGCAAAAAGGGTTAACCATAATCATTTCTAACTTAAAAAAAAAAACCCAAAAAAATCAGTTTTCCTAGAAACAAAAACAGTTTTCCCAGATGTGAAGAATTCTCTCTGAATTATCTAAAACTATGCTATTAAGTATAGTAGCCACTAGCTTTTGGGGATTTCAAACGTGACTAGTCCAGATATGTGTTAGTTAGATGTGTTCTAAGTGTAAAATACACACAGGATTTTGAAGACAGTGCAGGAAAAAAAAAAAAGAATGTAATATATCTCAAATTTTAACATTGATTGCATATTGACGTGATAGTATTTTTAATATATCAGGTTCAACAAAGTATATTATCAATTAATTTTACCTGTTTCTTTTTTCCTTTTCTGAATGTGGCTGTTAGAAAATTTTAAATTATATATGTGGCCTGTATTATATTTCTACTGAGCAGTGCTTATGATAAGTAATTCAAACAAATATTTATAACTGAAAAGAATTTTAAAGTAAATTCACATTCGATTCATTTTTTAGGACCAGAAGGTGATCAGTGCTAAGTATATCGGACCATACTTTCAACAACAGGTTTTTCTAGAAATTGTGGTAAAAATAGGGTTTTTAAAATGTAAATCATTTCCTGATGATATAAATGACGTTATAGGCTATTTTGAGTAATCACTGAGTGATTGACAGTCTAGCCAAGCATTGGTCTGTAGTTTTGCTTTTCTGCGTAGGTCTTCTTAGTTGAGTAGTTAATGATCTGTAAACAAAAAAGTTTGTCAAGTAGTTAAATGTACATGGGGTGCTGCACAGCCCTGATAAGACATTAAGAATAATCACAGTATTTTATCTCTTCTCAAAATTATGGAGTTTCTTAAAAAGGGTATTCCTGGGGTGCCTGGGTGGCTCAGTAGGTTAAGCGTCTGCCTTTGGCTCAGGTCATGATCTCAGGGTCCTGGGACTGAGCTCTGCATCGGGCTCGCTGGTCAGTGGGAAGCCTGCTTCTCCCGTTCCACTCCCCCTGCTTGTGTTCCCTCTCTTGCTGTGTCTCTCTCTGTCAAATTAATAAAGTCTTTAAAAAAGAGGGGGGATTCCTTGTATTCTTTGGCTTTTGGATAGTGTCAGCAGTTGTAAGATGTCTCACTTAATAGGCACAGACGGTCTCAAACCCAATCAGGTTGTTGTGGTTATATTTAATTATTCTTGGGGAAATTTCCAGTTATACTGAAATTGGTTAACTTGAATTTCTGCTGATTCCCCAGAAATCAATGACCTTCTCCTACATGGAGCTGGCAGGTTATCTGATCACCCAGGAGGACAGGTGGGCACATTTCCTTGAAACACTTCACCTTTGAGAATCAAGTTCCTACCCATTTTCTTTTTTCTTCAGCAATTATTTATTGAGAGCTTAGTATATGCCAGATGTCAAATTTCGTGCCATGATAAAAATGTGAGTAAGGCATGGTGTCTATTCTTAGGAAGAAAGCAAGAAAATCGGTTTAAAATACAGTGTAATAAATGTATGCATAAGGTTATTACAGGAGTTTGGAGGAGGTGGGTTCACTTCCTTTTAATAGTTAACTAAAATATAGGCTTAATGTCTCACTAACAAACACTTGTTTCTTGAACTCTGAAGGATGGTAAAAAGTTCTTAAGGAAGTTTCTTGTTAACCTTTTTCTCTACCACCTCTTGGCACTTGCACATTTGTATGTTTCTACTTTAAGCAAATACATTAAGTTGCAGTCACTTGCTCATTTAAAAAAGATAAATTATGTGTAAAGACGGGGTGCCTGGATGGCGCAGTCAGTTAAGCATCTGATTCTCGATTTTGGCTCAGGTCATGATCTCAGGGTTGTGAGATTGAGCCCCCTACCCGTCAGGCTCTGGGCTGGGTTAAGCACTGGGCGTGGAGCCAGTTTAAGATTCTCTCTTTCCGGGCGCCTGGGTGGTTCAGTTGTTAAGCGTCTGACTTTGGCTCAGGTCATGATCTAGAGTCGTGGGATCGAGCCCTGCATCAGGCTCCCTGCTCAGTGGGAAGCCTGTTTCTCCCTCTCCTGTTCCCCCTACTTGTGTTCCCTCTCTCGTGGTCAAAAAATAAATAAAATCTTTAAAAAAAAAAAAAAAAAGATTCTCTCCCCCCTACCCAACCCCCTCCCTAAAAAAATAAATAAAAAATTAAAAAGATATGTGTAATGAAAGAAATGTATGTATATAGTTGGAAAGGGAGGAATTCTTTAACAGTGAGAGTGTCGGGGACCTCCAGCTGTTCTTCAGCCACACTTTGAGAACAGCTGCTCTATAGCAAGTACAATAGTCACTAGCTGCTATACAGTGATGCTACAACTTAGTCTTAAATTGTTCTGTCTGGGGCGCCTGGGTGGCACAGCGGTTAAGCGCCTGCCTTCAGCTCAGGGCATGATCCTGGCGTTATGGGATCGAGCCCCACATCAGGCTCTTCCGCTATGAGCCTGCTTCTTCCTCTCCCACTCCCCCTGCTTGTGTTCCCTCTCTCACTGGCTGTCTCTATCTCTGTCGAATAAATAAATAAAATCTTTAAAAAAAAAAAATTGTTCTGTCTGAAACATTTTAACATACATACTGTATGTAATTCTTACTATCTCAAGACTTATGTCCCTCACAGTGAGGTTAGATGTAAGCAGGATGCTGATCCTTTTCATCCCAGCACCTGGTAGGTACATCAGATCACTCAGGTATTAGTCATCTTAATGCTTTAAGGCCCTGTTACAGGTCTAAGTGAAGATAACTTTGATGAAAGTGGGAGAAGGAGGGAAGAATAGTCTGCTATAAATCCACAGTGTGTGCTTTGCCATGGTTTAGGATAGTATATATCATAGAGGCCTTTTTCTTTTTCATCTGCTTCTGCTTTAAGAACAAATTTGCTAGGGACGCCTGGGTGGCTCAGTCAGTTAAACATCTGCCTTTGGCTCAGTTCATGAGTCCAGGGTCCTGAGATCGAGTCCCTCATCGGGCTCCCTACTCAGCAGGGAGTCTGTTTCTCCCTCTGCTGCTACAACACCTTGCTTGTGCATGCTCGCTCGCTCTCTCTCTGACAAATAAATAAATAAAATCTTTTAAAAAAGAACAAATTTGCCAATTAAAAAAAGTCCTCAAAAGAAACTGCAAAGAATACACATATACATACAACAAATGTGTATAGCACATATGTTTGTAGATAGCAAATCCTATCCTCAAGAATTTACTCAGAAGGGGTACCTGGCTGGCTCAGTCGGTAGAGCATGTGACTCTTGATATTGGGGTTGTGAGTTCAAGCCCCATGTTGGGCATAGAGATTACTTAAAAATAAAGTCTTTTTAAAAAATAAAAAAAGAATTTACTCAGAAAAATACACTGACATGGGTGCATATGTGTAAGGGATATACAAGATAATGTATGGTTGGGAGTCATCAGCACATAAATTAATAGTATAATTTAGTAATTTCTGCACTTTTTGTTCTCAGCATTCTTTTTCATTCTTAAAATTTATTGAGCATGCCTTATTCCTATTAGTTTTTTCCGTATTTGAAAATAAAGTTGAGGGACACCTGGGTGGCTCAGTCAGTTAAGCATCTGCCTTGGGATCAAGTCCCGCATCTGGCTCCTTGCTCACTGGGGAGCCTGCTTCTCCCTCTGCCTGCTGCTCCCCCTGCTTTTGCTTGTTCTCTCTCTCTCTCTCTGACAAATAAAAAAATAAAATCTAAAAAAGAAAGTTGAGAAATTTAAGAAATGTACTTATTATTTCATTAAGAGTAACAGTAATAGTCATGTTACATGTTAATGTGAAACATAAAAGTAATTTCAAAAATATTTAGAGAAAACAGCATTGATTTTACATTTTTGCAAATCTCTTTCATGTCTAGCTTAATAGAAGATAGTTGGATTCTTCTCTTCTCTCTGGCTTCTGCATTCGATCTCTTGTGATACATTGTTTTGGTTGAAGTATATAAATAAAAGCTGGCCTCACGCAAATATGTCATTGGAAAGGAGAAGTATTTTTTCTTTGATACAACACCAAAACACAATAGTAGTTTCTTTTTTTTTTTTTTTAAGTAGGCTCCATACCCAGTGTGGAGCCTAATGTGGGGCTTGAACTCATGACCCTAAGACCAAGACCTGAGCTGAGACTAAGAGCCAGACACTTAACTGACTTAGCCACCTAGGTGCCCCTAAGTAGTAGTTTCTTAAATGTTAGTTGCATGATGGAATTTGAAACCCTATCAATGAACTTTTCATTCATGTTAAAACCCATTGGTCTGTCTTAAATTTTGAATGGCTATCAAGGATTGGTCACTTGGCCTCATTACATCCAAGAGAGCAAGATGGGTCACCAGGAGCTCTACTGGAGCCATCCGAGTAAATCTGGCAAGAGTTCTCATGCCTGGGGCACCTGGGTGGCTCAGTCAGTTAAGTGTCTGCCTTCAGCTCAGGTCATGATCCCAGGGTCTGGGATGGAGCCCCACATCAGGCTCTCTGCTCAGTGGGGAGCCTGCTTCTCCCCCTCCCTCTCCCTCTGTTGCTCTCTCGCTCTCTCAAATAAATAAAATCTTTAAAAAAAAAAAAAGTTCTCATACTTGCCACATCTGCTCAAACCAGCATGGTCTGATCTGAAAATACAGCCTCAGTATGTGCTGGCATTGTTTCCATCAGTATGCGAAGGATATAGGCTTCATTAAGTTGGATTAAGTGAACTTCTTGAATGGTCATCTGCCTTAACTGCAGATATCCAAGATACCTATTTTCATGCTAACTCGTTTTACATAAAATAAAAGTACTTCAATAAAGAAAAAGAAAAATACAGGTTCACTGAGTTATATAGATCTCCCAAATGCCAATACATTTCTTTATATAGTATTAAAAAATCATATTAGTTAATCTCATCAGAACCATTCTTATCATGAAAGCTTGAAGCATTGATAAATTGTCAAGCTCAAAGGTGAATGTAAGTTCTCTAAAATTCCAATTTTCACTTGAAAGCTTGAATTTTATCGTTGGCAGCAGTTTTGTGTTTTTGTTTTTTGTGCGTGTGGTTTTTTTTGGATGTGACAGGCTTATTTTACTCATTTTCAGGAAAATATTTCCTAAAACACAGATCCAGATAACCTTGGCTTGTCTGTTGGCCATTCTTTCAGGTACAAATGGTATTCTGTGAAAAAAGTGATTTATTTCAGGGCACAACTCAGTCGAACAAGTGTGTTTCCTTGAGACAACTATATACTTTGGTATGCAGCAAAAGTGCTTTCTGGGTACTTCCCATTTTATCACAGAATGCTTTTTAAAAATATACTCAAAGGCTGAGATTGATTAAAATCAATCATTTGTATTCTTCATCAAGGACATTCTTAAGTGAACTGGCTTAAAAAAAACAACTAAGAGGACATAGCAAGGAAGAATACAAAAACTACTACTAGTTTGCTGCCACTGCCTTGATTTATTCTCAAGTGTTATAAGTTTCACCTTCCATTGCTTTGCAGTATCATTGCAAATGTCAACACAGTAACAAAGGCAAATAATGTCTTAAACGTATTTTAAAAATAGTTTTTACTTTGTGGGCCTCTAGAGAGTATCTCAGACTTTGAGACCTTCTACTGTATTTTTGAGTAAGATCAACCAGAGTGAGTAAAGAGTGAGAAGAAAACCTGCATAGAACTCTGAGGAAACAGCACATTTTAGCAGAGGGGAAAAAGAAACCCAACAGGAGGTAAGAGGTATGACAACCTTATAGTATTTGATAATATCAGTAGTGAGCGTTTAATAAGTACTTTGTCCCAGGCACTGTTCTGAGTGCTAAACGTTGAGTCCTCATAGTAACTTTATGAAGTAGGTGGGTATTCCAGTTATCCACATTTTACAGGTGAAGAAAAGGGAGCACAGAGAAAGTTAAGTAGCATGTCCAAGTGACTCAACTAGCGGTGCATACCAAGCAGTCTAGTTCTACTGCCAGAGAGACGGAGAAAACTAGGAGGAGTATGCAGTAAGGAAGCTAAGAAAAAAGAGCCATTTCATCAGGGAGGGCATGGTCACTAACATAGAATAATGCTGAGTGGTCAGGTAAGATGGAGGACGGAAATGCATCCATTTGATTTCACTGTAGGGAGGTCATTGACAACTTTGGCAAGAGCAGTACCAATGGAGTGGAGGGACAGAAGCCATATAAGAGAGGGATGAAGGCTGGGAATGAGTGGGAGTTAGAAGAGAAGGCTTGAGGAGAGAACTTTTCCCAAAAACTTCACAGTTGTGAGATGGGAGAGTGCCAGAGGGTGTGAGGGGCAGGGAGAGAGCTATCAAAGATAAGAAGAACTTGAGCATGTTTAAGTTCTGATGAGAAGAAAGAAATAGTGAGGCTGAAGATAAAAGAAAAAAAAGTAAATAGAATGAAATTTCAGGAAAAGAATGGATCTGAAGCACCGGGATCTTAGTTTTTAGAGTGATTCTGATGCCAAAAGTTGAAGGGATTCCTTTCTCTTAGTCAAGATGCTTAAGAATCTTAGCGATTTCCACTTCCTTCTTCTTCCTCCTTCTGTCTTCCACTCCTGTAACTCACTACTCTCTCTAGAGTCTCTGTTCTACTGGAATTTCTTTGGTGAAGGTTAGCACAGGTCTCCCAAGTTGCCAAATCCAGTGGATATTGAAATCCTTGTCTTACTTGATCTCTGCCTCATTTGATCCTACTCTACCTCTGGCCTTCCTGTCCTCTAAGTGTACCTTTTACACTAGTATTTTCCAGGATCCTGACCTTGGTTTTCTTCTCAGTTTGTGTTCCTTTCTTGCTACAATCACAGCCACTCCACAATTTCAGCTACCACCTATATTCTCATTCTCTTGCTGTCTTTCTTTTTTCTTTCTCAGATCTCTGTGTGTGTGTCTGTCTGTCTCTCTCTCTCTTAAGACCCTTTCCAAGTTTATTTGCCTACTAGACGGTTCCATTTCAGTGTCCCATGGGCCCTTCACATTGAGCATAACACAATTCATCTATCACTCCCAAATTTGCTTTCTTATCTTATGCTCTACTTGGTTGAGACACCATAATCAACTTAGTTTTCCAAGCCAGAAATATGGAACGCTTGACTCTTTCTTTTCTTTTGCCTTCTACATCTGTTCAGTCACCAGGTGCTACTAATTTTACCTCCTCAGCATCTCTTGAATCTGTCCTTTCCTTTCCATTTCTGTAGCCTTTGTTCAGTGCTTTATCACTTATACCGTGAATTTTTTTACAGTGGCTTTTAACTGATGACACTCCTTTATTAATATATAAATCTATTTATCTCGTCTCCCCACCCCCCCACGGCCTAAAGCCTTCCAGTGACTCTCCATCAACTATAGGATGAAGTTCATGCTTAGCATAACATACAAGGCACCTGTGTTCTGGTCTCTAACTGGCTGTATAGCTTTTTCTCCTGCCACTGTTGCCAGCCCCGAATTTGTACATTGCATCGTTCTCTAAGCATACTTTGTTTCTTATCTCTTTGCTTTAATATATGCTGTTCCAGCTACCTGAATATCTTTTTTACTTCTCCTCTTTCCACCCTACAGAAGCCACTCAAATTTTTAATGTGATTGGTTTAAGAATTCAGTTGCAAAGTGAAAGGAGTTTTGGAATGTTTTATGTGGGACTCTACATTTGTGGGACTCTGCATTTCTTGGGGATACATATGTCTTGGGGGAGGATTTTCGAATGCTCCTTGTGTACCTAAGGATTAAATTCTCTAAACAGACTTTATCTGGCCTTAAGAATCTTTATTCAAACATCTTATTCTCTCTCTCAAATAAATCTTTTTTTTTTAAGATATTTATTTATTTGAGAGAGCATGAGGGGGAAGGGTCTCAGAGGGAGAAGCAGACTTCCCACTGAGCAGGGAGCCCGACGCGGGACTCAAGGATCGTGACCTGAGCTGAAGGCAGTCGCTTAACCAACTGAGCCAACCCAGGCACCCCACAAATAAATAAATCTTTAAAAAGGACGGGGAGGGGGCAGGCCCTATGGATCAGCCTGATTGCTAAGAGCAGTGTCTCAGGATAAATACAGCTCAAATATATTACTTGCCGTGATACCCCAGTTGAGAAGCTTGATCTGATCTTTGAAATATATGTGTGTATAGTTCATGTCCATCAGTGATGTTGCAGTGAATCATGAAGACAGAATTGTTAGTATAGCTCCTGTCCTCGGTATGAAAAAATAAAGTAGTAAGTAATTTCATCTTAATTAACCCAGACCTCAGTCAGCTGCTGCTGTGTATCTGGAGGGCAGGAAAAGGGCAGAATGAAATGATGTCTACAAAGCAGAACAGATATATTATAATCAGGTTGGGTCACTAGACTCATGTTCCTGGAGTGGCAGGTGGATAGGAGTAGCTTACCATTCATTATAGGCCACTAACTGCCTACTAATTCAGACCTGCAGGCAAAGGGAAGTCTGGTCTTTCAAATTATTTTAAAACTTGGGCAACAGATTGGTCCTGGAGAGGACAAAAAAACACAAGAGAAATTTGATTTCTCAGTGTCATCCAGCACAGCAGTTTTCAAACTATGATGTCAGGAATCTTTTACACTCTTAAAATTGTTAAGGATCCCAGAGAATTTATGTTTGTATGGATAATATCTACCAACATGGGCTGCTTTAGAAATTAAAATGGAAAAATTTTTTTAAATTGTATTAATTCGGGGTGCCTGGGTAGCGCAGTCGTTAAGCGTCTGCCTTCGGCTCAGGGCGTGATCCCGGCGTTATGGGATGGAGCCCCACATCAGGCTCCTCTGTTATGAGCCTGCTTCTTCCTCTCCCACTCCCCTGCTGTGTTCCCTCTCTCACTGGCTGTTTCTCTGTCACATAAATTAAAAAATCTTTAAAAAAATAAAAATAAATAAATAAAATTGTATTAATTCATTTATAAATGACAATAAATTGATTATATTGGTAATATAACGAATGTTTCATGAAAAATATTTTTCAAAACAAAAAAAAGTGAGGATAGCATTATTTTACATTTTTGTAAGTCTCTTTAGTATTTGGCAGCTGTATTCTCATGTCAGCTCCTGCATTTAGTCTATTGCAATGTCATGTAACCTGTGGAAAATGCCACTGTACACTCATGAGAGAATGAGAGAGGAGAATGATTCTGAAGTTACAGAATTATTATAAGAGTGTTTGGACCTTGTAGACCTCCTGAAAGGGTGTCTGAGACCCTGGGAGTCTTTACGGCATGCTTTGATAAGTGCCTATCTAACAGAAAGGATGAATACCTAATTTCACTTTCTTCATTAAGGTGATTCGTTAAGTACCTACATAAATCTGTATATTTAATTTTTATCAGAAAAAATTCTTTTGCAATCCTAAGTCCTTATTTATGGTTTTGTGCTTCACACTGTAGCACCAAATAGGTTCTCCATAAATATTTGTCAAATAGAGAAATTTTCTTAGGGTCTGTATTTGTGTAATTGTAGCTGACTAGATGCCAGTGACTTTGTCTTTCATGCACTCTGTGAACTAATGAGGGCAGGATATGAGCTAATTACAACTCTAGGATATTAAGTCCGCTCCAAGGTCCAGATAATAAAAAAAAAATATCTTGGCTTCACCCAGGTGAGCAGGGTACAGACCTGCCCCTGTTGGTATGAAATAAGATTTCTTGCTCTTTTTGCCTTATGCCAGAGATACCATCAGGGAGAACCAAGGTTGAACTGTTCCTGGTAAAAATAATAATAACAATAATAGCAGCTGCCTTTTAATGAATGTTTACTAAATAACAGGTACTGGGTTAGGCACGGATCATGTCATTTCCTTTTTAAAATAACCCTGTGAAGTAGATATTATCCCCATTCTATAAGTGAGTAACTCACAAAGTCTTGTAGCTGGTAAAAATCTAACTTGGGGCCTTTAATCCCCTGACTGCTTCTGAATTGAGGAAAAGCCCTGGATCAGGGAGTAAGAGTAGGAATTGGAGGGGCGCCTGGGTGGCACAGTGGTTAAGCGTCTGCCTTCGGCTCAGAGCGTGATCCTGGCGTTATGGGATCGAGCCCCACATCAGGCTCCTCCGCTATGAGCCTGCTTCTTCCTCTCCCACTCCCCCTGCTGTGTTCCCTCTCTCGCTGGCTGTCTCTATCTCTGTCAAATAAATAAATAAAATCTTTAAAAAAAAAAAAAGAGTAGGAATTGGAAAGGCTGTTTTTGTTATTGGATGTATCTCTTCATATAATTAATGTAGATGAGAGAAGACAGTGCTTTTATCTCTCAAATAGCCCAAACTCAAAAGCAAAGAATGACTGACTTAATTACTCCTCTGGATGCTGATCAATCCTGGGTGCCAACCGAGTTCCAACAGAGCGAGGGTAGGATTTGCAAGATCTGTCATTTGTCAGTTACTGAGCATCTACTGAGCACAGACACAGAACCTTGGTAAATACAAAAACAGTATTCCCTGTATATTCTGTGTTCATAAGGAGTTTAAACATGAGTGGGGTGCTAAAATATTTGTACACAGAATAATATACCAAGAAATACAAATTAAAGTATCTACTAGTGTTGGCCTTTGAAACTTTTGCACCACCTGTGTGAAAGAGGAGAGAACAGGTTACAGATGTGGCTAACTTTGTGTTCTGAATAAATATTTCTCCATGGCTCAGGAACTTTGGTGATAAGGGCAAAAGAAGTTTTCACAGAGGAAGATAATAACGTTTCTTATTCTCAGTCCCTCCCTTAGAGATAAATTCTGGATTCAAATGCAGATCAAGAAAATAGGTCAAGAGCACTCCATCTTTTGCCTCCCAGTCACAGTTCCATCTGGGGACTCCTTAAGATACTAAAACTGGTTTTGACTTATACTGAAAGCGACTACATGGAGCTTTTCCTAGAGCTGATGCTCACAGAAATTTGTGGTTGTGGAGAAGAGAGATCTCTCTCTTTCTCTCTCTCTCTCTCTCTCTTTCTTTCAGTAGGCTCCATGCCCAGTGTGGAGCCCAACGTGGATGCTTGACCAACCCACTGAGACGCCCCTCTTTTTTTTTTTCCTAGATTCTTTTTGTTTTTAGAGTGAACTGTGCCTAACATGGGGCCTGAACTCATAATCTTGAGTCAAGAGTCACGTGCTCGGGGCGCCTGGGTGGCTCAGTCGTTAAGCGTCTGCCTTCGGCACAGGGCGTGATCCCAGAGTCCTGGGATAGAGCCCCATATCAGGCTCCTCCGCTGGGAGCCTGCTTCTTCCTCTCCCACTCTCCCTGCTTGTCTTCCCTCTCGCTGGCTGTCTTTCTCTCTGTCAAATAAATAAATAAAATCTTAAAAAAAAAAAAAAAGAGTCACGTGCTCTACCAACTGTGCCAGCCAGGTGCTCCAAGAGAGATCTTTCTTGAAGAATCAAAGAACAGTTCCTTAATTTTCAAAGATCTACAAGTTATAAACTAATTACAATCAATAATAACACCATGGAATCACAGATATAGGAAAAAATCTTAGGAATCATCTCATTACTTCTTCTAGATGATGAAACCAAGACCCAAGAGTTAAGTGACTTGACTGTTTATATGACTTATTAGTGGTAGCTTTGGGAATAGAACTGAACACTAATACGTAATTTATTTCTCACCCTTCCTAATTACTTTTCTTCCAGGCTACTGAAGGTTCTAAGTATTTACATAATCTTTTGATTAGCCAGGAAGGTGACCAAGACCTAGGATATTTGTATTTAGGAAGAGCTCAGTCTCAGTTCCACTGGGCCCTCTGGTTAAGATCTTGATCTTTTTTTTTTTTTTTTTTAAGATTTTATTTATTTATTTGACAGAGATAGAGACAGCCAGCGAGAGAGGGAACACAAGCAGGGGCAGTGGGAGAGGAAGAAGCAGGCTCATAGTGGAAGAGCCTGATGTGGGGCTCGATCCCAGAACGCCGGGATCACACCCTGAGCCAAAGGCAGACGCTTAACCACTGTGCCACCCAGGCGCCCCAAGATCTTGATCTTTTGGTGTAAGGAAAACTACCATTTATTAAGCATCTCGTTTGTGCCATGGTCTTCTTTCTTTTTTTTTTTTTTTAAGATTTTATTTATTTATTCATGAGAGACAGAGAGAGAGAGAGGCAGAGGCAGAGGGAGAAGCAGGCTCTCCGCAGAGCAGGGAGCCAGATGTGGGACTCGATCCCAGGACCCTGGGATCACGACCTGAGCCGAAGGCAGACGCTTCACCGACTGAGCCACCCAGGCGCCCCTGTGCCGTGGTCTTCTTAATACATTTTCTCATTGAATAGCTACAAAGTTTTTGTGAAGTAGACCAGTGCTTCTAACATTTTAATGGGCATATGAAGATCACCAGAGTATCCTGTTAATGCAGATTCTGATTGTGCAGGTCTGGAATGGGGTTTGAGATTCTGCATTTCCAAAAGGCTTGCAGGAAAAACCAGTAATGCTTTTGGTCTGTGGCCCTTGTATTGAGTAGTGAGGATGTTGATATTATCTTCATTTTATAGATGAAAAAAAACAGACTTATAGAGGTTAAGTAAATTGCCCAAGTTCCTACGGGCAATAAGTGGTAGACTGGTAGATAAAATGATAGGTTTAGAGTCTTTCTGACTCTAAAACTCAAAATGTGATTAGGGAAGCCAGGGAAAAAATGGAAAGAGGGGAGCCTGGGTGGCTTAGTCGTTAAGCGTCTGCCTTTGGCTCAGGGCGTGATCCCAGAGTTCTGGGATTGAGCCTCGCATCAGGCTCCTCCACTGGGAGCCTGCTTCTTCCTCTCCCATTCCCCCTGCTTGTGTTCCCTCTCTCGCTGGCTGTTTCTCTCTCTCTGTCAAATAAATAAATAAAATCTTTTAAAAAAATGGAAAGAGAACTTACATCCTAATATTTCTTAAACAGGTCACTTCTCACGTCAGTCAATGGCAGAATCCAGGACAAAATCAAAAAGTCCTAGTTCCCAGCCAAGTGTTTTCCCTTTTGTCTCCCATCAGTCCCCTAATCAGGATATTTTCCTCATGCTTAGCAAACCATATTTAGAATTGGCTTTGGATTTTTCTCGTTACAGGTTTATTGCCAAACCCTGTGCACTCCATGTTGGCATCCAGGATAGTGGTCCTTATCCCAATGCCATTCTTGAAAAGGTGTTCTTATCTATTACCAAGGTAAGTGGGCAAAGAAAGAGGAAGATTCATGTGAGGGGTTGCTCCACAGGGTGGGGGAGGGTAGAAAGCTGGTATCTCCAAGGGTAGGGATAGGATGGGTAGTCCATGTAACTATAAGGAGAGCCTTATCCCCTCAGGGAAATACCTTTGGGTCAGGATCCCTTAAATAAGTGAAGTTTACATTTGAATTTTAGACCTAGTAGCCGCCAGAACCCTGCCTTCCCCAGACACACATCATACCTTGATTTTGGTTTTCCCTGTTCCAGCTTCTGTCATTATCTAGTTGCCTAATCAAGATAGGGAGGGTACCAATAGCCTTTGCCGTCTGGGTTTTTAATAGCTATTTTCACTCAGCTTGGGCTGGAGGGACAAGACCAAACAAGGATGTGTATAAAGGTAAAGCTCTTTTGATTATGTGAAATAGGACTTCTTACTAAAAATGAGCTTTGGGATGAAACCTAGAAAGATAAACATCCCTTAAATTGCTGTAGTTATCCCCCTCCCCTTGCCACTCTGCTAGTTAAAGGGATTTAAATGAGAGTGTTGAAGAAAAAGGGACGTTCTGACTCTGGTCATACATCTACAGTATCCTGATGAGAAGAGGCTGGAGGGCCTGTCAAAGCAACTGGACTGGGATGTCCGAAAGATCCAATGCTGGTTTCGTCATCGGAGGAATCAGGACAAGCCTCCGACCCTCACAAAGTTCTGTGAAAGCATGTAGGTGTGCATAGGGAGGTGGGGAGTGAGGTGAAAGGTAGGGTGTGACTGGACTGAGGTTTTCTTTTGGTAGTTCCATAGTCTATGGATGTAGAGGGCTAACTCAATTTATTATAGGCAGGAAAGAAGAGAACTGGAAGACTGGTCACTCTTAGTGTCTTAAACATGCTTGCCACTAAGCTACATTTTATAGTTCCATTTTGTTCCCTTTTCCCAAATAGATTGGGAGTGCCTTCCTATAACTGCCCTCAGTGTGGGTAGAGAGGCACACCCTTGCACGCCTTGGTAGAGATAGTACCAGCTTGCTCTAAATTGACATTTTGGTGGGATGCATCCCTTTTCTGGACATACTATACTTCATTTCACTGGGTTATTTTACTAATTATCCTCTGGACACAGAACACAATTTATCATTGTCATGCAAAAAAAAAATATTAGGCACTATCATTAGGGAGTGTATGGAAGAAAAGTTGATTAAAGCCAGTATACACTTGTGGAACTCTTTTAAGCAGAGCTGGAAGATGTCTCTGTCATTTTGGCTTTTTAGGTAACAGTATTTGTCCCTATTCTGGGGACAAATTATCTTTTTTTTTTTAAGATTTTATTTATTTTTTATTATTATTTTTAAAGTAAATTCTATACCCAGTGTGGCACTCAAACTTAAAATCCTGAGATCAAGAGTTGGCATGCTCTACTGACTGAGCCAGCCAGGTGCCCCTGATAAGATAAGATAAGAGCTTATCTTATTTCTCAGCGGTAATTGCCTTATCTCCAAGTCTGTCTTGACTTCCTTAAAGACTTTCTTGAGTGACTATTCATCTAACCTCTGTTGTTTGCCCACCCAGGTGGAGATTCACTTTCTATTTATGTATATTCTGCTACGGAATTAAATTTCTCTGGTCGGTAAGGCAAAACTCTCTCTGGTCCTCTGTTGGATTCTAATTATGCCTACATCTCTAGAGATAAAAGTTAAATACCATTAGTTCTTCATTTTCCTCCTCCCCTTTTATTTTTTCTATAATGCCTACAGCCCAGGTTTATATGCTAAATAGATGGTCTTCTGTCTGGTGTCTGACTTAAGTAACTTCCTAACTTTACTGTTTCTCCCCTTTCTTAGGGGAGATAATAATAATTGTAATAGCATAGTATAATGATATAGTATTGATTAAATCAGCATAGTCTGTGATGGTTTATAAAGCATTTGACAAAAATTCTATAACCCTTTAACCCTTTAAAAGTGTATGAAACAGGTATTATTCCTGCTTTTCAGTTAATTATCAGAGATGAAGAATTTCAGGCTTTTTGATTCTTGATTCCATGGTGGTTGGTTTTTTTTGTTGTTTTTTGTTTTGTTTTGTTTTTCACTGTACCACACTGTTTTCCTCTAAATGTTATAATTGAGGCTTCAAAACACATGAAGTAAAAAGAGGCAGAACTGAAGGAATGGAATAGACAAATACACACCATGGTTGGTGATTTTAATACTCTTTTTTCAGTAATTGACTAAATCACTAGACAAAAAATTACTAAGGATATAGATTTGTACAACACAGTCAACCAATTTGACCTGACATTTATAGAACACTATGCCAACAGCTGAAAAGTATATATAATTTTAAAGTACACATGAAACATGAATTAAGACAGACCATATACTAGGCCATAAAATAAGTCTCAGTAAATATTAAAATTTTGAAATCTTACAAATTATGTTCTCTGACCATAATGGAATTAAGTTAAAAATCAATAATAATAAGATATCTAGAAAATATTTGCAAGTTAAACTCTTCTAAATGACCCATGGATCAAACAAGAAATCACAAGGGAAGTTAGAAAATACTTAATTGAATGATGCTGAAAACCCAGCATACCAAAACTTGTGGGATGCAGCTAAAGAGTGCTTAGAGGGAAATTTATAGCTTCAAATGTTTATATTAGAAAAGAAGAAAGCTTTAAAATCAATGATAGACGCTTTTAAGATCTGGAGAAAGAAGAGCAAAGTAACCTCAAAGTAAGTTAAAGGAAAGAAAGAACCAAAAAAAGGTAAAAAATTAATGAAATATCACAGACCTGTACCCCTGTAACAAATAATATATGTGTTAGTTAATTGAATTTAAATTTTAAAAAATAATTTTAAAAAATTAATGAAGTAGGCATTAAACAAAGAGAAAACTGATAAAGCCAAAAGTTTGTTCTTTTTACGGTTTAATTAACTGTTAAGCCCCTAGGAAAAAAAAAGAAAACAAATGAGAAAACAAATGATTGATGTCAGGGAGAAAAAGGGGCTCTCACTATAGATGCTGTTGATGTTGAAAGGATAAAGACAATGTTATGAACAATTTAATATTAATAAATTCAACTTAGATGAAATAGACAAATTCTTTAAAGGACATCATTGAAACTCCATTAGAGATAATTATTTTTGACTTTTGAATCTTTGGCATGGAGATCTGTCTCGGTTGTCAAATGGAATCATTGTTTTCCTGCATCCCTATTTCCTATATCTATGTTGATACTTCCAAAAACTATCCTAGAGCTCTCCCTGCTCTTATTTAACTCAAAGTATGGGTTTTCTATTTGTAATAACACTTCCTTGTTCTAGAAGAAAAACCTAGCCATTTATTGACCCTTTAAGGACCCACAAATTCCGTCAAGAAGGATTCCCTTTTCTTCCCTGTCTCTCTTGTGCTCCTAGCGTAGAGAAAGGGATTTATAGGTAAGCCAGGATTGAATCCTAAAGGCTGACCTGGATTATCTGTTTTCTCTTAGTCACCTTGGTTCTGGGACATCCGGCAGTGCTGGCATAGCTATCCATTTCAGGTATGGTCTGAGCCCTTTCAGGACAGAGGCCTTATGTATGTATGGAAGGTACGGTAGGCAGGGCCGTCTCAGGGCAGATGGCACCTTTTCTTGGTATTCTTGAGTCTCTTTGAGTCATATATTTAGGGTATCTATTTTTGGGGCCCCCATAACAGTGAAATCCATCCATCTTTTTGTTCCGGATTCCTTATTATATTCACCCTAATTGGGGTGGAAAGAAAAGCAGCTTCCTGGCACTTAATGAGATGCATTCTGGTTCCAGTGTCCTTTTTGAATCAAGGGGAACTTGGAGTCCCCTTAAAAGCATCTTGGTTCTAATCTATACTAGAAAAATGTCAGGGGGCTGCTAACAGGGTAGAAGAAGAGAAGACCCAAGTATCTTAAATCCCTTGAAAGGCACTAATTGTCCAGAATTCTAGACGCGCTGATTTGATTGTGCTATTGTATGTATTCACCTAATCTGATTTCTAAAGATGCGAGCTGAAAATGTGTATATGGAGGGGCAGAGGGAAGAGGTATAATTCACACCAATCCAAAGTCTGTTACCTGTTATAGATCTTGGAAGATGATGGGGAGGAAGGATGTCTAATAATTTTGGGTATTGGTCCTCTGAAACAGAGAAAGTTGCAGAGATGGAATGAATTTTTAACTAGCTGGTATTCTAACTACTACTTTCTGTCTTCCAGCCTCTCACAAGTGGGCTTTATTACTATTATATCATGGAACTGGCCTTTTATTGGTCCCTTATGTTTTCTCAGTTTATAGACATTAAACGAAAGGTAAGGACACTGGCTCCCTCAACTCTATAATTTATTGCATCCTCCTCCTTTCTAGCAGCCACCATTACTGCTATTGTGGATTCTCTGCCCTGACTGAGACCACAAAAGAGGGAGAAAGTAGGTTTGATGAGACTGTTAGCTCTTGGTAATGTTCTCAGAAATGAGACTTGACTAATGATGAAGTATATTTGAGGCATTCAGGGCAGCCCAAGATAAGAACAGTTAACCAGCTAAAAAGCATACCCTTTTCCTTATTTTTTTCTAAGGTTCTTAATGTATAAAGTTCTGGAAACTAGTCAGAACTTAGAGGTGGCAAGGCCTCATCCAGGAAAAGGCCTGCTTTCAAAAAAGCAAGATCTGGCTTTTGTTTTGCATTGGAGATCCTTGCTCTCTTTTGTTCTCCCTTCTTGGTAACTCCACCTACTCAAAGAACGTCAACTGGAAAGGGTTTTGGAGGATTTAGTTTACTGTTTTCTTGCTATCGTTTAGGAAACAAATATTCAGAGAAGTGAGTTGACTTGCCCACATAATGACAAAGTTAGAAATGACTTAACTTTTTTAAAAGCAGACAGAAAGGGTAGAATCTTCACTTTTTATTGGTATGCACCTGAAATAATGTGGTTCCAGCAGCTCTGACTTTAATCTGTCACTAACTCATGATTATCTTTGGTGAGGAAAACGAGGGTTAGCATTTATGGGAATGGACTGACACTAATCTGGGTTATTAGTTATTAGGCTCAGTACTCAGGTCAGATGTCTTTGATTCTCCTATGGTCAGGAGACTCAGGTCCCCTTATTAAAAATTTATTTTAAAACATGACGCATATAAAAGGGTTTGTAATATATATGTGGGTTTTAAAACATACTAGAATGTATACTTGTGAACCCATCCCCAGCTGAAGAACTACAACCTACCATTGTATCTATGTGGAAAGCACAGACTTCTTTCTCATCCTTGTTTCTCTGACGAAAATCCACCTGCCTTCTCCCATCCTCTGTCTCTCAGTGGGCTGAGAAGTATTTATTAGACATGTCTGATAACAGGTATTTAGAGATTTCTCCGAGTTTAACCTTGCCATTTGAATCAAGAGGAAATTAGAGCTTTAAATCTGAAAGCAGAAGGTGCTTACAGCTAACAGATTATTTAGCATTTCTCTGACACTTTTTTTTAAAGATTTTATTTATTTATTTATTTGATAGAGAGAGGGAAAGAGCACACAAGCAGGGGGAGCAGCAGAGGGAGAGGGAGAACCAGGCTCTCCACTGAGCAGGGAGCCTGATGCGGGGCTTGATCCTGGGACGCTGGGAGTTTAGCTTCGCCCCTCCACAAAACTATCTTTTCTGTTAGGTCCCTTTGGTTGAAATTTCCCTCATCAAAACAGTCTTAGAATCTCAACGATACTGCTTGTAGGTCTGATTACCACCTGGGAAATTATTTCCAAGTTTCAGCTCAGCATACTTTGTCGACATACTCCGCACCTTCCACACAAAATTGTTATTTTGTATGCTTTAAGCTATTTTCACATAGATTATGGGTCAGCTACTGGTGTAGAGTTTTGGATCAAATGCTGGGGTGCTCCATAAGGGAGAGATTAAACAAAACAGAACCTTATCTAAGGCGTGGGATAAGATCCTCAGAGAACAGCGCAGGGCACTGAGGTGGCTAGTATCTCTAAGGCCTTGCCTTTACCTGGCTCTTCTATTTCCATTGCATCCTAGGACTTCCTCATCATGTTTGTGCATCACTTGGCCACCATTGGGCTCATCACCTTCTCCTACATCAACAACATGGTGCGGGTGGGAACTCTGGTCATGTGTTTACATGATGCCTCAGACTTCTTGCTGGAGGTAAGATCCCCCCAACCCCTCTTTCTTCATTTTTCCTCTTTCTCTCCTTTTCTTTCTGAGAACTGGCTTTCTCCCCAACTCAGTTCTTTTTCTAACCCTACCCCCAACTCAGTTCTTCTCTTCCTTTCTCCAGGCAGCCAAACTGGCCAATTATGCCAAATACCAGCGTCTCTGTGACACCCTTTTTGTGATCTTCAGTGCTGTTTTTGTGGTCACTCGTCTAGGAATCTACCCATTCTGGTAAGTGTTAGGACCATGGGGCTGTGGTCAGTATGTAGCTAATGATGCCTTTTGCCAATTTAGAGAATAGGCCACGAAAAACCCTACTGCCCTGCCTCATCCTGGGCCTAACCTGACCGACTCCTTACGGACTCTCAGGGGCCTTACTTCCTTCGCACAGTATTTCTAGGAAGGTGTGATCCAGACTGAGAACATCCAACTCACTTGGCTATGGCTTTCCAGACTCCTCTCTGAGGAACAGCCCTCCTTTTACGCCTAAATAATTCCTTTGCTTTCTTTTGTGCTGATTGCAAAATTCTTAGGTTCTTCTTCTTTTCTTGTTCTTATACCCTCCTCCACTGTAACCAACACACACACCACTCACTTCTACACTCACTGCTTTCTGTACAAAGCCAATGACTGTAGGTTGAAGATTCTCCTTAGTCTGAGGGAATCAACTACCAGCTGTCCTATCTGTGCCTGAGGAGAAATGACTAGGGTTATGATTAAAATCGCTGCCCCGGTTTTGTGAAACTCCTTATATTTGAAATGATTAATGATGGGACTTAATCCATCAGGTCCTGAGATTTACATATCTTTCCCTGCCCCGTAAGATAGAAAACTTCGTAGGCCCCCTTTCTTTATCTTTTCTCACTGTGGATGAATATCCCTGGCATTTCAACTATTAGAATGTATAGAGAGAAAACATAATGGGTTCTGTTTCCTGGAGAACTGAGCTTCATTCCTACCTCCCTGGCTTTGAAACTAGAATCTCACCACTGGCCTCCTCTTCTAGGATTCTGAACACGACCTTCTTTGAGAGTTGGGAGATAATCGGGCCTTATCCCTCCTGGTGGCTCTTCAATGGCCTTCTCCTGATCCTGCAGGTTCTACATGTCATCTGGTCCTACCTAATTGTGCGAATTGCTTTCAAAGCCTTGATCCGAGGAAAGGTGAGGACGAAAGATGGCTTCTTTCTTTGGGGCTGGGTAGCAAGACAGATTATTACTCAGTAGTGCTTCTCTGTCTAGCTTAGTGAGCCGCAGCTACTCAAGCAGACCCAGCAGAAAGCTTAGGACTCCAGAGTTTTCACCTTTTCTCTAAGCGTTTTGGCTGTTAAGACATGACTTACAGGGGCACCTTGCTGGCTCAGTCCGTAGCGCACGTGACTCTTGATCTCTGTGTCGTGAGCTGAGGCCCCACATTGGGTGTGGAGATTAAGATTACTTAGGAGGAAAAAAAAAAAAAAGACATAGATGCAGGAGGAAGGATCTGCCTTCTTCCTGTCCCTTAGGAATGCCTATGGTTAAATAATGAACAGTAGTATGTTTCGAGATGACCTCAACTATTTCCTGCACCTTACCTACCTACTTCAGTGCATTTTGTATTTTTGGTTTTTAGCATAGAAACCTTTTTCCAAAGGAAATCGTATGCAGAGCTCTAAACTATAAGCTGTATAAAAGCAGCAATGTTCGATTGCCTAAGAATGGCATGGTAGTTCATAAGCCACCCCAAGATGACCACACTGTGATTTTCAAGATATGGGGCTACATACTGGCCTCATCCCACTGTTGCATGAGGCGGTGATCCTAAATGAGATAGATATTTAGGGTTTCAAATACCCACCTTATGCCAAGAGCCCAAAAATACAAAGAAAGGGGTCATTTGATGATCAAACTCATAGCTGAAGTGTACAAGTTCTGAAGGAGTCGGGCTGGGATTTGCCCCTGGGCTCGGGATCCGGCCTTCAGCAGTACAGAGTACCAAGGGGTAGGGGCTCTGCCAGAGGAGACACAGTCCAGGACAGAGGGATGGAATGTACCAGGCGTATATGATCTGTTGTGTCCCTGTTCCTTACGGCTGCAACTGGTTTTGGAACTTGCTCGGCGTGCCTATGCATCCTGCTGTAGCTTCTGGGCTACTGGACATCTCTCTTCTCCCCTGCTTTTCTTTCCTGACCAGGTGACCTATCCAGGAAGGATTAGACCCAGACTCTGTACTCTCCACTCTTTTCTCATCTCCTTCTTTTTCTCTATGCCTGGTGGGAGCTGAACAGTTTCATCTCTTGCATGTAAGTGTATCTGTGCTTCTAGTGTTCAGTAAAGCATGTCTGTCCGAACGTGTCTCTCTTCCTTCCTGCTTTCCTTCCTGTTCCCCGTGTTGTCTCCAAGCATGCCTCTCTCCTGACCCTGTGGGGCCATTGTTGACTGGAGCTCAAGCTGCCAGATTCTTTTTCCTAAATGGAGGCAAGAGTTGAGTCTACTCTTATTTTTTCCCCCTTTTTGAGCCTCCTTTTACCTCAAATCTAGATAGACTTTGCCCTCTGGCAAAAATTTCCAGAAGGTCAGATAATCATTTGCCTGGGTTCAGAGGTCAACAGCTGCAATAAACCAGTCTTAGAGCTAACCAAAGCAAGTGCCCCACTCCTTGGCAACAGCATTTGTAGCTCTGTTCCCCTCTCACCCCCTTCCCTCTTTCACTGTCTTTTTTTAACAAAACACATTGAAGGGCACCTGCCTGGCTGTTGGTAGAGCACACGGCTCTTAATCTCAGGGTCCTGAATTCAAGCCCCACGCTGGGTGCAGAACTTACTTTAAAAAATACAAATTAAAAAATCCCACATTGATTATCCTTCAGTTCTGGAAGTCAGAAGTCTGGCAGGTCTCACTGGGTTTCTCTCCTTTACTTTTTATGGTCCATGATAGAGAACTGGAAACCCTTTGGTGTCATCAGGCTCTGAGTCCAGGAAGAGTAGAACTACCAGAAAAGGCCCAGTTATGGATCAGCTCTGGGGATAAACAAAAGTCAGGATGACCAATACGAGTAACTCCAGTGGCCACCACCACCAGAAGATAGAAGCAATGAGGAAAGCTAGCTGTGTCATTTGTACTGTTCTCTTCTAGTGTTTGAGGTAGGAGAGGAGAAGGCGTGTCTGGAGTTTCCCTCAGACCTACACCCGGACTCAGTGAATGATTTCAGCTCTGTCGGGCTGGTCCTGAGAGACACACCCTCACCAACACAGCTTCTTGTTCCACAGGGAACAAAGATGAGGAGAGAGAAACAGAAAGAGGCAAAGGATATTGACAGCTCTAGCCATGGCCCAGATAGCATATTGAGTCAGGTGCCACCAGAAAGTAGGCCACGGTGGGAGCAGTGCCCAAACATGGGCTCTGTGGGCTGAAGTCTGTCTTACAATAGCAGACAAGTTCTGTCCTCACCTTTCCTCCCTTGGCCCCATCCCACCCAGGTGTCTAAGGATGACCGCAGTGATGTGGAAAGCAGCTCAGAGGAAGAAGATGTGGCTACCAACACAAGAAGCGCCTGTGGCAGCAGCTCCAGCAATGGCGCCAATCGGGTGAATGGTCACATGGGAAGCAGCTACTGGGCTGAAGAGTAAGGTGGTTGGTGTGGGGACTACAGCACACACGGACTCGTAGGGCCACTGGCCACCTGCTCCTCTTGGGCCTTCCCACATCTACACGCATGTGACTAGGGGGTCTGCAGGGCACTGAGGAGAATCAAAGAAGCAAATATTTTCACTTTTTTAAAAAAAAAAAAACTCTGCCATTTTGTATTTAATAGCCTCCAGGTTCTTTCAGTAATGTTATTTGCTGTGTGTGTGTCTATGTGTGTCTGTGTGTGTGTCTGTGTGTGTGCGCGCTCGCACACCATGCATGTGTATGTGTGTGTGCATATGCGTTGTGCATGTGCACGCGTTTCATTGCCTGGGTTGGGGCACAGTTCTAGACAGGAGCCACTAGGCCTTGTGCCCCCTTTGAACCCACCTCAATCCCAGATTTGGCTGCATCTTGGATAATGCTGGCTCTGGACTGTCCCCTCCCTCGTTGTCCATGGCTGTCGAAGCTCTGGCCATCTGAACGGAACCGTAAAGTTCCGCTCCAGGTTCCTGCACTGTTGTTCCTTGGAGCTGGAATCTTTCACATGAAGGTGTACAGAAACAGACAGCTGTGGACGGGATGCCCAAGATGTTTGTGGCCCCTAGCTAGATTCCCTTCCTACCACCTGGTAGTCACAGGGACAGCCGCTGATGCCCTGCTCTTTACTAAATGGTACGCAGGGAGGAGGGGGTGGCAGAGGGTGCACGGAGGGCTGGAGGAGGACAATAGCCACTGAGTGAGCCGTTAACGGTTTATACTATTGTTTACTCTTCTGTGATTAAAAGTGCTTCAACCCTCCTCTCCTGTCTCAACCTCTTTAGTGACTCTGTCCCCAATTCCCTGAATCCATAAGCTAAGTAAGAAAATTTTCAGGTCTGATTCTGAAGGTTCTTAGACACCCAGTTGTTCCTTTCTGTGCATGCTGGGGAAAGAGTGCCTATGTTTTATGGCTTTATGTGTTAAGAAAAAATAAACATGCATAGTAGTCACAAAAAATACTGAGCAGATAAAGGTATGTATATCACCAAACCAACAAAGGATTTGGTCGAAGACACTTTTAGTGAGATACCTCCATTTCTCATACAGAGGCTACCACTTAACCCTTAAAAGATTGTGATAAATGAGTCTTGAGATGTTTTCTCTTTTAGTTCTGTTTCCTTTTAGCCATGGAAAACAGTCTTCCTAATTCAGACTTTTCTGTAGTTGAGGTCTTTGCAAAATTACCAGTGGTAGTATTCATCTCAGGATAGTTTTCCATTTAGTGAATATTCAGATTATCAAAATATTTCCAGATGTTCTTGTGTACATCAAGGCTTATGAAATGCTTCATTGTCAGGGAGATGGATGAAAATTGAAAGAAACGGGTTACTGTTCTAAGAATCAGGTACTCACTTGGCGTTCATTGACATTATTGGGATATAGACCCTGCTAAAGTTACCTTACTGAGTGGCTGGACTTTTTTTTTTTTTTTTTAAAGCGAGCATGCATGAGCAGGGTTAGGGGCAGCAGGAGAAAGAGAGAGAGAGAATCTCAAGCAGGCTCCACCCCAGGACAGATCCAACGTAGGGCTCGATCCCACAACCCTAAGATCATGACCTGAGCAGAAATCAAGAGTCAGATGCTTAACCGACTGAGCCACCGAGGCGCTCCTGAGTGGCTGGCTTTTAAAAAGACTTACCTTGGGGCATGTGAAAATTATTTCTGAAAAATCTTACATAGTTATTTGGTCAGAGCTAGCCTGAAGTCTTACATTTAGTTCCTCAACTTGCCATATTGTTGAAAAGACTAGTAATTGTGAAATATGAATGAAATACTTTTAAAAGGTAGGGTTTTAAGCCTTTTGAAATCTGAATAACTGCTCTGTAAATCTGGAGTTAGTTGTCCCAGTTAATCTGACAAAAGATGCAACTGAATGGTATAATAATAAAAATAATAGTCGATAACACGTAGCTCTTCATTACACACCAGGCACTACATTAGGCACTTCACATCTGATAAAAATGAAGCAAAAAGAAGTTAACTTGCCTGAGGTCAGAGCTAATAAAGAGTCAAACCCAGCGTCGCTTTTGTTTTTGAGGAGGAGGAGGAGGAGGAGGAAGAGAGAGCGTCTCAGGCAGGCTCCATGCTCAACATGGGATTCCATCCCACGAGCTTGAGATCGTGACCCCACCCGAAACCAAGAGTCAGACACTCAACTGACTGCACCATCCAGGTGCCCCAAGCACTCGACTCTTGATCTCAGCTCAGGGCTCGATCTCAGGGTCATGAGTTCAAGCCCTGTGCTGGGCTCCACACTGGGTGTGGAGCCTACTTAAAAAAAAGAAGAAGAACGTCCTGTAGAGCTGACATACATCACTTCCACTGTGTTCTGATCAAAGTAGTCATGAGGACACCTCAACTCGAGAGGGTGAGAGAGGCTGTAGCACCTCCGTGAGGAGTAGCAAGGCTCACTGCAGGACCATGTGCAACGGGAGATACGGTTACATTCATCTTTGAAAAATTCTAACTGCCGCATTGAGGAAACTGAGTCATAGAAACTGCTTAAAAAACACAAACATAGGGGCAGTTGGGATGGCTCAGTCAGTTAAGCGTCTGCCTTTGGCTGGGGTCATGATCTCAGGGTCCTGGGATGGAGCCCTTCATTGGGCTCCCTGCTCAATGCGGGGTCTGCTTTCCCTCTCCCTCTGTCCCTCCCCTTGCTCCTGCTTGCTCTCTCTCTCTCAAGTAAATAAATAAAATCTTACACACACCAGAGCACCTGGCTAGCTCGGTCGGTAGAACATGCAACTCTTGATCTCAGGGTCATGAGTTCAAGCCCCCATTGGGTGTAGAGATTACTTAAAAAAAAAAAAAAACCCAAAAACCCAAAAACCACCAACATCTTAGATTGCTTATCATGTATCATGAGCTTTCATGTTATCGCAATCCTAAAAAGACTCCCATGAGTTTAGTTAGTACGTGATTCAGTATGCCGATTGTAAACCAAATTCTTCAGACTTCAGAATATCCAGTATTCATGCAGGGAAATATTTTCAGTTCAATAAAATATTTGTTAAGTGTCTACTTTATGATAGGCACTGTGGCAGAAGATGGGGACACAAAGATGAGCAACATCTGGTTTCTACTCTCAAAGAGCTTGTGTAACCCCAGTAAGGGGGGAAAGTACTACAGTGCAAAAAGAACTTTCTAAATTATTCTTGGCAAGGTGGGAGAAAACTTGAAAGTGGAGCTTGGCCATTAAAGATGAACAGAGTTTTGTCAGGAAAATAGGAATGGAAAGGTATGTTTAGAAGAGATGTCAAAGTATATGAAAGATATCAGTTCCGGCTTAATGCAGGCTAAAAACCTGAGATAAACATCTAGAGATGGTAGATAAAGGTTTTGTTTTGTTCGTAAGTTTGTTTTTAATGGATAACTGAGTTTCCAAGAAAGGAGACACCAAAGACACAATGAAAGGAACTGAAACCTAGTGCAGAATGTAAAACAGCTGATGGAATTACGAGAGCGATAAGGGAACATAACTGAAGGACTTGGGTTTTAATGCTGACAAGAGACAAGACCATGCAGGAAGCTGGAAATGAGACCTCCAGTTAAAACTGGGACCCTGAGACAGCGTAACCTTAGTGAAAGGGGAGAAACTATGAAAAATTCATCCAGTTGGCAAAAGAAAGAAGCAAGGAAGTTTGCTTGGGCTTGTGGGGTCAGGAGTCCTCAAATTCTGGGCCCACACTCCATGTGAACTTGAGAACTCAAATATACACTTCCTGTGTGGTCTAGGAAACTTCATGACCCCTCCTCCAATCCCCTCCAACTTGCATGAAAATGGTCTCAGAGCAGTTACCCATGGCACTGCTCTGGAGAGACAGGTGTGATGATGCAGGCCCACGTGGGATTCTTACACCGCTACCACCACCTCCCAGATAAAAAAGCTCTAAAAGTCCATCTCAATCAAACCTGCAAGACATATAACTAAAATATACTAGTATCCAGAATATACATAACTACAGAAACAACAAAGACAAGCCAATAGCAAGACAAAGGCAGGGGAGGGAGCAAAGGATATGAATAGGCGATTTCTAGAGGCAGGTTAGGCTAATGGATAATTAAAGGGCACTTCGGTGGCTCAGTTAAGTGTCTGTCTTCAGCTCAGGTCATGATCCCAGGGTCCTGGGATCGAGCCCCCAGTTGGGCTCCCTGCTCAGCACCCCCACCCATGCTTGCATTCTCTGTCTCTCTGAAATAAATATTTTTTAAAAATTAATTAAAAAGGTGCTCTACTTTACTGGAAATCAATAATATGTAAATGAAAACTAACAGAAACCACTTCACACCACTTTGGAAAACTTAACAAAAACTAGTAAAGCTAAATATTAGTAATAATTACTCTTGGAGAAACTAGCAGATGGGCCCGAGAAAACATACAAGGATAATGATCTCTCTCTAGAGGAATGGAATAAATTGATTTGCTCATGCAATTGGATGAGCAATTAAAAACTAAGGGTTTGGGGTTTTTTGTTTTTTGTCAATATGGATGTACTAGTCTGAACCTATAGGATATAAATATATAAATTTAAAAGATTTGTTAAAAGGAACTGGCTCACATTGACTGTGGAGGCAAGCAAGTCCCAGGATCTGAAGTCAGCAAGCTGGAGAAGCAGGAGAGCTGATGATGTAGTCCCAATCTGATTCCAAAGGCCTGACAACAGGGAGAGCCCAGGGTCCCGGTCAGAAGGAGAGGAAGGCCAGTGTCTCAGCTCAAAGACAGACGAGTGGAGACTGACTCTGACTCTGCCTTTTTGTTTTATTCAAGCTGACAATGAATTGGTCAAGGGCAACCGGCTTTTCTCAGTCTATGGATTCAAATGTTAATCGCATTCAGAAACATCCTCCCAGATGCATCAGGAATTCTGTTTAACCAGTTATCTAGGCACTGAGTGGCCCAGTCCAGTAGCCACATAAAATTAACCAGCACAATGGATAAATAAATGTCAAAAACAATGTTGAGTGGAAAGGGCAAGTTTCAAAAGAAAATGTCCCATTTGATTCAATCAACATACTTTTTTTTAACCCCAAATAATATTAAGTGTATTTCTATAGTGAAAGTGTGGAAACATATAGAGAAGGATGGATAGTTTTTATCTTTGGGAGGGGAGGATGTGAGTGAGATGTAAGTGGTATCATATTTTATTTTTGGTGCTTTCAATACATTTGGAGTAATTCATTTCAAATATTTTTTTAATATAAAAAGTATGTGGCACTTTCAGGGAACTGTAAGCTGCTGGAGTTGGATCAGAGTGGCGGGAGGCGAGAAGCAGCAGATGGCTTGGGACCATTTAGTGAAGAAGAGTCTTGTCTTGTTGAAGAGTTACATTTTAGATGGTAGGCTATAGGAGCCCTCAAAGGTTTAAAGCAACAAATGAGTCTTTTAAAAGTACTCATGGGGTAAAAAAATTAGGGGAGGGTATCTTACTAGTTGGGACTAGACATTAGAGGTACAAGAAATGGCTTTATTAAAAAAGGGACAGGATGCCTGGGTGGCTCAGTCGGTTAAGCGTCTGCCTTGGGCTTGGGTCCTGATCCTAGGACTGATCTCAGGGTCCTGGAATTGGGCCCCATGGCAGGCTCTCTGCCTGGCGGGGAGCCTACTTCTCCCTCTCCCTCTGCCCCTCCTCCCTGCTCATACACGCGCACTCTCTCTCTCTCTCTCAAACATCTTTAAAAAAATAAAAATTAAAATTAAAAAAAAAAAGCAGCTGCCTTTGGCTCGGTTCATGATCCAGGGTCCTGGGATTGAAGCCCTCATCAGGGAGCCTGCTTCTCCCTCTCCCACTACCCCCCCCCCCCCCGGGAGCTTTCTCTCAGATAAAATCTTTAAAAAAAAAAAAAAAAGGACTGAATGGGCATAGGCTGATAGTTAGGTTACAATCTGTACCGCCCTCACCTCAGCCATCTGTATACAGTTGTCTTCTCTTGTTCAATAAATTTAGTCTTCTGCAGAGCAGGCCTCACCAAATAGAGTTTAGCCACAAGCCCTAGACCTATCTTAAAAAAAAAAAAAAAAAAAAAGCAGATTTGGAAATCTTGCACTAAAATGACTTCTAGGAAACAACCCTGAACTTTGTGACAGCAACAGGGCTCTGCTGTCTGATAGTAATTTCTTGTAAGGAATTGGCTCACAGAGTTACAGAGGCATCCCTTGTGATGCTCTTAGTTGTCTGCCTGGCTACGTTCCTTCACTGTCCGCTCCCTACAAAGGGTGCCTAGAACAAACTAGAACCTTGCCACCAAAGCTGCCTCTAACACGGGGTGGGGAGAGCCATGGTGTCCCAGGCCTTGCCCATTAGTGCTTCTCTCCTGAGTCTTTGGCTCTGAACCACAGAAGAAACCAGACAAAATTCAACCAACATACACTACAGACATTTATGTACATGTAAACACCCTGGAAATGGTCTGGAAGAATACACCAAACTGGTAACACCAGTGATTTCTGAGCAGGGAAATGGTGGGGAGTGGAAGGAATGACAAGGCGTACTTCTACTTATCTCTATTTTTAAATATTTTACATAGAAAATATATTCACGTATTCTTGAATTTAAGAAGCTTATAGACTAGTATAAATGATAGAAATAAACATTTTTTTCCTTAAACAAAAAAGTCTCTATTTTTGAAGCAAGTGTGGCAATAGATTGGTAACAGTTAAAACTGAGGAATGGGTATAAAGGTTTTATTTCTAGGGTGGCTCAATCAGTTAAGCATCTGTCTTCGGCTCAGGTCATGATCCCAGGGTCCTGGGATGGAGTCCCACATGGGGCTCCCTGCTCAGTGGGGGGAGCCTGCTTCTCCCTCTCCCTCTGCCTGCCGCTCCCCCTGCTTGTGTTCTCTCCCCCTCTCTCAAAATAAAATCTTAAAAAAAAAGAAATCTGCACTATAAAAAAAGGGTTTTATTTCTATTCCCTCAGCTTTTGTACATGTTTGAAACCCCCAAAATATTTTTATTATACAAACTATATATGCTCATTGTAAAAAATGCAATTAAGTACATGACATTTCCATTTGCCCCTATAACTATTAACACTTGGTATATAATCTTCCAAAACAACTTATCAGATAACCACATGAATACAAATGTTCCATTTATTTATTTATTTGTTTGTTTATTTATTTTATTTGAGAGCTAGAGTGTGGGAGGTGGTGCAGGGGCAGAGGGAGAGAACCTTAAGCAGACTCGTGCTGAGAGCAGAGCCCTATCTGGGGCTCCATCTCATGACCCTGAGACCACTACCTGAGCCAAAATCAAGTCAGATGTTTAGCTGACTGAGCCACCCAGGTGCCCCACAAATTTTCCTTTTAAAAACAAGGGGCGTCTGGGTGGCTCAGTCAGTTAAGTGATTGGTTCTGGCTTAGGTCATTATCTCAGGGTCCTGGGATCAAGCCCCGAGACAGGCTCCAGGTCAGTGGGAGTCTTGCTTGTCCCCCCACTCCTCCCTGTTCATGCTCTGTCAAATAAATCTTTTAAAAAATTAAAAGTTAGGGGCGCCTGGGTGGCACAGCGGTTAAGCATCTGCCTTCGGCTCAGGGCGTGATCCCAGAGTTCTGGGATCGAGCCCCACATCAGGCTCCTCCACTATGAGCCTGCTTCTTCTTCTCCCACTCCCCCTGCTTGTGTTCCCTCTCTCACTGCCTGTTTCTATCTCTGTCAAATAAATAAATAAAATCTTTTTTAAAAAAAATTAAAAGTTAAATGAGATTATACTATACATATTCTGCTAGCTTTGACTGATTTAACATTCTACTTTATGGGTATACCATTATTCTTTAATTCTTTAACTTAAAATTATTTTTAGGGGCACCTGGGTGGCTTAGTTGTTAAGCGTCTGCCTTCGGCTCAGGGCGTGATCCCAGAGTTCTGGGATCGAGCCCCTCATCAGGCTCCTCTGCTGGGAGCCTGCTTCTTCCTCTCCCACTCCCCCTGCCTGTGTTCCCTCTCTCGCTGGCTGTCTCTCTGTCAAATAAATCAATAAAATCTTTTTAAAAAATTATTTTTAAAATACTGCAAACAGGGGCACCTGGGTGGCTCAGAAGCTTAAGCGGCCAGCTCTTCGTTTTGGCTCAGGTCATGTTCTCCTGTTCCCGGAATTAGCCTGTGTTGGGCTCTGCGCTCAGCAGGGAGTCTGCTAGGGATTCTCTCTCTCCTTCCCTCTCTGGCTGTCCCCCCCACACTCTCAAAGAAATAAATCTTTTTTAAAAAATTGCAAATAGGGGCACCTGGGTGGCTCAGTCGTTGAGCGTCTGCCTTCGGCTCAGGGCGTGATCCCGGCGTTCTGGGATCGAGCCCCACATCAGGCTCCTCGGCTGGGAGCCTGCTTCTTCCTCTCCCACTCCCCCTGCTTGTGTTCCCTCTCTCGCTGGCTGTCTCTATCTCTGTGTCAAATAAATAAATAAATAATCTTAAATTTAAAAAAATTGCAAATAATATTGTTATACAAATATGCTGTGCAGTTGTATGAATATTTTTTTTAAACATTTATCTAAGACAGAGAGAGAGAGCATGAGTGGGGAGGAGTGGCCGAGGGAGAGAGATACTCAAGCAAACCCCCACACTGAACAAAGAGCCCTATTTGCGGCCCAATCTCATGATGTGGAGATCACGACCTGAGCTGAAACCAAGAGTTGGACCTTGGACACCTAACCTATTGACTCCCACTCCCCCCGCCCCCCACCTCCCCATTTGTGTGAATATTTCTAAGGGCTAGAGTCCTGGCGATGAAATAGGTAAGAGGGTGTAGACACGTTACATTTTTGATAAAGGCTGTACAAACTTGAATTGCCACTAGCAAGAGAATGCTGAGTTATTTAAATATTAAAAGTGCTGTGAAAGGGTATGTACTGGTTGCTATGGAGCACAAAAGAAGTCTTGAATATCATGAGAGGGAATGTGACCTTGATCCAGTAGCCAGTGGATCTTTATAAAGCCCAGCCCCTACTATTTTTTTCCTTGGGAAGGCATTTAAGGGCATACATCTCTGGGCACCATCTTGGGCTGCTGCGCTCTGCCGTTTTGTATGAAAATACTTAGTTTCATTAATTTCAAGAAAGTTGAAATTTTATTTTGATTTTTTTCTTTTAAAATTTTTATAAGATTTTATTTATTCATTTGACAGAGTGAGTGTGTGCACAAGTAGGGGGAGCAGCAGGCAGAGACAGAGGGAGAAGCAGACTCCCCGAGAAGCAGGGAGCCTGATGTGGGGCTCAATCCCAGAACCCTGGGATCATGACCTGAACCAAAGGCAGACACTGAACAGACTGAGCCACCCAGGCACCCCTTGATTTTTCTCTTTAAGGGTTGCCCAGGAATAGTTCATTTCCAAGTAGTTGAGATTATCATTATTTATTTATAATTTTATTGGATGTAACAGAGAATACAGTCTTTACGATTCCTACTTTTAAATTTGTTTAAGGATTTGTTTTAAAAATTGTATGGGGGGCGCCTGGGTGGCACAGCGGTTAAGTGTCTGCCTTCGGCTCAGGGCGTGATCCCGGCGTTACGGGATCGAGCCCCACGTCAGGCTCCTCTGCTATGAGCCTGCTTCTTCCTCTCCCACTCCCCCTGCTTGTGTTCCTTCTCTCGCTGGCTGTCTCTATCTCTGTCAAATAAATAAATAAAATCTTTAAAAAAAAATTGTTTGGGAATAGTCAATACCCAATGTTTCTAAGTGGTCTGTAGTCATGGAAAATCATTTATTACAAATACACATACATGCACACACATGTCAGCTTTGTTGTTTCTATCATTCATTCTCAGTCCTAATTCTATTCTTCTAGTGCTGTTCAGTTCTTTTATTTTTGTTTTTTTAAGTAGGCTCCCTGCCCAATGTGGGACTTGAATTCATGACCCTGAGATGGAGACCGGAGCTGAGATCCAGTCAGACGCTTAAGCAACTGAGCCACCCAGGTGCCCCTAGTGCTGTTCAGTTCTAAAAAAAAGTATAACAAAGTCTCTCACTGTGATTGTATTTTTCTCCTGTTCTCCTTGCATTCCTAAGACTTTTTGCTTTAGTGTTCTTAATTGCTGTTTCAGACAAATTTATGAGGGTCATCCCGTCTTATTTCTCTTTACATTAGCAAATGATCTCTCTACTGTTCAGTATTTGTTAATTTTTCTTGATATTATCACTCTTTACATGTCTGCATTTTTCAGGAATGTCTTACCCATCTATTTTCAGTCTCTATTAATAATGAGCATGTTTATTAGAAACTACATATAATTTGATTTGCTTTTTTAGCCCAATCTATTAGTCTTTGTCTTTTAATTCAGTCCATTGATAGTGAAATTACTGATTAATCTGATTGTCTTCACCTTAATTTGATAGAAAATATGTCTATTCTTCTTATTAAATATAGCTCATGGGATGCCTGGGTGGCTCAGTCGTTAAGCGTCTGCCTTCCGCTCAGGTCATGATCCCAGGGTCCTGGGATGGAGTCCTGCATCGGGCTCCCTGCTCAGCGGGGAGTCTGCTTCTCCCTCTGTCACTCCCCCCCGGCTTGTGTTCTGTGTCAAGTAAATAGATAAAATCTTAAAAAAAGAAAAAGAAAGAAACACAGGGCACCTGGCTGGCTCAGTCGGTAGAGCACGCAACTCCTGATCTCGGGGTTGTGAGTTAAACCCCATGTTGAGGGCAGAGTTTACTTATAAAAAAGAAAGCAATATATACATACATATTTGGTCTTCTTCCCCAGTTATTGGCAGTTTCTAAGACCTCTGTAATCTCCAGAGTAATGTCTGTGTGTTAGTGAGGTGACTCGGTGGGCCCCTAGCTAGTTTCAGGATGGGAGCTGACTGCTATAGGAACACGGCCAAGGCCTAATTAGAGGAGCGGAATTTTCAGCCTCACTCTTACCAACCTCCAGGTTGGGGAGAAGGGTTGGAGATTGAGCTAACTACCAGTGGTCAATGATTTAATCATTTCTGCTTCTGTAATGGGACCTCCATAAAAACCCTAAACAATGGGGTTCCGAGAGCCTCTGGGTTGGTGAAGACACTAAGGTGCTGACAGAGCAGTATGCCCTTACCCTGCCTTAATCAGCTCTTCCATTTGGCTGTTTCTTTTTTTTTTTAAGATTTTATTTATTCATTCGACAGAGATAGAGACAGCCAGCGAGAGAGGGAACACAAGCAGGGGGAGTGGGAGAGGAAGAAGCAGGCTCCTAGCGGAGGAGCCTGATGTGGGGCTCGATCCCATAATGCCGGGATCACGCCCTGAGCCGAAGGCAGACGCTTAACCGCTGTGCCACCCAGGCGCCCCCCATTTGGCTGTTTCTGAGTGGTATCCTTTCTAATAAACCAGTAATAGTAGTGTTTCCCTAGTTCAGCTCTGTGAGCCATTATAACAAAGTATCAAATCTAAGGAAGTCATGGGAACTGATTTTTAGCCAAGTCAGGCAGAGTGTGGATAACCTGGAGATCTACTACTTGTGATTGGTATCTTAAGTGGGAGAGTCTTGTGAGACCAAGCCTTTAACCTGTGGGGTCTGTGCTAACTCCACGTAGCTCAGGGCAGAACTGAATTGCGGGTTACTCAGCTGCTGTCGGAGAGGTGAGAGAATTGTTCTGTGTAGGAAAAACACATTTGGTGTCAGAAGTCTTGTGAATAGAGGAAACAGTTATCATTTAAGACCCCTTCTACTTCTGCCCTACTCCACCTCACCTCATCCCCAATATTACTGTTTTTGCGTTTGGTGTGTCCTTTCAATGTTTTTTTTTTGTTTGTTTGTTTGTTTTACTTTTACAATTATATATATATAAATCTCCACATTAGAGGACAGTTTTCCCCATGGGTTTGTAATACTCTATCATACTCAGTTTCTCACATGCATGCTGATCTGTTTGAGTTTATTATATGATGCCAATGACCTACCCATCTACTCCTGCACTAATGTCACTACATCTGGATTACTCTAAGCTTTCTACGTCTTCATGTCTGGTAGGGCCAGCCCATCTTCTTTGTCCCTCTTCAAAACTGTCTTAGCTCCTGTGCTTTTAAAGATTTTTTTAGAAGGAAAAGCAGTATCTTCTACAGACATGTGGCCTAGTATAGGAGGGTGAAGAGTCCAAGAAACTTTACTGGGAAAAGAGAAGATTGGGGGGGGTGGTACCGAGGATATTCTATTCAGAGAGAAAGCACAAACAGGAATGGAACAAGAGACAGCATGCAAGCATACAGGCAGTTGATATTACCAGAACACAAAGGATGAGGTAGGAACATAAAACGGGTCAGGTCCTAAGGACCTCATATGCCATACTACGGAGTCTGGACTTGACTCTACAGGCCAAAGATTAACCTAGTGTCAATGGCTGAGCTTCCGTGGGGATCAAAAGCAAAAGAGTCCCATAATCAAGTTAGAGGCCTCTGATAGCAATGCGGCAGATAAATCTGATGAGGTGAAGATTGGAATCAAGACCACTACAAGGCTTCTGCAAAACTGTAAGCAAGAAGTGGTAAGGATTGAACTGATTAAGTGGATGTTTAAATGGTAAAAATTAAAAAGACATTACTTGGTTGGGAGTAGGATACAGGAGTCTAATAAAACTCCCATTATTTCTGACTTGATGATATAGCGTCATTAACTAAAGTAGGGGAGGAAAATAGGTCCTGGAGACAAGAAGGAATGTGGTTAGTTGTGGACATTGCAAGTTAGAGAGGACTACAGGATATTCAAGTGGATATGTCAAGCAACAGGATATAGCGGAGGCCCAGAAGGTCAACCTGGAAGATACAGATTTGGAAGTCAGCAGTAGGCATTAACTGTTGACATCTACTGAGCGGTTTTCATATGCCAAAGAAATACTCAATTTGAATGATTTCATTTAATCTTCAAACTAATCTCTTAAATTAGGAACTATTATTTTTTAATCCCCATTAGACAGAGGTAAATTGAGGAGTTAAGAGTAAATATTAATTGGCCGACCGCAATATGGCTAGAATGGTAGAATTGGGATACCAACACTGAGCACATAACTATTGTCATGTTAAAACCACTGAGTGCCTAGAATAATCTAGGAAAAACATACAGAATGAGAGTAACGGTCTAAGAACAAAACTCTGAAGCACATCAGTCTTTAAAGTGAGCAGAAATTCCCAAAGGAAATCAAAAGGGAAAGTCGAAGGCACGGGAGGAAACAAGATAGTGGTCCCACCCTGTGGCCAAAGCAGAACTTCAGTGCAGCTGCGAGAAACAGCCAGGGAAGGACTGAAATCATCAGTGGGTGTGAACACAACAGAGGCCATGTTAACCAGGAGTTTCAACACAATGGTGGAGGTGGAAGGAATTTCAAGTCCGTGGAAGTGGCATCACAGAGACTTCTTAAATAATCTTGAGTAGTTAGTTTTTATAGGAGGCAGGGGGCCTTAAGCAAGTTTGTATACTGAGAAGAAAGAAGAGTATGAATTACAACAGAGCAAGGCCTGGGATTGAAAAAGGTAATGAGGGAGGCAAAGACTGCAGTGGAGCTGTTTGAGGGCTCTGCTATGGACACAGGCTGGACAGGAAATCAGTTTAGGTCAAGAAAGGGTTGAAAGACTAGAAGAAAATAGAAGGAATCAAAACACTTTTAGTCTCCAAGTTCTAGAGCTGAAATCAGAATGTGAGAGAGCACCTCAAAAAGCAACGATGTTTTAAAGAAAGGGGGGGGGCAGGGAAAGGGACAAGAAAAAAAAAAAAAGGCTGATGTTACACTTTTTGGAAGCACACAGGGGAGCTGGGAGAATGGTGACCCTACCATGCAGGTAAGTGAGAAAGCAGAGGCAGTGGAGTTCTTGGTTAACACAAGAGAGGATAGGAGTAAAAGGCTTGGTGGTATAGGAAGGCTGGGTGTTTTCAATCACAGAAGAGGGCTTTCAGGTAAAAGGTTTAGGAATAGGACAAAGGTCAGAGCAGTACGTGTATGAAAGCACAAGAGATGACAGATGTCCAAGGGGATTATCTCCGGCGATTACCAAGAATGAGAATGAAGTCAACGAGCAAGCCTCAAGGCTCAAAATGGAATAGTGGGAGGAAGAGCTCTCTTCATGGTTGGGTTTTACCTTGAATGCACTGTTTTCTTTCAAATCCTCTTCAAAGACCTGCAGGTAGGCTTCCCGTGCAGTGGCACATGCAGAAGTCAACACGATGCTAATGCTACGCCCACGGAGCTTAAGGAGCCGGACTGCATTACTACAGGCTGCCCAACAACCCTTCCCCTTTGGGAACTATGCCTCCTCTACTTTGCACAATTTTGACAGGGCTGTTAAACAAGGCCTCTGCCTTCCTCAATTGAGAGGTGCCCGTGTGGGATGAGCTACCCCCTTACCTGGACACAGTAATTGGTCTAGGAATGGTCACTGACCAAAGAAGGGCTTTGGTCTTTACTGAGTCTTTTCAGGGGATTTGTACAGATGCTGGGACAGTCTTTTGTCTGAGATCACGAGTTGACACTACACTCCTACAACTGCATACGCCCAGTTCCTGGGTGCTAAGAGCTCAAAATACAGAAATGCAGCCTGTGACTAGAAAACTGGTAGTCAAGGCCCCATTCTGCCTTCCATACCCTATTTAAGTAAACAAAAATACCAAGACACAGACATGGCAAAATATTTAATGTCCGCAGGTGTGCCTCATCCTCCCATTCCTGCTGGGATTCCACAGCCTCCCCGAACTGGCAGTACCAGAGAAAACAGGGGCACTTTTTCTCAGCAGGATTGGAAAACCATCAAGGCCCTAGTTCTCTCAACTTGGAAGTGACTGCAGGCGAGATCAGTCCACAGCAAGCCTCAGGCCTCTCTGCTCAAGGAGAAAACCCCCAGTTCTACAGGACTCCTGAGGTCTTCGGTTCTTCCACAGCCCGGCGCTGGGAGCTGCGCCGCTGGAAATAGCGGTAGGCGCGGGCGCTGCACAGGTAGCCCCCGTACACAGTGAGGAGCATCATGGAGGTAGAGAAGGTCTTGTAGCCAATGTCAGCTAGTTGCTTGGCAGTTGGCATGTTGTCCCCTACAAAGACAGACTGGATTTAGACCGAAGAATAAGGCCTCATCTGCCCAGCCCACTTCTCTGTTGAAGGCCATTCCACATCGTCTGCATCCTGCTTAGTCTGTCTGTACTCTACTCTGAATGGCCCCTACACATATGCAGATACTGTTCAGGAACTTTTAAAGATTCAGAAAAGCAAAGGCACCTGGGTGGCTCAGTTGGTTAAGTCTGCTTTCATGCTTTCAGCTCAGGTCATGATCAAGCTGGGTGCTCAGCAGGGAGTCTCATTCTCCCTCTGTGGTTCCTGACATTCCCCCCCACACACACACCCTGTGCTCTCTGGCTCTGTCGAATAAATAAATAAAATCTAAAAAAAAAAAAAAAAAGACTCAGAAAGATAAAGTCTGCATATGAGATACAGAAACACAGCTGGAAATGGGTGCATCTGAATGACATTACCGGTAAAGCCTGGCCCGTTATGTTTGCGGAGATAAAGGACTGGTATGAACCACCCAGAAATGTTCTTAATTGTTATATGACTATAAGCACACATCAGTTTTTCTGGCTAGTAGGGAATTAATGGGGGTAGTCAGGGATTAAACATTAGCAGTGAATTATTCTCTCTGGGAGGATCAAACGGGAACCTTCTACACAATCACCAATTTGTTTCCCCTTGAAAACAATCTTGCTCGTGGTGGCTAAGTTCCCATGTTAGTCCTCAAGCATCCGTGTAAGCCAAAATAATGCCAACAGTACATTTATATTATTTCAATTATATTTAACCTTCTATGGCATTAATTCTAAGCTCCAAACATAATACCAAGAACCCATCCCAAGGGTTAAAAAGAAACTCACCGAGTCCCCAGCATTGTTTGCAAAAGATAAATTACTTCTAATTTAACTGTTCGCTGGATATTCTAAACTAGGGAATAAGATAAAGTTTACCATGGGACTTTTTCGTCCTGAACAAAATGTTCAATTTGGAACTATGAATGTGTTCTGAGGCTCCTCACTGTTGAGGGAATTGATATTAAAAGACTGAAATTAGTGAGAATGGGTTTCTTAAAAGTCAAGAATTTGGAAGAAGAAAAGCTCAGGATTAGCTGGTTTACGGGGTCAAGAGTAGAGTGACACATATAAGCGCTTCTCTGAGTCAGTCCTATTGGCTAAACATCACTGTTGAGTCAGTCCTTGAGAGTGGAACCCAAGCTGAGCTGAGGGACAGCTTCCTTGAATTATAGTTCCAAATGACTATGGAAAGTGACATTAAATAAGGTCAGAGGAAGAAAACCAAATGGAACGGTTCCGGTAAGAAAGAGTTGTATTTGGGTTATTTGAGGTTTGAAAGGACCCCAAGTTGTGCGACCGTGAAGAAAACACACAAAGAGCAGGACTAAGATGGTAAACAAGCTCCCAGCAAAGGACCTGAAACCTTCAACGTCTTCCTCATTTACTCCTTCTCCACTTATCCCCCATCACCCTGGCTAGATGCTAACGAGTCGTAGGACCACTTCTTCCAGGGGTTGGAGGAAGAAGGCTGGAAGCATTCACCAGCTAACAAAGTAAAAGGATGGTACACCTTGGCTAGGAGAGAGTGCTAGAAGACCTACTAACAGATGGAATTTTGGTGTCTAGAACTTCACTTTCGTCTCGCCTAATTTAACCCAAGATTTCTATTTTCACATTAACCAAAACTCTCCACAGGCCCTGAGCTAAGGCAGGGCAGTAGAAAAGGAGATGCAGCAGTTATTTTAGAAGTAGAACAAGATTTATTAATGGAATGGATTAGGGCAAAGCTGAAAATATCTCCAAGGTAGCAAATCAGTAAACTCGGTGGACTCGGATACGGTTAATAGGAGTAAGAAAAGAAACAGATGTGTGCCACTGTGTGGATGGGGGTAGGTAGTGGCAGTGAGTGGCAGTCAAGCTCATGAACTGGGTTTTGGACACGTTAAAATTAAGATGCTCAACCCAACATTCACGTGATGATGTCTACCAGGCAGACGGGATATGCAAGTCTGGACAGATCTTGGGAGAGAGGCTAGGCTACAGATAGAGAGGTAACAACAAAGTGACACCAAAGCAGAGAATAAGACTGGAGAGAGGGGGCACCTGGGTGGCTCAGTCATTAAGTGTCTGCCTTTGGCTCAGGCCATGATCCCAGGGTCCTGGGATCGAGCCCCGCATGGGGCTCCCTGCTCAGTGGGAAGCCTGCTTCTCCCTCTCCCACTCCCCCTGCTGGTGTTCCCTCTCTTGCTGTGTCTCTCTCTGTCCAATAAATAAATAAAATCTTAAAAAAAAAAAAAGACTCGAGAGAGAAACCAAGGGAATGCTAGTTTGAAGAAGGAAAATAATTAGTGAAAGAAAGCAGATGGGAAATTCCAGAAACATCTAGGGGGCTTTTTTATTCAAATACATCTCCCTTCCTGATTGAAAATCACTGCTGTATCAAGTGTATCAGTCACTGCCACTGATGGAGGTGTGCTGTATCCTTACCACCTGTTGAGCCAGAATGAAAACCGGGAACTCCAAGTTAAATGCCATGAACACTGGTCAGATGGGGTCACTGGATGGGAAAAGGTGACTGGATCACAGGTAAATATTCCTAGGGTAGAAGTCAGTTTAGTGCACTGAACTGAACAGGCATTAAGTAAATGCACAGATTCTTTTCTTTCTTTAAAGTAGGCTCCACGCCCAGGGTGGGGCTCGAACTCACCACCCAAGATCAAGAGTCGCATGCTCTACTGACTGAGCCAGCCAGGCGCCCCAACAGAGCACAGATTCTTAGGCAGGGCTCCAGCAAGCCCACAATCCCCCACCCCAAGTTTCATGTGCCTAGGCATTTTTCAGAGACAGAAAGAAACAGATTATTAGAAGGATAACCCCTTCACCTCATAGATAAGAATTCCTATGATTTTTCTGGTTAACAGAATATAAATGATAAGGCAGAGAAGGCAACAAGATCAAGGAGATTCTAATATGTCTTGTTTATTGATAAGGAAGATCTGAATATGCTTTAGAGAGGAAGAAGCTGGTGGCTAAACAGAGGATAAGAGGCAGGTAGGATGGAACAATATCCAGGATGGCCCAGGAAAAGGTGAAATCAGAAGCGCAGGTAGGATTTATCTTGGAAATAAGACTTTTGAGGTTAGCAGAACATTCTCATCTGAGAGACACCAATTTTGTTTAAAAAAAACAAAAACAAAAACAAAAAACAGCTCAATGCTGAGTCTGTTACGGGGTGATGGGGTTAAACCGAAGGTTTCAAAAAAAAAAAACGGGAAAAAACACAAGCACCAATATGGAAAATTCCATAGGAGTGCAATCCGCAAATTTCTGGCTCTTTTTCTGCCCCCTAAATATAGGAGTACCTCCAAGCTCGCAGTTCTCTGGAAATCATTTCCTTTTTTTTTTTTTTTTTTTTAAAGATTTTATTTATTCATTTGAGACAGAGAAAGAGCACGACCAGGGGGAGAGGCAGAGGAGCAGCAGATTCCCGCTGAGCAGGGAGCGGGGGCGGGGGGCAATCCCAGGACCTGGAAATGATGACCTGAGCCAAAGGCAGACGCTCAACCAACCGAGCCCTGGAAATCATTTCTTCATATGTGTTCCATCCACCTCCGCTTAGATTTACTCATTTAACTGTCTACCTTTCACTCCTGCTATGAAAGCCACAGAGAAGAAAAAGGCTTCTGTCTCAAAGCAGCTTATGGTCTGATGGGGAAAGCCATAGATCCCAAATTCGGTTACGTAACGTAGAAGACCGGCAGTGACCATAAGAGAATAAGCGAAATGAGAGCTCAGAAAAAAGGTGGGGGCTCAAGAAGTTAGCAGTAAGCTGGGGAGGGGGGTGTGGCTCTGTCCTTTAGAAGGGCAGACAGGATTTACACCAGTACGGAAGAGGGAGGGGAGCGCCTTCCGGGAGCTGAAAGCGGCAAAGAAGTGGAGCTGTTTAATCCCTAAACACGAAGGGCGCCCGGGAGAGCCGCACACCAAGGCGCAGCTGGCTGCCTGTCAGGCAAGGAAGGGTCAGAGCTACTGAAGTCATGGCACGGAGGGCCAAGACCCCGGGTTGGAAGTCAGGGCTCGACAGGAACCTACGGCTGTCAGAGGTCTGTTGGGCTGGAAGCGGTGCGGACGGCGGCTCGCGGTCCGCCGCGCAGGATACGTGGCGATCTCAAGGGCACTGAAGGCCCGGGCATGGGAGGATGGGTAAACAAAGACCGGCCCAAGACGGGGCGCCTCAGCGGACGGGCGGCCCCTGCGGAGACCTCGCAACAGCGTACCTGGAGGCCGCTGCTTCCCGGCGTCCAGCCGCCGCCTTTGCGGGCAGCGCCTGCCCGCCGCAGTCTGCGTAAGTTCCTAGCACAGCCGGACGCGGCACGCCGCAACACGTACGCGAGGGCAGCGGCCTGTTCCTAGAGCACTACTGGTGCGGGAAGCCGCCCTTCCTGCCTCCCACCCGTCCCGCTTACCCTCTAGGACTCGGCTCCTGACGCCAAAGAGGGTAGCACGCGGCGGAACCAACACAAATCCGCCCACTGAGCAGGGAGCCCGCGCACGCCGCAGCTCGGCGGATTGCCGCCTTTGCGCTTCCGGGCAGGTCACCCTTACTACGCATCCTCAAACCAGTCTTCCTCTCGGAGAAGACTGTTGAATTCTGGGGGTTGTAGTCATTCTCCTTTGACAGAGGGTCTTCGGAACTCCAGCTCTAGAACCGGAACTTTTAGGATGCGCAATCACCACAGAAAGGACGGTCTTTCTCTCCGGCTCAGAGTCAGTCGATCCCCAGCCTGGGCGCGGCGACGCCTCCGGGAGCTGGGTAGATGCTCTCGGGGTCAGCCCTTGGAGGCGACCCGCGCGCCCCCTAGAGCCTGGAGCTGCCCTCTTCCGCGTGGCCGGCTTCGGCCGAACTCAGGTAGGGAGAGCCCCGACGCGCACCGCGAGGCCTGCACCGCCAAGAAGGCGGCAGGTTTGGTCACGGCCACAGAGTGGGTACGAGGGACCAATCTCTAACGTCTGTGGCCCGTGTGGTGAACTCCCCGCTTGCAGGAGGCGTGGTAAAGACCCAAAGACGCGCCGGGATTAGGGAGCCACTTGGGGGTGGGGGGTGGGGGGCGGGGGGCTGTGTGGGCACCCCTGCCCGGGGCAGGAGTGGCTGGGGTAATCGAGGAGGGATTTCCTTCTCTTCTCCCTTTTTCCCCGTGGCATGACTGGAGACGTACGTGGCACACGCGCTGCCGCATGCACTGAAGCGCCCTTCCCCAACTCCTTTCTGGAAAAACCACGATTTATTGAATAGACAAGTAGTAGGCTTGACGGGAAGGCCTCAGATAGTTGACTGTGGAGTGAACAAACGTAGGCAAAGGTGTCGGACTATCTAACAAGGTTACAGCGGTCGCCGAAAGAAAAGAGCTCTCTGTCCCCACTTTGACCTCCTGGGGGGGCGGCTCTGGATTCAGTCAGTGCCCCAGCCTGGGCCCAGCCAAATCTGGGGTGGCTGTGCCCTTTACCCGCGGCCTGAGCCAGGCAGCTCTGCCCTTCACTGGTAAGACAGTGACTCCTCAAGGGCTAGGGCTGAGCGGGGGAGCCCGCCTCCCGATGTGGCAGGGGTAAGAAAGGGTTAACATAATGCTGGCCACAGCCACGGTGTGCCAGGTGCTGCCACATAGGAAGCTGAGATCCTCTGCTGAACGAGGCTGGAGACTGGCAGGCCCACAGGGCCTATTTGTAGCCAGGGGCCCAGGCTGCTGACCTGTGACATTCCTGGCTGCCAACGCATTCTGGAACAAAGCCAGTTCCAAGCACATTCCCTCCTCCCCTCCCTGTTCTTCCCTCACCACAGTGGGTAGGGTGGTTTTAATTTTTTCCTCCTTGAGTTTCCCAGCTCCTGAGGTGCTGATGGAGTCGTGAGAAAGCCTTCAGGTGACAACGGAGAGCTGGCCTGGGAATGTCAGGGGCCATCAACAGGGACCTGCTCACCCCTCCCTGCTCATAGTCCCTGATCAGCCTTTGGGCTGCTCTCTGACCCCCTGGCCTCCTGACGCAGGTGCTGGTTAGCTGCCCTGGCTGCTCGCGGGGCCGCTGAGAAATAGGCAGTGGATTTGGGAGGAGGAAAGGGGTGAAGCCAAGGATGTCCTTGAGAAGACAGAAGCAGGAGGGACCCAACTGACACCTCCCCCAACTAGAGCTTCAGGGAAGGGAGGCGGAGCCAATACAAAGGTCATAGGGAGCGGAGTGATCTGAGCCTGCTATGAAATGGTGTAGCTGTCAGCAGATTAGGTTCCTGCTCTCGGAAGAGGGTGCTGGACAGGCGGGCAAGGGAAGGCTTAGAAAGGTCATGCATGGTGGGGAGGAGCTGGCAAGAACTAGGAAGTCCCTGGGGAGAATGACAAGCCCTAGGGCCAGAGATGCCAGCATGGCAGCAACTCTGGTGCCAGGGCAGCCTGGGGGTGGGGGGTGGGGTGGGGAGGACAACCAGAGGTTTCTGAGGACGCAGATGTTGCTAGGAGAAGCTAGGAGGGGGTTGAGAGCTTTGTATTTTGTTAACAAACACTGAGATCCATTGATGCTGTGTGGGGCCTGGCAGAGGTCAGAGCAAAGGGGTCCCTGAGGCCTGTGTCAGCTCAAAAGCCCAGGCCCCTCCTTGGCAGCCCTTGCCTCATTCCTCTTGTGGCTGAGGTACTTCTTTAGCCATTTAGCTGGGCTTGGGGACGGGACTCCTGGTCTGCGTGAGGCAGCAGTGGGTAGCGCTTGCCTCCCTCTCCCTTCATCCTCCCCACAACACACACACCCAAAGCAGGCAGCACTGGGGCTTGATTCTACCCCTCCCAGAAGACGAGGAGAAAGCCCCACATCTGGAGAGGGACAAGGCAACTCCATTTCTGGTGAGAGGTGGTGGCAGGAGGCTGTAGGCTGCTTGATGGTTCAAGGTCCCCAGGTAGATAGTTGGGCCCCACAGCCTCCTGGAGAAGAGGCTGCTCCAGGGAGCATCCCAGGGATCCTGATGGCCAGGTACCCCAAGCTTCTGACTGTCTCCATTGGGGTAAAGAAGCTGCCTGGCCTGGGCCCCAGCTCTGCTCACAAATGTTCTGGATGATTCTGCAAGCAATGGATGAATTCACCCACTGGCTGGCTCTCATAGCATATCCTGTACACAGCCATGAACAGAGGAAACCTAGAATGGGGAAGGAAAGACCCAGCTTAGCCTTCTAGTATACCCCTACCCCCCCTTACCCCTGCCCACTCCCCATCCACCTCCTAACCTTCCACTCCCCTACTCTCCCACCTTTGAGCTCAGGCAGACTCCGGCTCTCAATTTCCAATTGCTGAGAATTTGAACTTCCTAGTCCCGGGTTTAGGGTCAGGTTGTTAATTGCCCTGCTCCCTGTCATATTGAACTTGCCTGTATGATTCCCTGGCATGAATTATTTGTTCTAGTTGGGCAAGCCACTTAACCTCTGTAAACCTCAGTATCATCAACTGTAGAATGGGACCAATATAACAAAGTAGTGAAGAAGGGATTATGTATTAATGTGAAGGTGCTCCATAAATGCATTTCCTTCTTCCCGTCCTCTTGCACAGGCTGCATCCCTTACCTGGAGGCTTTCCCCTGACCAGCATGAGCTGATCTTCTGAACCTGTTTCAGACTCTCTTATTTTAGGATTCTTTCTCTGACCGACAGAACTGTGCTCTGATCAGCCCATCACCCCAACTGTCTTTGTGCTCCCTGAAACGGAGTATCTTGACACAGAGACTGTCCTCCTCACACCTCAGCCCCCAGGACAGGATTCAGGGTACAGGAGGGTTGGCCTCCAGGTAGTGGCTTAGACTTGGGGTTCAGGGACAGAGAGGACGGATAGTCGGTTGAGTTTATTCCTGCTGCCCCAGAGTGCCAGCCCTCATAGCAAAGGACAGGAGGAAAGGACGGGAAGTGAGGCTACGTACGTGGGGGGGCCCAAGCAATGTGGTTAAAGAACACTAGCCTGGAGGTAGTTCAAAGACTATGAACTAGCTGGGGGACAGTGGACAGACCAGACTCTCTCCAAGCTCTAGTCTCTTTGTCTGTAAACATAAGGTTCCCTCTCCACCCGCTTCACAGATTGAGGAGGGATCAGGAAGGTGAATGTGGACAGCACTTCCGGCTGTGGCCCCTTCCCCAGCGGAGCTGGGGCAGACACCTACTTGTCCACCAGGTCCTTGTGCTGGAGGATGCTGTGTAGTTCCCGGGCTGTCGGGGGCCCCTGCAGCTTCTGCCCATTCAGCATCTCTTTCTCCAGCTGCTCGATGGACTGTAAAGAAAATAGGACAGGTGGATGGAAATGGGAGAGGAGGGCTGTCTGTGGGAGTGGAGAGTCTGGGGCTTAGACGGGAGGTAGAGTCTTAGGAAGAAAGAAAGGCCGGGAATGTTCACAACAATCTTAATGTTTGTGATCAAGGATACCTCAAAGCAAATCCCTCTACTTTGAACCTATTGGGCCGCCCTCCATTCTCTGTTCTCCCAGGGTCCCACCTTTCCTGTGCGGGCGAAGGCCTCTGCCACCTTTCGGTTCCGCCCTCCATAGCAGGTGGTGATGAGGTCAGCGATACCGCAGCTCTCCAAGAAGGTGACACAGGACACAGGGCCGCTGCAGAAGAGCTTGGCAAAGGCGATCATCTCCATGAGCCCCAGTCGGATCACCGCTGCCTTGGTGTTGTCGCCAAAGCCCAGCCCGTCACAGAAGCCAGCACCCACGGCCACTACATTCTTTGGAGAGTGGAGGTCACAATTGAGAAAGGGTCCCTCCCCGCAGACCCCTCAGCACCTGCCTCAGGCTCCTTCCATCCGCCATGACACACCACTGAGTAAGTGAAGCATAGTGGGTGGGCTCCTCAACTATTTCCATCTCTTGATTTTCCTACTTGCTGTACCCTTGGGCTCATGCTTCCTGGCTCCCCAACCCTGCCTCATACTCTGTCCTTGAGAACTTGCACTGAAAACCAGTCTTCTATCCAGCTGGCCCTCCCATCCATGACTATTCTGTTCCATATCCTGATGTCCTCAGCTCTATCCAGGATTCAGAGTTCTGGCCATCAGTCTGCCTGGATGTCTTATCTCCCATTAGCCTGGGTCCTTCCTCAGGACATCTCCTCTTCCCCCTGGACCACCCATTGGAGGCAGGGATAAAGATGTCCCACAGGGAGCTATAGGAAGAAAGGAAGAAGGAGGTCCAATGTTGGATAGTGAATAACTGGCAGGCCTGAATGACCCTGACCTTACTGCTATAATTCTTCCTGTGTGTGTTGGCGGGGACTTGGTGGCAAAGGGGAGCAATGGCCCGAGTGAGAGCCTGGAGTACCAGCAACCTTGTAGAACTAAGCCAGGCCCTCCTTCAGGGACTTCCCACCCCATAGCTGCCTCTGCACCCTCTCACCTTTAAGGCCCCACAGATCTCTACTGTGTCCACCTCTTGCACCACTGTGATGCGGAAATTGGGTGTCTGCATCAGCTTTTTCAGAAGCTCCCCTTGGGTCTGGTCCTTGCAGCCTAAAGCGGGAAGGGGGCAAGGCTTTAAAAGGGGATTCTTGACTCTTCCCATACCTGCCCTCAGCAGAACCCGTAACCCTTTCCCTGGGGATGTCCCAGTCCTCCCTCATCTCTGATGCTTGGGTCTCCTTCCTTTGCCTGATTAATGGGGAGAAGATGGCTACATGGGGGTGAGGGGAATACAGAGAGGGGACGTAGCAAGCTGTGCTGTGTATGTAGGTGATGACAGGGCTCTCACCAATGGTTGTCTCACAGAACTTCTCATCAGCCACCTCGCTGGCAATGTTGGCCCCCATCAGCACGCTCATGGGGATGCCAAGGTTCTCCCCAATCACTTCAGAGATGAGCTTCAGCCCCTGAGGGCCCTCGTCTACCCCCTGGGCACAGGATGGAGCTCAGGCCAGGTGTCCTTTATGCCCCACTGAGGGCTTCCCACCCAGAAATCCTGCCCCTTCCAAATCCACTGTTCATCAGTGTGCCTCCCCAAAGGCCCTGCCCCAGCCAAAGCTTGCTGTGAGGACGGTAGATCATGTGAAAACTAATCCATCTGAAAATACTCCTTCCATATACCTTCAATCAACCTACCTCTCCAAAGCATCCCCTCCACATCCCTAAACAACCCTCCGCCAAGTCCCCCAAACCAGCTTCCATCTCAGAAACGCCTCCAAACCAGCTTCCCTTTCACAGTCCTCAAACCACCCCACTTCTCATAACCCCAGACATCCCTTGTATGCCTCCTAAATTCCTCAGACATCACCCTCCAAACCAATCTCTTAACTACTCTCCAACCAGCCTCCCCTCCCCGCTGGCCCCCAGCAGCTATTTCTCAGCCTCCCCAAATCAACTCCTCCCCTCTCCAAAAAACTCTTGGCCTTCTTCTGCCATTTTGTTCTCCTCTCCTCCCCGGCCCTGACCCCACAACAGTTAGCTGCACCCCGCCGCCATCCACATGAAGATGTTCCTGGCACCTTAATAAGAGATACACCAATGGCGTTTGCCTTCAGGTGGCCCTTGAGCTGATCGCAGATCTTGCGGATGAACTGATGAGGCACCACAAAGATCAGGATGTCAGCATCCGCTGCAGCCTGGACCACGTCTGGGACAGCCACCTGTGGGGGTGACCAGTGCTCATGGGCCTCACAGACTTCTCGCCCCTGTGGAAGCCTATTCAGGAGATCTAGGAGCTAAAGAGTGAGGCTGGTGGGGGAGAAGGAAGGGCAGTTGGGGGATTGAATCTGGAAGAGCTGAACCTGGAGGAATGAAACACCGTCTTCCTCCCCCTCACCATCATTCCCTCTCACTCCAGCTGCCCGGGGCTCTTGAGGACTCCTGGGAACCTCCGCTCAGTACTTTTCTAGCCCTTGGCTGTGGGACAGTGAGGGAGGCAGTGGGAGGCCTGGGCTTGGCAGGAGGAGGCGGCCAAGTAAGATTTCATCATGCTGCTTCTTAGGGCCCCCAACTGGGAAGGGAGAGCCCTCCCTGCTGTCTTCCCTGCTCCCCCTCTCCAGGCTGGGAGCAAGCCACATGGATTTGACCAGGGACCTTAAGTCCAAGGAGCAGCCTCCAAGTCGGCTAATAGCCCAGTGAATAAGTAACAGGGTTAGAGCCTGAGGCAGGCGCTCTCAGACCCCCAGTCTTTGGTTGCCACGGAAGCCAACTTCCTTGTCCTCTCCCCCTCCCTTTTCTGCCTGGGAGCCCGTGAGTGTATCTGGGGGGTGGGAGTGGGTTCAAGTTCTCCTCAGTTCCAGAAAGTGCCAGGAGAGCACTTTGGGGGTTGTGCATAGGGGTGCCCTGTGCCTAGAGCGGCCGTCCCAAGATGCTTCCCAAGTCCAAGTAGCAGCTGAAATGGCCCCCTCTCCGCAGGAAGCACGCCTCCACTTCCCTTTCCCTTCCTTGCAGGGTTTTGGGGCTCACCACGTTGGGGGGCAGCTTGTGCCCTGGCAGGTATTTGACGTTCTCATGCTGCGTGTTGATGATCTCTGTCAGCTTTCTCCCCCCGATGTCTTCCTCAAACACCCACATGGTCACCCGTGGGTCAAAGTGTGACAGCTGGGCTGCATTGCCTCCCACAATCTTGGCAATAGCTGAGCCCCTAGTGGGAGGGGGAGGGCGGAAAGTGGAAGAGTCAGGGCACGAGGGAGGAACAGTGGCAGGGGAGGAGGCACAGGGTGGCAGTGAGGGGACAGCACAGCAGCCCACCAGATTCTTTACTTGCCATCTTCCTTGTGACCCCGTACCACCATGAAAGTGTGTCCCTGGCAGTAGAAAGGAGACTCAGTCTGCCTTAAACTTCGCAGCTGGAGAAGGGGGCCAGCCTTCTGATCTCCCCAACCCCCAACCGCAGGCAGCTTTTCAGGCAGGGAGGACTCTGGAAGCCCTCTTCCTGTGGCAAACAGGTGCAGCTGCCCAGGCAAGCAAGGACCCAAAAGGTCTGAGCACCATTTGCCCTGTGGGGGTTGGCACAGGAGATAGCAAGGGTGGAACAGAAATTGGAGGGCAATTCCTACCCACCGGCTGCCTCCTGCCCCTCACCCTAGCCCCGCGTTCTTGGGGGAACCTCCCCTCCCCCCAGGTGCTCTTTGACAGAGCCACTTACCAGTTGCCAGAGCCTACAATGCAGACTTTCTTGCCAGCCATGGTGCCACTTCTCTAACTGATCCAGCTCAGTGCTGCGCTCCCCAGCTCCCCTGCTGACTAGGAGCATATAACACCGCCACACGTGGGTGCAGCCAAGTCCCGCCTTCCAGGGGCGGGTGGGGAGGCGGGCGCCCAGGGAGACAGGGACTCTGGCAAAGCTAGGGAAAGGGGAGAAAAGGGGAGAGACAGGTGGGGGAACAGGAATGGGGCAGAGTCCAAGCCCTTCTTCCTTTCAGGTTTGCCAGCTGATGGTGCTAGTGAGCTTCTTCCCTTGGCCCCAGCCCTCCCTCCCTGTAATGGTCTCATTTGGAGGTCTGCCAAGAAATAGCCCAGATGAGGAGCAAGTGACTACCCCCCCCCCCAATCCCTTCTGTCCCCCAGCACTGGAATAAATTGTAGTCAGTCCTAGTAGCAGAAACAGGAATGCTTTCTTTTCCAAGGTGGAAATCACCCCACATAGCCTCCTAGGACTCCAGAATCTACCCTCCAGGTTTGTCCTCTAGCAGTGACAAAGATTATGTGTCACTGGCCCTGCACCAGCTCTACCGTAGGACTGTGTGTGAATGAGGTGGGCAGGTGTGGGCTCACTTTTAAAGATAAGACCACATAAGAGGTGAGGGCCTGCTTTGGAGGCATCCCAGCCCAAGGATAAGAGACCCCAGGAGCCCTGAGGGACAAGGGCATCTCTGTTACCCACAGTGGTCATCTCGGGGACTCACCCTTGGGCCTCTCTCCTCACCTCAAAGAATCCTCACTCGAATGTCTTCCAGGAAGAGAAGGTGGGAAAGGTCAAAGTTAGAAGCTCTGAGGCCAAGTGGCCAAAAATTCTCTTGCAGACTCTGGGGTTGAAGAAGAGGACAGGAGAGAAAAGACAGCGGCTAAACCGTTCATTGTCCTCAAGAGACTTTGAGCTTCCTTCAATTCTTTCTTGGGTTTCCCAGCTACCACACTAGGGGCTCCCTCAAGTTAGTGGCTCATTTGCAAGAAGCCAGAAAGGGGAAGGGAGGCAGGACCTGGGGCAGCCATAACTTCTGTGGAGCTTTGTGTTCTCAGACCCTGTAACTGAGAGTAAGTGGGGTGTGTGATTTGGGACACGGGAAGAGGTTGGAAAGAACACATCAAGCAGTCCAGGACTCTACATCACCTACAGCCATCCGTTTGACCAGGAAGAGAAGCAGCTCTGGTTTCTAGGCTGATGTGGAGTGGGGCAAATGCCCCTAACGCCGCAGCTGTCTGTGCACTTTGGCCTAGAGGGCAGACACGACTGTCTGCTCACGTGCTGAACTCCTGGCTTGGCAGATTGCTGAGTGGGTGTTTCCATCCCTTGGGGCCACTGCTGGCCCGGCAACAGCAATGAGCACTAGGCCAGAGAGGAGTCTGTGTAACCACAGAGTGAGGGTAAATGGGCCCGAGGGCAAGACTGCAGAGAAGAGGTTTTTCTAAGTTCTAGGGACTGCCCAGGGGGGGCCCACCATATTCCCCTCCCATGGCCAGGGAGTTCCCATAGGGGAACGTACGTGAAGTTGGTAGTTGGTTTCCCTTAGGAGTAAAATCACACCTGCTGCAAAGCCAGCCTCCCGGAGAGCACGCTGCATTATTGCGCTGGCACTGAAAGACAAAGGCGCCGGTGCCAAGTGCCAGCTGGGAACACTGATTATGGGTGATGGAAGAGAAAGAATGCTTCTGTCCCTGGCGCATATGGTGGGAACCCCAGAGAATGGATGTTTATGCATAAAATAACCCCCTTGTTTTTTGCCTAAATTCTCCCATCTCTCCTTTTGCCCTTAAAATCATTTTCAGTAGTATGGAGACAAGGAATTTGTGCATTTATATAGGAATAAAGAGTGTGCAGATTCGGAACTGGCTCATCACAGAAGTTATCTGTACTACTAGAGCTCTTTTCCCAAGAGCAAACTGTAGATTATTTGCTTGAAATTAATAATGGTTCATCAGCCATTCATTACACATGTAATGTAATGGGTAAAAACAGATGCCATTTCAATGTCCTTGACATCAATTTTTTCCACTCCAAGTTATCACCCCCACACATTCTTCTTTTCCCTACTCAAGTCTGATAAACCGCCAAGTTCCAAATTGGGAACAAGTTGTAACCTGGGTGGATTTGGTTGTATGCGAGGCAGTACTTGGGTGTTCCCATCCATGAAGCAAAGGATAGTTTCTTTACTACAGGTTTGGAATGTGGTCGCACTCATCCTGCATTCTAAACCCCCTTCTCGGGGTAGAACCAAGCTCGATAATGGCACCGAGGAGGCAAGCATGAGCCACCAGGTGAGAAGCAAGCACATTATGATGGGAACAGCAGAATTTCATGCGCCCGCTAATGGGAGATCCGTCCTGAGCAGTCTTCCCAACCCTGCCGAGGGGCAGGTTGTAGCATGAGGACAGCACAGCATTTCCATGCCGGTGTTAAGAACTGAAATCTCTCAGGGCCATGACAGTGGAACCTTAAAGGAACAGCAGGCAGAGGCACACGTCTTCGGCTGTGCGGGCCCTCGCTAGACAGGAGCCCTGAGAGGAACTCGCCTACAGGTGGCTCAGGACCAGCAAGCCTAAGGAAGTGCAGGTGCCCCTGGGCAGTGCCCTTGAGCCAGCAGGTGCCTCGGGGAGCTCAGAAGGATCAGGGAGAAGATGGCAGTGCCACTGTCTTGTAGCACCTCCCGACCGAGAGCTGGGGGCACGACTCTCAGATCCAGCGAGGAAGCCCAATAATCCCAACCAGTACCCGGCCTGCTTGGCCCACTGGGCTGACAAAACAAGCTGTAAGGTGAGAACCTGAGGTCCACAGGGTAAAAACCTTGTTTCCCACCATATCCCTAGTGCCCAGCACCACAGCTGGCACAGCAGGTACCCAAGAAATATCTGTTATTTAAATAAAAACAGGTACCATGAACATGGCTAATGGTATCGGAGAAAGAGCTCAGGGAAGTGCTCTCCCTCAGTACGTAAGGGGACCCATCCTTCAGAAGACTCTTTTATTAAAACTGGGTGACATCGATAAGGGGACAGTACAAAAAAAATTTTGGTCCATGAAAAAAACATAATAATTCAGTTAATAAAAAGTTATCTTCAACAGGGACACCGTGTAGGAGTGCTGAACTTCCTTCTCATGGTTCCAGCCCCAAGGACAGAGGTTGTCCAGTGTCTGTGGGCAGAACCTTTTAAGGGAGGGATGGGATAATGGGAGGAAGGGGAAGATGGGGAGAAAATTCTGTCCCCGGTGTGGAAGAGGCAGGGATATGGGGCTGGAGGATGTGCTCGCAGGAGCCTGAGGAGGGGGTGGGGAAGCAAGGGCTTTGTCAGTTCTGTGGGTTTAGAGCCCAGGCTGAACGGAATTCCCCCTCTGTGCCCAGCTGTCTCCCACCCTGCTATGTTGAGTCTGCGAGCCTGGGATATGCTAACTTGGGGTGATACAACCTGGAAGAAGAATCTGAGGCTCTCCTGGAAAGATGCAAAACCATCTCAGTTCCAAGGGGCCAAGATCACAAGGTCCTGCTGCTACCTGAGGGGTCTGAAGCTTTGAGGGCAGGGGCTGGGGAGTCACAATCCTGTGAGGCAGGGAGAGGGAAGAGTCACAAACCCAACTCAGAGCTATTCGCCAGCCCTAGGCGCTTTCACTCCTCAGTGCCCTAGAAGTCACCAGTGGGTGTCAACTGGGCAGACAAGGGACAGGAAGACAGGGATGGCCCAGGGCTTTTACCCGTTTGATTTCAGGCCTGTTTCTCCATGAAGGGATAGGGGACGCAGGGTGGAGTGAATAAATGAGTCACACCTCCAAGCAACAGCAGGAAGGAACAGCCTCTGCTGGCAATGACCATACCCCAGGTTAGATCCCTGGGGCTCTGACAGGGAAAGGCAAGATTCCCCCACCCAAATGCCCTGCGTTAGGACAGATCGACAGCAGGGAATCCTAAAAAGAGCAGCTACAGGGAGTGTGCTGGGAGGGAGCACTAGTTAAAGAACAAACTCCAATACTGATGTGGACCCCCTACGAGGGAGTAAGAGAAGCACTGAGACAGCAGGCCAATCCAGAGGGCTGCGGACTGACCTGGGGCTCAGTGGGGCCCAAGAACCGGGGTTCCTTTAGTGCTAGAGGGCGAAAGTAAAGGGAGAGTGTGCTCCAAACCTGTGGAGGGAAGGAAGGAAATTGGACTTTGTTATCCGGAGAGCCAAGATCAACTAGCTTATAGAGTGCCCCCAGGCCTGAGTCTCAGAGAAGGGGCGAGAGCTCCCAACTCCTGGGTCTCTGAAGGGCAGAATCAGTGTAGCCGGTCCCCTTGAAGACCACCTGGCCTTAGGCCCAATCCATTCAATGCACTGATTACCACTACAGGTTCTCTCTCTAACACTATCTACAGGTCCTATGCAGACCAGGGGAGGGCAGAGGCACATGGGAACTCTGTGGGGCAAAGGGAAGCTGGGGGACAGGAAGGGATGGGGTGGGAGAAGAGGGTGACAGGTGTCTTGCAAGACAGAAATGGGAGACCCTCTTCATTCTGGTGTTGTCCGTGAACCCACAGCATCCCCTGGAAGGCCCCAAGCAAGACCAAGGCAGGCGCTCTGAGGCAGGCAGCACAGGGCCCAGGTATAATCGGTGCAGCCGAACCAGGGCTGTGGGAGAGGCCTATGTATTCCGGATCCCCAGGGCTTGCTCTAATTCTTGTCGTCTCTGCTGCACCTAGGGAGAAAATCGTGGAGGGAGTAGAAAATGAGACAAACCAGAAGCTGGCACCTCATACCACTGACCCCCAACCAGGGTTCAGACCCCTCGGTTTTTGGCCATTTCCCACGCTCAGGCACTTACCTTGGAGTAGAAGTATCGGCACACAGCCTCCTGAGCCCAAGGCTGGAAGTAAAACTCGGCTCGGCGCTCCTCCTCTGGGTTACCCACCACGTCGGTCATGGTCTGGGGGACATGAGAGGGGAGAGAGACAGGAGAACAGACTTGTTTCCCTCCTTCACACCTCTTATGGATTGAATTGTATCCCCCCAAAAGATGTCCAAATCCTAACCCCCCGGTACCTGTGAATGTGACCTTATTTGGAAATAGGGTCTCTGCAGATGATCAAGTTAAGATGAGGTCATTAGGGTGGGCCTAATCCAACATGACTGGTATCCTTACAAAAAGGGGGAACTTGGACACAGAGAGAGACATGCACAGAAGGAAGACGATGTGAAGACACGTGGAGAACACCATCTGCAAACCAAGGAATGCCCGAGGCTACCACAAGCTAGAGAGAGGCCTGGAACAGATGCTCCCTCACAGCCCTCAGAAGGAACCGCCCTTCTGCCAACACCCTGATTTCAGACTTCCAGCCTCCAGATAAAAATAAATTCTTGTTTAAGGCACTCAGTTTGACTATGGCAGCCCTCGCAAACTACTAATACAACGACTGAAGTCACCCCCTGCTATCGATGAGTCATTGCTTTGTTCAGGGACCCTTTCTGGCACCCCTCATCCCTTGCCCCTCTGCTCAGCTTCTGTCATTAGTCACAGTCACCTCTCGCAGGAAAGGAGAGAACTGAGGGCACATTTCACTCATTCAATGCTCATGCCCACCTCCCTGCCTGAGTTTACGGCGCTCCCCTCTCTGAGAAATACCTCAAATCCCAAATTCTCCACGGGACATTCCCCCCGCTATTCTCCCCGCCTCACCCATCTTCCCTCTCCTCCGAATTATTCACTGGTAGTGGTGAGTTCTGATAATGTCTTAGGTGGTTTACAACCTTTTAAATCGGATCAGTCAGTTCCCTTCCCCTCAAAAGAAAATAACCTGGTCTGAAACAATCCTTTCTTTACCTTTGCTAGTAACTTCCTTGCTCCTCCCCCCACTCCTGTCTATCAAAACCTTCCATTCTGTACAACTCTTCAGAGTGCCTGTTTACTAGAAGGCGTGCTGCCCAATTCATGAATCATTGAATAAGACCAATTATATCTTCACACTTTAAATAAATAAAAAATAAATAAATGCATAAATCCTCTTAGCCTAGTTTCTCCAAACAGAATGCAGGCCGCTTTGAAAGCAGAAATCCAGTTTTGCACTCTGCATCCCCTACGATAGGGTACAGAGTGACACCTCATAGTAAGCACTAGATAAACACCCGATGGTTCCACCTCCCTTTCCTCACTTGATTATAAAACGGACCTGAGAGCATGCTAACGACAACCGGGTCCCACTTCTCTCTCCAGCTCTTCTACCAGATACTATGGAAATAAAACAAATGGGCGCCTCACTGACCTAAGGCCCTATGCACTTTTTCCTGGGTTCTTTACCTTGAGGTCCCGGCACTGGGACTGTAGCCAATCATTGATGAAACCCTGAGGGTCTCTGGCAAAGCTCAGCATGAACTCCCGCTGGGTCTTCAGCTGATTGATAGTTTCTATTGTCTCATGGATCTGAAAGGAAGAGAAGGAAGCTCCTAACATTTCAAACTGGGAAATGCGAAGTTAAACACAGTGTCTGCCATCTCCCCGTGCCGAACTGCTCCAGCGCTCAGCATTCTTTCAGCAGGTATGTGCACGGTGTCACACACCCAACGTGGTGAAGTTTTCCTTCTGGTCCCCGCAATGTCCACTATGGGGGAAGCCACATGGTGAATACTTAATCCACAGCACAGATAGGTGCAAAAACACTCTGAGGTTTCAGAAGCAATGGTACAGACATCTGTCTCAAAAGCTGTGGTCCAGGGATTTGTTCCTGCCCTTCTCTCATCACCCATACTCTTCCTGGCAACTTCTTCACTGATGTATCTTCCGTTACCACTGACAGGTTCATGAGTCCTCAGTCTACGGACCAGTCCATTTTCTAAACGCCAGCCACTCCAGCTGCTTGACATCTCAAGGCCTCTGCCAACTCTCCAAAACGAAATTCACTGCCTTTCCCCCTATACTCACTTCTGTTCTCCTGCTGCCGCTCTGGATGACTGTGACTGCATCCAAGCTAAACCCTGGGGGTCATAATGCCTCCTTCTCCCTCAAGCCACTCCCCACCATCCCCACCTGAACAGTATCCAAATCTCTTCAGTTCCACGTTGACACCTCTCGGATCTACTTCTTTTTTAAAGATTTTATTTATTTGTTGGGCAGCGGGGCGGGGGGGGGGGGGATGTGCACGAGCAGGGGGCACAGCAGGCAGAGAGAAGCAGGCTTCCTGCAGAGCAAGGAGCCCGATGCAGGACTCGATCCCAGGACCCTGGGGTCATGACCTGAGCCAAAGGCAGATGCTTAACCGACTGAGCCACCCAGGCGCCCCCTGTCTACCTATTTTCATCCTTATTGTTAGTACCACAAGTTTAAGCCTCCGCACACCTCCCATGCGTTACTGCACTGGCCTCCTAACTGGGCTTCCTGCCTCCAGATCCACTCCTCTTACCGCTCACTCTCCACTTTCTTGCCAGTGATCACTCTAAATGCAAAGAGCATCCCTGCCTCCAGTCTTCGGGACAAAATAGAAACCAGCTTCCCTGTATCAAAGCCTGTTCCCGGTTAGGCTCCTGCTTCCCTATCCGGTTTCCTTTCCCCAGACTTCCCGTCCCTAGCACCCTGAAGTCCATCTAGCACACGAAACGGTTTGTACTTCTTGAACATACTTCTCTCCCATTTCTGAACCTTTACATACCCTGTTCCCTCGTTCTGGAACGTCCTCTGCCTCCCACACCCCAAGCACTATCCTTTCTCCCCTTCCATTAACTCTCACTTTGTCCTTCAAGATTTAGTTGGGACACCAACTCTTCCAGGAAAGCCGCCCTGTTCTTTGTGCTCCTCTGAACATTTTCTGGCTTTACCTACGTGGACCACGTCTACCAGGATAACAGCAGAAGTAGCAGCGGTTACCATTTGTCTTCACATGCCAGAGACCGTGTTGTCTTTATGTATGTTGTCTCACTGAATCCTCATAACAACCGTATAAAAAAGTGATAGTCTCGGGGCGCCTGGATGGCACAGCGGTTAAGCGCCTGCCTTCGGCTCAGGGCGTGATCCCGGCGTTATGGGATCGAGCCCCACATCAGGCTCCTCTGCTATGAACCTGCTTCTTCCTCTCCCACTCCCCCTGCTTGTGCTCCCTCTCTCGCTGGCTGTCTCTATCTCTGTCGAATAAATAAATAAAATCTTAAAAAAAAAAAAAAAAAAAGTGATAGTCTCTTGTTTCACAGTTCAAAAACTAAGGCTCAAAACTCTTCAAAGTTATAGCCAGAATCCTAGTGTCCAGCTCCAACCGGCACCTGTGCCGGCATATACTAGGTGTTAAGACATTCCGCACCAATGCCGAAAATCGAAAGACAGCCTCCGAGCCGTGGCAGAGGGCTGGTGGCACCCAAGCTACTCAGGGCCCCCTACCTTGTTGTCTAGGGTAGCAATCTCCTGCTGGCTGGCAGTAGAGAGCAGGAAAGAATTCATCTGGGTCTTCAAAGTATCATCCACTTCCACATCGATGTCATAACAAGCAGTCTTTTTCTGATCATTTGGGTCAACGCTGGGGAGGAAACCAAAGGGGCCCAGTAAAAGGCTTGTCCCCTAAGACCTATCTACACAAGATCCAGAAGAAGGCCCAAGAATGAGAGTAAGGGATTGACTGCAAAAAGGCACAAGAGAACTTTTGCACTTAACAGAAATTTCCCGAACCTTCTTTGCGATGGTAGCTACATGGTGTTACATTTGACAAAGTCTCAAGCTATACTTCAAGTGTGTGTGACCTATTGTATATAAACCCCTACAGAGCTATTGTTTTTTTTTTAAATCAATGGTAAAAATTCAAATGGCACAAAAGATATCCACTGAAAATAAAGTTTCTCCCTCCCCAAAGGAAATTACTACTGTAGTTATCTCCTATATCTTTCTCCTTGTTAAACTAAAATTGATGCTGAAAATAAATTCAAATAAAATACACACCATACAAAATAAAGTAAAAACTAGCTTAACTTTAAGCACAAGAATACAGGACAGATCAGCTTCGAATGATCCAACATATAAACTGTAGGCTGAGTGATGCGGTTCAGAATATAAAGAAAGGAAAGCCTTTATGGGAATTAATAAAGAGCAAGGGAAAGAAGGCAAAGAGACTCCAGCCAGCGACCTGCTGCTCTGAGGAGGAGGAAGGGCATCCCTTCGCTCCATACCTAGTGAGACGCCTTGCCCATCCATCTTCTGAGCACGAAAGTGGAAGGAGATAATGGAATCGTGGAGTCTCAGGCTGGAATATTTTACCATCCACAGAAGAGATGGTAGCCCATCCGCGATGGGCTGGTAAATGTCTAACAATTGATTCTCCAAAAGAAGAGGGAAAAAAAGCCAATTTGTAGCATTTGCTGATTTCTGTGGTTTAAATATTCCCAACATGGTTCATTTCAAGCTGCCAACGTTTTGTCACCGGTCAAGGAGCTGGGATGAGACGTATAGTAACACATCATACCACGTGATGCCACTTTGCTTTTCCCAAAGACCTGTTAGCTTTTCTGAGGAGGATTTTCCTGTTCACGAAAACAGGTGAGAAGCCAAACCAGCGTCCAGCACCGGTGTCACAGCAGCATCAGAGGCAGCGCGCCCCCCGAGCGGCAAGGGGCGCCCCCAAGCTCCTTCTCTGGGAGAACTGAAGTCAGCATCTCAGCAGCAAGCCGCCAGAGCTTTGAATGGTCTGTGAGCATGTGGACTTTATTTTTATTTATTCTGTGCGAAAGTCCTTTTTGGGGTCTGGGACGCTCAAAATTTTTTCCATATAAATTAATGGTAATCACTTTCTTGCTTTATGCCATTTTAGTTTGCGAAAAGTTTTCATAGGAACTCTCTACTTTTGGAGAGCAGGGGAAACGGATTAGTATTTCCTCTATAATATGCAAGAAACATAAAGAACCTCACAAACACAAATACTAGTAAGATGTTATAAAATAATTAGGAAATAATGAGTTTGGGGGTATGTTGCCCTCCTTTTTACTAAACTGTAAGTTTAAGTAATTTAAATCACCGCTATCTGACAGCCTGCTTCCTGCAAATCGGACAACTGGCCTGTGAAGGCTGGTACCAGCCCACTCCAGCACGCTGCCGCCTCCCCTACACACGCTCACCTGATGACGTGATTAATGATGATGGGCTCTGGAGGCATAAGCAAGGCATGGAGCCGTTGAGGGATCTCTGAAAACTTCATACGTTGAGACTCAAAGATCTGTGTGAAAGAAGAAAGGCAGCTAAGAAGTTGGCATTTTGAGCACAACTAGTGCTCCACTGGACTCTGGCAAAAGAATGGGTTCTTTTCTTACCTGCTGGAGGTACTTGTCACAGATGACAAACTCCCGCTCGTGAGGGTCCTGGAGCTTATGTGTCTTAATATATTGCCACAGTGCTTGGATGATCACTGGACGGGTCTGGGTGTGGATGCCCAGGAGCCGAGCCAGGCGAGGATCTAATTTAAACTGGGGAGGCTGCAGAGAACCAAAGAGGGCAGGGATGAAGCTAGTGAGCTGGGTCTATATATATTTTGGGGTGCTTTAGCGTGGCCATACATTCAAGCCATTCAACAAGCATTAATGCAGTGCTTTCTATGGGGCCAAAAAACACTAGGAGGAACTCAGAGATGGCTAAGCTCCTATCCTTATATTTATGGAGTTTATCATCTGGTGACAAATTAACCACAAGTAGACTTAAACCTCTGACTATCAGGCTGCTGACGGGAGGTGGCTGTGAAAGCTGGGTCCCCTGACATCACCCCAGAATACCTGGTAGTCCAGCATCAGGAGGACAGTACACCGTACATTCACGTCTCCTGGCCGCTTCACCTGGAAGCCATCCGTCTCCTGGGTAGTGGCGGTCCTGTGCCACTACAGAGAGGAAGATGTCAGGGGGTGCTCTCCCAGAGGGAGAGCTGGGGTGGGAGGGAAGAGCGTCTGTAATGACTGAATATTTAACTTTGATTACTGAGGCTACTGGAAAAGAGCAATAGCATGAGACATTTCTAAACATTGCATAAAGCTCTGGGATTACTGTCTGTACCTAAACAGATTAACCTTTGATTCTGCTTAGGGTCACATGTAAATTAGCCTAAATTTTCAGTGGTAATTTTATCCACAAAATGGATAATACATACGCACGGTTTAAAAAAAAAAAACAAATGTGGCTAACGTTTCTTAAATACTTACTATGTTCAAGAGTCTTCTAAGACATTTACCTGGGATTATCTCATTTAACTCCCACAACATCCACATAAGACAGACACAATTAAACCTACACTACAGATGAGTAAACTAATGCTTAGAAGAGTGGAGTAACTTGCCTAAGGTCAAACAACCACTAAGTCGTGGCACCGTGATTGGAGCTCTGGCGTGTCTGATTCTAGAGCCCACGTTCTTAGCCACTCTACTCTACTGCTATAAAGTCAAGTTAAATATATTTCTAAACTTCTATTGTTTCTATGACTTACTTCCCTTATTAGATGGTAAAGACCTTCCCTTGTCTCTTAGTGGTTGAGGTTAAGGGGCTGCAGCTACACTGGCAAAGAAAGGAGCAGGTTAAGTTCACTCAGAGAGCTGGACTGTCTCATTCTGTTTTGACTGTACCCCAAAGAACACTGTCGCTAACAGGGTCTTCAGAACACTGTATAACCAGGCTTTATAACAAAGGATTTCTGGTGATGTGGGATGTGAATCTAAACAGAACAGGAACCAAAGGAAGTCCCAGATCTATCTATAGAGGGAAACTTGCAAGGACTAGAAGCCTATCAGTTAACCCCCTTACAGCACCTGCTATCAGGAAAAAGTATGAGTAGGGTGTGGATAACATCTCACCATTATTAATAAGCAAGATGCAGAGATGACCTGTAACGTGTAAGAGGCCTCCATTAGAATTTCCCTTGGGGCAGCAACCAGGATAACAACATTAAAAAGGTGGGACAAGTCAGACTCCAAGAGCTCTTGGGTTCAAACAGTACCAGAACTAAACAGCTCGCGCCACCTGGAGGTCAGCGTGCAAACTGCAAGCTTAGTACGGTATACTGGGGGTAACCTTTTCTACCTTCCCCTGTCCCTCAACATTAAAGTTTGACTCCCAAGTCCATCATCCTCCAGTCATGGAGTCAAAGCCTAGAGGACAGAACTACTCACTTCTACCAGATGGTTGTCCGGCCCATACAGGTCTTTGTCCAGTTCGATCACCAAGGACTTAAAAAAGGAGGAGAATTTCCTCTTTTGTTTGGTAGCATCATATTTGGACAAGGCTGACTAGAGGAGAGAGAGGAGAGATCTTGTTAGAAAAGGCCAGAAGAAATTCCTCAAGACAAAGTCCCATTAAAAAAGAACCCACGACAGCAATGGGGAAAAAAAAACCTCAAAAACGTCTTCTGAATCTCTCTCAGAAGATGACAAGGTCAGTGTCTGGGGGTATTAAACCAATAAGGGTAGCCACAGAACCCTGAAGAAGCAGCCAATAACATGTGCAGGGTCAATGACCTACCCACCTCATTTCCCTAAGGGAAATGAGGCAAGTTAAGCCAAACCGTTGCCCGTAACAAAGCGAGTCTGAACAGAGAAAAGTCTGACTCTAGAGGGGAAATGAATCACAGGCAATAAGCAGCCAGAACAAAAACAGCTTTATTTGGATGGAATGACACCACCAGCAGATGGACTGGACCTATATAGAGAAGGAAGCTCTGACACGGAGCCCCAGTTCTCCTGCAAAAATCCATTCAAATTAGCTTCCTTACGAACAGTTAAAAATAGAGAGTGTAAGGAATGAGAGGTGAGCTTCTGGGGTAGGAAGTTTGGGGGTTAACACCTGTCAGCTGATGTTCCCCATGAACCAAAGAAAACTATCCCACTTAAACTGTGAGAGATCTCCAATGGAAGTTGGGAAGGTGGAGATAGCACAGTGAGAATCAAGGACCTTGAGGACTCAGAGAGAAAAGCATGTCTTCAAGTGCTAAGTGCAAATTCATTTAATTTTAAAGAAAGAAAAACTAAAAACTGAATAATCTGCAGATGCTAAGTCCAATGGCCAGCACCATCAGAAGGAAGGTAAACAACAAATCAAATCCCAGAACAATAAGGTCCTCGATATGATACCACAGCGAGGGCCAAGCTGTGGGAGCCAGACACAAAGAACCATTGTCTTTTAGTGCAGGGAACACAGTGACCCTCTCCCTGCTGTTCCCAACAGGAGCTGTGAGCACCAATCAGGCTTCCTGCCAACCAGACATCACTGCTTGCTCCCAGCAGCTCCCACCCTAGACGTCAACCACAGTGGACTTTGAACTCACATCCTCCAGGAGCCGTCCTTCTACCCGAAGCTCCCAGGAAGCCACCGTCCCTTCCCCATCCTCGGCATCTGACTTAGCCGGATTGAAAGTGTTAGAAATGAAAATTCGCAGCTTCCGTTTTTGCTAAGAAAGGCAGAAACAGGATTGATGGTGGGGCTTCAGTGGTTTGATATTGAAGACAAGAATTTCCCCAAACCCCCAAATTACTTACTATCCACCCAGTCCCTGGGGTGGGTGGATAAAGATTCCATCTAGAAGAATACAGGCCACCGGCCTGAGTGCAAGTGCATACACGAGGATGCCAAATAAACAAAGTCGTGCAAGGTGCCAGGTTCCCAAGGTAGCAGAGCAGTTATGACAAAAACACGGATGGCATATATTTCTGGTGCAAGAGATAGCAAAAGCCCCTCCCCCTTTGCTGTTCAGTCTAATGTAATTCTCAGTTCGTAGGCGGAAGGGAGATATAATTTAAATGCCAAGGAGAGCTGCGCTGCGCCTTTGATTTCTCATCCTAAGCCTACTGAAGGTTCCCGAGTCCTCTCCTTTGGCTGTCTGCCTAGCACTCTCCTGCATTACCTTGATGGGACGTTTCAAGGCCTCCTGGATATCTAGCCGTTTCCTCATGATAGTCTGGTCCAGCTTCCTTTCAAAAGCCAAGAGATCCATATAGGCCTGGGATTCTGGTACCAGCTCACGGATCTTAGGAACAAAAAGATATCATTGGGATCCAGAGCTGACCATTTCTATTTTCAAACTCGGCACATCCTCAAGAAGACCTACAGCCTGGACTCACCCTTTGAGGTAGAATTTTGTCAGCCATCTTCTTTTTCTTTGCACTGTTTGGAATAAATACTGTTATCAGGTTGGGATGGAACTAGCCAGAACATGAAGACAGACTGGTCAGCACCTCCGTTTACAGGAAAATGAAGGGACTGCAAAGCGTCTCTCAAATCAAAGACACTCCGCCCACCCCCACCCCCACCCGTGTGAGGCATTCTGAAGAAGGAGCACCCATCTGCAGACACAGCACCACCACTTCTGGGTTCGGGTTCTCCCATCACCGGTGTCCTCAAGGGCTTTCTCCCTCCTTCCCTCCCTCCCTTGCCCCAGGGTCATCTTACTTGTGGTTTCGATTTTGGACCGCCTGCTGCTGGACCTGCTGTATCTGCTGAGGTGCAGGTCTCTTGCGGGACTGGTCCATCCCTGACTGGGCCAGGCCAGGTCGGACTGAAGGGTTCCCCCCGTAGCCAGGGGGTCCCATGGAAGGTCCCTGAGGTGTCATTCGGCTGCCTGGCAGCATACCTGGTCTCTATAGAGAGGAGAGGACCCAGAGATGTCATGGCTTCCCTACTAACCCCACCAAGAAGAAAGGGGAGATGCCTGAGTTCTTTGAATGAACAAGGCTGGGGGTGCGGTGGAGCACAATGGGAGGACAGCCCTCTGTCTCTGAAACCCAAAGAACTGGGGCTTCCTGTACTCCAGGTACAATCCCAAGGGGAATATAGCCCCGAAGCTAAGAGACAGCCAAACTCTACTCAAATGCTCCCCAGTCTATTTTGTATCTGACACATTGGGCATCTTCTCTAAGCCCCACATTTACTCAGAGAATACTGCCAGCTATCGTCTCCTTAGAAGCTGACCTCAATTTGCTAGCTACACCTTCCGTGTTCCTCCGGGCCCTGGAGCTGCCCTAACCCTCTTGCACTCCGGTCCTCACGTGCCCACCTTTCGCCCCACTTCATCCACGCTGTTTCTGTACCCTGACTCCCCAACGGAAACAATGCTCCCAGGAGCAGGTGGGGATGCTAACCGCCTCCTTTCCCTTCCTCCGCACTGCCTCCCCTCACCCCGACTCCGGGCCCGAATCCCTCCCAGGAGAGTCCCTCCTACTTCTCCCCCACCCCTGTCACTCCCAGGCCCCCGCTCGGCCCCGCCCCCGGCCCGCGCGCCCCTCCTCCTGCCCCACTCACCGGATAGGCCGCTCCGGGCATCGGGGAGCGGTACAGCCCTTGACCCGGCGCCGGGCCCATTCGCACGGGAGGCCCCGGAGTCCCGCCCGGACCCAGGGCAGCCGCCGCGCCCGCCCCTCCTGAGGCTCCGGCGCCGCCGCTCGGAGCCACAGACTGGAAACCCGCCCGGGCCGCCATCTTCCCCGGAGCCGCTGCTGCAGCTGCACAAAGAACCGGAACCGGAACTCCCCCCGCCCCCCGCGGGCCCCCCGCGCGCCCGCCTGTCCGCCCGGCCGGCCGGCCGGCACGGGAGGCTCAGGGCAGCGAGACTGTGGGCTAGAGGGGGGCGACTAGCGGAAAAGGCGTGCTGACCACTCCCTCCCGTCTTCGCGGTCCGGGAGGGAAGACCATAGAGAAGAACTCCGGGATAGAGAGGCCCTGTGAGCGGGCGCCCCCAGGCCGACAGGAGGAAGACAAGGCCCTGGAAAGGGGGACCACACCTCAGCCTCAGCGCTCTGATGACGGGGGTGATGGAGTAACTGCTTCATGCAGGCGCAGGAGATTTAACTTCCCAAAGCGCTTTGTTTTTCGTTTCCTTCTCTTACTGCTGTAAGCCTGGGGGGCTGAAGAGGAGAATGCACTGTTTATTCCATTTTACAAACCGGAAAGCTGATCTTAGTGAATGACTTGGCAAAGATCAACCAACAAGTTAGCAGTAAAGCCAAAGCCGAGAATCCAGATCTTCTAGCTCATGGCCCAGGGCTCATTCCACAGATACAGTGCCTTAATAACTACCTCAACATCAGAATTTGAACCCAACTTTGTCCCTGACCTTTAAAACCTAACCTGCTGCCAGATTTTATTTTGGATTTTGACCCTGACCCTCTCCGAAGAATCCTTTGTGCTAGGACTTCTCTTTGGGACTTTTGCTGCTTTTGACCTCTCCCTCTTTCCCTGGCCAGTGGTTGAAACCATTCCTGGTGTGATGGCCGGTCTGCCCCATCCCAGGAGGCTCAAGCCTTGCTTCTCCCTGATTGTTTGGCCCCAAGCTAAGCTCAGCTCTAGGCACTTCGTGGGAAGGCCTAAATACTATTCAAATAAGAGAAGAACGACACTGAAGAGATGGTTGAAACCCAGTTTATTAGACCAGAGGCATGCGTCACCCATAGCCCTGCCTGCTGTTCCCCATCCGGTGCACACCCATTGGCCTTGCTCCTGCTTCCCTCTGGAGAGATCTGATCTCCAATGAACTTCTAGGAACCAGGAGTTCCCCCAAATCCCATAGCCTTACTCTCCAGCTCCAGGCCAATGCACAGGTGACCTGCCAAAGTCCTGTTCTAGGGTTGGAGACCAAGAGAGAGTTGGGCAGAGAAGGCCTGGGAAGGGGTAGGGCTCTGGCCTAGGAGAAGTGCCTGGGGGAGGGGGCATGGCAGGCCCTCTACCTCATTCGTTTCTCATTAAAATAGGAAGGGAGGGACAGAACAGCAGAGCTTTCGACTATCCCCCTAGGCCTGTATTTTTCCCACCATTACCAAATCGTACCTCACCAGAAAATATAACTGGTGGGCTTGGGTATCAGGTGAGGAAAGGAGGCTGGGCACCCAGAAGAAAGGAAAGGTCACTGACTGAGGACCTCAACTTCTGCTTGTCAGCACCCCACTGCTCTAGCTACAAGAGTCACCAATCCACAGCTCCCCTTGTCTCTGATACCTTGGCTTAGTATGCAGAGTAGATCTCCATTCCCTGGGTGGGGGCTCTGTCTGTAGCTACCCCTTCCCTGGGGAGGCCACAGTCAGCCAGGCAAAGGGCATTGGGATGATGAAACAGGGGAGGGAATGTTAAGGCTACAGGGAGGGCATAGGGTGCCCAGGGTTGGGGGGAGAGGGTGAGGCCAGAAAGAGGCAGAGCTTGTGATTCACAGCTTCCTTTATGTCGCCACCGAGACAGTGTGAAGGTTACAATGCGCGTGTCGTCTCCTTGTGCTTCTCAGAGGGATGTGTGTACACAGTACAGACACCAGGGGAGAGAGTCCAACTCTTTATACAGGCGAAGGCATTCAGAGACCAGGGAGGGAGTAGAAACACAGAAAGGGGAACTTTGGGTGGGAGGATGGTTCTTAGAGACAAGAGGGGATGGGGTAGAGACAGACAGAGTTAGGGGAAAGTATATACAGAGATATAGCAATATAGAGTCTGTATCATATAGAAATAGAAAATGCAGATGAGGTTGTTGAGAGAAGCAAATGAAGTTGGGGAAGAGGACTTGGGAGAGTTCCATAAGAAAATTTATGGATGTGGCCCTCTGCAGGGGCCCCTGGGAGAAGGACCAGTGAGGTTAGGCACCAGTGCCCCTCTCCCTGAGCTGGAAGCCAAACAGCTGGATCTTTCATGGGATGGTAGAGGAGTGCTACCTCTTGGAATTTCTCTCCAGCAGTTGCAGGGTGGGGGTGAACTTATAGGTATCAGGATGTGGCCTACAGCACCAGGGCCACATCTTCTCCCCATCATCCACTTCTTCCGGGGATCCCCTGCCCCCAACTCCCTAGAGACTTCACATGTAAGGGGGTGGGGATGGGGACTAGGGTCTTAGTTCCTGCCTGGAGACTTGGGGTTGGGGGGTCACTGGGCTGAGAGGGTCTCTTAAGGCTGGGGAAGCCCCCCCCCACTAGCCCTCCCCTTCAAGGTACATTCTCTGGTTTGGGGCCAAATTCTAGACCCCAAGGATCCCCTCCACCCCCCACTGGGAGGGGCTTTGGTGACTGGTGGCAGCAGAATGTAGGTGGACACTCAGATGACAGACAGCCAGACAGACAGAATTCAGGCTGGGAGCTGGGGGAGGCAGCATGGAGCAGAGAGGGGCAGCCTGAGGTCATCTGCCCCATTCTCTCTTTTTAGTTTAGTTTAGTTGTTTTTTTTTTTTAAGATTAGTTTCAGTAAAAATAAAAAGAATGGGATAGAGGCAGGGAGAGGGCTCTATGGTCAAGATTCCTTCCTCACCACAGATAAGAGGAAAGGACTGCCCAGGAGTGGGGAACTACCTTGGGAGGGGAAAGTGAGTCCCCAGGGCAGATGTGGGGGGAGCGCGGCCGAGGGCCCCCTTACTGTCCTAGCCCTCCCCACCTAGGCCTTTGGTACAGTGGCCTGCGGGGCTCAGCAGGTAAAGTCCTCAAAAGTGCCTCGGGCCGGATGGTGAGGTAGGATGTTGGCAGCATACGTCATCCCAGCGGGGTGGCCCCGGAGGCTCTCACACGGGTTCTAGGGGAACGGAATAGGACAGGGACTGGTTATAGGAAGGGCCACAGGTGGCCCTGGGGCGTGAGGGAGGCAGAGGAGAAGAGGTGGCAATGGGGGTGTGGACCTGGGGTGGGGGAAGGGGCGGGGCCGGAGGGCACCTCTCTCGCGCTCCCTCACATGTCTTTTGACGTCATCCAGGCTAAGGGCCACACCCTTATCAGCGCTGCTTCGTTTGGCCTCCTTCTGGCACTTTCCTCTTCTGCACAGCTTGTGCTTAATGACCTGGGACGGAGGTGGGGTGGTGAGTGGTTGGGCGGGCTGGAACCCCGCCCCTCCCGTGGCTCCACCCCAACGCCCCGCCCCCGCTTACCTCATAAGCGTAGTCGAAGAGCTCCAGAACCGTGAGGATGCTGGCCCCAATGAACAGCCCCATTTGGCCCCCAATGTCACCTGCGAGGGTTGGGGGGGCGGGCACGGGAAGGTCAGTGGTGTCAGGACACCGTGGAAGCAGCCGAGCTTACTGGGACAGGGGCAGGCAAGTCATATTTGCAAAAAGATTGACAGCTTTTGTACAGAAGGAGCACAAAGCAATTCTGGTGGGGTTCTTATTTTCTTCTCTCTGTTTTTCTGCATTTTTCTACTTTTCTAAAGCAAACAGGTATTATTCAGAAAATATAAAATACCCCAATATTCATTCTCTGGGTAAATTTTCACAGGCTTATGAAATAGTCCCCCATTCATGCCCACAGGCCTGTCTCTTCCACTTTGCCCTAAGCGAAGGTTCGGCCCCCTCCTCCCACTACATACCAAGACAACAGAGTTTGGGGAAAGCCCTGGGTGGGGGGGGGGGTGGCAGGGGAGGAAGGAACTTATGGGACAGAGGTGGGCAGCCTGCTTTGGGTGGTAGGCTGTCATACCATGCCCACGGCATGGGAAGGGGACAGTGCCATGAGCAGCTCACCCAGGAGCCCTGCAATTTCATAGGCCTTCTTCTGCTCAATAGTCTCATAGTTGAGGACTTCAAAGAAAATGTCCAGCACCAGGATGTTCTCCCTGTAAAGGGGTTGGGGGAGGAGGTTCAAGTCACATCTCTGTCTCTCACTGGCAGTGACCTTAGCAAGTTACCCTCTCTGAATCTGTCTCTGCATCCATAAAATGAGATGTTGATGGGGGTACGTGCCTTGTAGAATTGTCATGAGGATCAAATGTGATGGCAAAAACGAAAAGACGCTCTGCACGCTGGCAAGCATGGCGTGATCCCAGTTACAGCCGTGCAGATGAAGATGCAGAATGAAGCAAGGAGGAAAGAGAGGTGCTTCCTTTGCTTGTTCCAGCTTGATCTGCCCTCCGTGCCCATCCCAGACTCTTTGGTTGCCTTCCCTTTGTCATCTCAATCTCCTCCTGTCTGCTGGCCCCTCAAAGCCCACTCACACCCTTGACAGTCCCAGCCCAAAGGCCCTGCCCTGCACAGTCAGAGCCCTTACCCTATGTACTGCTCAGACTTGTTGAACTTCTTGGCCAGGTACTTGGCTGATGCTTTGCTGGGGATCTTGACCATGGACAGCTCCTTGCCATAGCGGGTTAGGTTGCATGGCATTTCACACACACAGTACTCCTGGTCCTTCTCCACCAGGAAGTCTGTGCCCGACCAGGCGAGAGGCATCAGTTGAGTGGTGCCCTTCGGCCAGCACCTTCCCAACGGGAACATCCTGGCCCTGTCGAAAGGAAGCCTGGGCCCCTTTCTCTTTTTCTGACCTGTCCTTTACCTCAGCCCTGTGCCCGCCCTGTGCTGGTCCTCACCCAGCTCCCCACGGGTATTTCTTAATCCTGTATCTCATTGCCTTAGGGCCCTCGGGGGTCAACCAGCTGAGATGCTGATGAGAGAGGGTGAGGGCCCCCCCCCAGGTACTCCCGCTCATTTTTCACAGGGGCCTTTAGAGATGCTATTTCCAGCCTTGCTAACGTCAGACACAAGAGAGTTCGAGCGAAGCCTGATCCAGGAGTTATTTGAAGCTTCTGGGAACTTGGTCTGCAACCCCAGTGCACGGGGCTCCTTCGTTCCCCCGGAACCGCCCCGAGACGGGGGTGCTCACCTAGAGCAGGATCCGCACACTCCTTGTACTGTTCCGGAGTGCAGTATGGGGCATCCCCTAACCGAGGAGAAAAGACAGTGGTGCAGGACGGAGATTAAAGGGTCTCGTGATGATGGTGCTACCAAGAGCCTAGAAACTGGAAGATGGGAGCGGGCGGGAGGGCAGACTAGCCAGCCCCCAGTGTGTCCTGAAGGTGACCCACCGCACAGTCTGTCCCTCCTAGACCCCTTCCTGCACATTTCTGTGGGGACAGGCAGGAATTGAGGTGAGAGGGACAAGACCATAGAAGTATGGAATGGGGCTAGAACTGGGGTGGGGAGAAGCCATTGAATCCTGCTTCCATGTTGGCAGGAGGCTGATATGCGTGGGGAACTGGTGAGGGGCCATGCAGGCTGAGGGGTCCCCAGATCGTGTTTGGAGCTTTGGGGCCTGACCTGGCATGTGCACCATGCGACAGTTACAGTTCTCCACCAGGTAGCGTGTCTCACAGTCGATGCGGCAGGCAGTAATGCTGTAGGAGTCGAAGAAATCCGAGTCCATGGTAACAGCTTTGCAGGTGCCCCAGGGCGGGGGCAGGTAGATGAGCTGCTGGGAGAGCCGGGGAGCTGGGAGGGGGTGTGGGGACTTCTCCCCGAGTCACCTTGATGGACTTCTCTGACAAGACGCAGAACTCGGGAGTCCTGCTCCCTGTCCCTCCGCAGACTCTGAGGGTCTCAGAGTTTACAGAGCATTCCTGTTCATTCATGCTGCTCACTCGTCAGATCGGTACCCAGGCCCTAGCTCACCCGTCCCTCCTGTATTGATTACTCACCACTCCATCTTGCCCCCTCAACACCCCACCCTGGGACCAGCCTCCTGTGGCCCTCTCACCCGCTGCTCCTGGCAGGACACAAAGGTCTGGAACCCTGGGGCCACACCAAAGCCCAGCTGGTCGATGAAGGGAGGTTCATCCTGACTGTGGATCTGCACTTTGATGCCCGCTTCGAAGGACGTCTCATCTATGGGAATGAGGGGCAGGGGGTGTATCGGAAGGGCTTCTGACTCCCTAACCTCCTTCAGAGCTGGGGCCATGCTACCTCTCCTAGGGATAAGCACAGTGCATACTGGGACACTGGGGGAGGGGTTAGTCTATGGGGGCCCTAGCTCATCCCCAGCCTCCTTTCGGGTTCGCTAGCTGCCCTGATGAAACTTGTATCCTACGTACTTTTCTTACCTGGCTTCGTCTATGCATCTTGGTGTTTCAAATTCTTTTCCAGACACTCTCTATTTCTCCCCCTCCTTGTCTCCTTTCTCCCTAGCACTCTCAGCCCCAAGGTCCCCCGAGACCAGGCTGACGGCAGGCAGCCCAAGAAGAGAGGGAGTTATTTATAGAGTGAGTGGTGGCCACTGATGGAAAGGGATGGCTGGTTACCTTGGAGAGTAACTGAGCCAGGAAGGGGGAGCCAGAGAACTGTAAGGGTGGCAGTCAGGTAGAGTCGGAGATGGAGATGGCAAGATGCTGGGAGGAAGGGAGGAGACCCCAAGTCCTGTCTCAGGTCTCACAGTGGATCTCAGGAGTCCCCTGGTGGAGGCCGAAGGCTAGGGCCATGGGAAGGGGCCCCTGAAAGAAGTGACATACCAGTCTCTCCCCATACAGGCAGGTACTCGTCCTGCTGGATGTCTAGCATGATCTCCAGCCCATTGCCAGTCCCACCCTTCATGGTCTTCAGCCGTGGACGCCCATCTCGGCCAGAGTTGAATGTGTAGCACTTGCCATACCGTGTGAAGACCTGGTGAGGGCAGAGCAGAGAGCCTGAGAGTCCTGCCAGCACCCCCTACCTACTAAGGGCTGCTCCAGACCCTTCTGCTGCTGGGATCTCAACACACTTCAAGAACTGTCCCTTCTGTGCAGCCTATTCTCCGTTTGCCCTCCTTCCCGCTCATTCTCTGCCCTTCTTTGCCCTGATGTGGGCCTGGGAAAGCTGATCCCAGTAGAGCGCACAGCCCGTGCTCCTCTGCCACTGGACAGGCTTTGGGTTGGGTTTGGTCAATGGGAGCCATCAGTGAGGGATCAGAGGGCAGAAGGAGGGAGAGCTCAGGGTATTCACCCTTCCCCACCGCTCACCCCTCCGAGAATGCTCTGGCAGTGGTTTCGACCCTCTGAGACTACACATCCTGCCAGGAGGGCTCCCTGCAAAGGACTGCTGCTTCCCTGTGCCCCTTTAGCCTGTATGTGACAATTTCCCACTATCACTAGGTGCTTCAGTCCCCTTCAGGCAGAGTTTTCTTCACCCTGCCCACGGCTCTACAAACAGTCCCTTTGTTCAAGTCTTTTCAATTGAACTATCTGAGTGGCAGTCTTTTTCCTGCTGGGACCCTGACATATACAGCTTGTTGCCAGGATCCAGTCACTGCCATACTCCCGGTCCCTCCTTGGGACCCTCTCCTCAGGCCCAAGCTCACGGGGCCTTCTGAGATAGATCTTCTCTTCTCGCGGATTTTGCCCCAGGCATCTGAAATCCTGCTCTCCCCAACGTCCTTCCTCCAAGCCAAGCTAAGCTTTTTCGTTTTCTCCAGCCATTTCCCCTTGTGTCCATCATTGTCCCGTCATCACCAGAACCTGAAAGCAGACCCAGCTGCCCTCCCAAGGACCATGCTCACCCAAGCCCCAGCCCCTCCTCGCCCAGGATTTGGTACTAAGCATCCAGGGCATGACATGTGCTTCTGCAGAGAACTAAGAGGGCCTCAGTGGAGCGCTCAGCCCTGGGGGCAGTCTTCCCACCCCATGCCTCAGAGCAGCCCTTATCACAGCTCTGATGACACAGCCTCAGAGACAAGAGTGAACCCATTCTTTATGGCCCTCTCCCCACGGTTTCTCGGAATGTTTCCAGATTCCCACGAATGGGGTGAATGTGCTTTTCCTACTGTGATGGTGACAGCCCACAAAGTGAGTCAGAAGGTAAGTACAGACATGGCGCAGAGAAAGAGAGAGACCGTGTCAGGCCAGACCAGAGCAGTCATGGGTGTGGGGGTTACTAGTCCCCTTCCCACTTCCTAGAACAGCCTCCTCCCCCATCCAGAAAAGAAAGGGCAAAGTTCACAGATGAGGCAGAGAGAGAACTCCAACGACTCCTAACCCCCCAGCCTGCTACGAGGTTTTATGGCATTTGGTCACAGGCTCCAGACACACACCCGTGCCCACCCTCCATCTGGGAACCTGAGGGACTCCAGGTGGCTGAGAACGCCAGCCTTGCTTGGGCTGAGCGCTGTGCTGGGGACCCGTGGACTGCTGCTGCCACCTGGTGGTTCTGTGTGAGAAGTGTCTGCTCTACCCTTAGGTCCGGAGGAAGCCTGGTTGACTCCTTCTTTATCCCATGTTCCTATATTTCCTGGTCTGCCTGAGGCCCAGTGGCCAAAACCTCCAGATTCCTGTCTGCAATTGGTCCACGACACGCTTATATGATGTCACCCACCTGCTCCTGCGCCAGGGAGGAGGGGGACTGGGGGATAGGTGTGTGGGAAGGGAAGGCCTGGCATCTGGCACCTGGAAGGGGGCAGAAGAGGAGTCAGGCCAGACAGAACTGGAGGCTGAACTGGGGAGGGGATGGGGTGTCACTTGGTCCCTCAGCAAGGAAGGCCCTAGACTCCAGAGTGGGAGGGCAAGCAGGAGGCTGACTCCCCACTGAGGGCTTCCCCAGGCAAGAGGATCCCTGATCACTTAGAGCTGGGGGGAGGGGAAGATTTAGTGGAGGACTACTATTCTCCCTCAGATAGACAGACAGACACACGGACACACACACACACACACACACACACACACACACACACACTGTAGGAGGAGCACTGAGAGAACAAGTGAGGATGCACTTAAGTCCCCACCGTGGTCACTACTGAGAAGGGGCGTGGCAGGGTGGAGTCGGGGACTGTCCTCACCCCTTCACCTCCCTCCCACACCTTTCTCCTGCACCTCCAGAGACCAAGTGACACCTGCCCCAGCTCCAGTCCAGGGGTCATAGTCAAAATTGTTAAGGCCAGCTATGGGTACCCACCATCAGATCAAAGGTTGACCTCAAAGACAGAGGAAGGTCCTAGGCCCTGCTGGATCATAGGGAGGTCTGGGGAAGGACTGGAGATGCTGGAGAATATTCAGGGAGACACCAGGGGCCTTGGGGCAGCAACTAATTACCAACCGGCATAGATATATTTCCAGATTCTAACAGGAAGAGCAGTACTGGTACAGACCTGAAAACAGCAGCCTAGCCCCAGACCCTGGGGCTCCCAGGGCGAGCACAGTGGCCAGGCCTCCCTGAGGCCTGTCAGGAAGGGGGAGGGGTTTCCAGGAGAGGTGGGGGAGGAGCAGGATGGCCACCAGCCCCAGCCCCAAGAGGCGACACTCAGGGTGAGCCACGGCAGACACTCTTGGGGTGCTGCGCCAGGCGTGGGCCCCCACTCACCACTGAGAAGTTGTGAGGGCCACAGGGCCCCCCACAGTAGGAGCAATAGAGCAGCATGTCCTCCAGCCGGTGGCAGGAGCGATTGTAGAAGCGGTGCAGGTTAAAGGGCTCCCCAGAGAAGGCCTCGGGCCCCGGGGGGGCGAGGGGCACCCCAGGGTCATCACTTTCGTCCAGCCCCAGCATGGGGGCCAGGTAGAGCAAGTCGGGGTAGCTGAGCTGGGACAGGCGCACGGCATTAGCGTTGCAGAGGGTGACGGCCGGGAAGGCCAGCTCCGTGGTGGCCACCTCTTCCAGCAGAGTCACGTGCGGGTAGCTGAGGTAATAGGCGACGCGGTCCCCCACCTGGCACAAGAAGGCGCCCAGTGCCAGGACAAAGGCCACTGCCCACAGGGCCTGCCTCGGGCCCGGACCCCCCTCCACGAAGATGTGACTGGCGCCGTGCAGGGTGCAGCTGTTGGCAAAGGCCACCAAATCCACGGGTGAATCCCCCTCTCTAGCCGCCTTCCTCACTGCCTCCTTTTCCTTCTCTTCCTCCTCCTCTTCTGATTCTGAGTTGTCCCGCTGCCGCCGCCGCTGCTGGGGACCCCAAACATCTCCCAAGGGCCCTGGGGCCTCCTCTCCAGAGGAGAAGGACACAGAGCAGAAAATCTGGATGGGCATCTCCTTCCGGGGCTTCCTGGCACCGGGGGATCGGCAGGAGAAGGGAGAAGCAGATGTGAGCTCGGGCAGGATCCGGCAGGGCCAGCCACCCAGCCTGGCCGCCAGGTCTCCGCAGCCCGGGCAGCCGGCGGCTCCTCCTCGCCGGCCTCGGTGGCCGTGTGGCTGAGATGGGGCGGGGCGTGGAGAGGAGGACCCGCCTGCCCTGCCAGGACGGGCAGGCGGGCGTCTGGGCTGATGAATAATGGATGGCAGTGGGAAAGGGAGGCAGATGGAGAGGAGGGGGGCCGGAGCCCCTTTCTGGACACCAGCTCTAGCTGGACAGAGAGGGTGGAAGATAGTGGAAACCCTGGAAAAGCCTCGGGGCTCCAGGTGAGATGGGACCTGGCCGATTCCTCTGCTCCCACAGTCCGGAGCAACAGTCCCTGCCCCTCCCCCATGACATTCAAGCTCCCCGTCACCCTCCCATCTGCTCCTCAGCATCTCCCTGGGTCTTCCTACCCCAATTCTGGGTCCTCGCCCCCATTCTCTCCTGGTGCAGCCGTTTTCCCCTGAGACATTGGAGCCTCCGCACTCCCTCGGCTCTCTCTCAGACCTCTGATTCCTCCTTGACTTCCCCTGACTCATAATCCCCCCAGTTATTTCACTGACCACACCCCCACCTTCTCCCAATACACTCCTAAGACCCCAGTTCCCTTTCAGTCACTGCCGTGACCCCAATTCACTCTGTTACTTCCTGAACCCTTAATTCTCCTGCAATCATTGTCTTGACCCCCACTTTCCCTCCAGCCAGTCCTTGACCCCATTTATCCTCCCCTCCCTCCCCTGACCCTGGCTGAGCTTCAAGTCAGCACCCTCCCCCATGCTGAGCTGCACTTAGGTCACTCTCCCCTCCTCCACTTTTCCCTTCTGTGGCTTGGGGGGCAGCCCAGGTTCCATTAGCAGAGGTCTCTCACTGACCACAGACTCATTTATGGCCAGTTCCCGGCACCAGGGGGGAGGGACCCCGACTCTTGCAGCTGAAAAGCTTCCCGTCAGATCACCACCCCCCTCCCAGCTTGCCCACCCCTCAAGGTCCAGGAGAGGAGTTCGAGGAATTCTTTCTGGTAGATGGAAGAAAGTGAGATCAGAGCAATCTGCTAGGTCAGGTGGAGACCGTCAGGAACCAACCTGGGGTGCCCCCCAAAACCCTCAGCCTTAGCCCCTCAGTCTCTGACACTCCCCTTGCCCCCAGTTTACCATTCTCTGACCCCAAGTCCCTGGCCCCTCTGTGTGCTCTGGTTACTCAGGGCCACTGATTAAGGAACTTGAGCCACCAGTCAAGTCTCCAGGGCCTAGAAGGTGACCTGAGGGGAGGAGTGGAAGGGAGGGAGGGAGGGGAAGCATGTTAACCCTTTCTCTGCAGGGCCAGAGACAAAGCAGTGGGGGTCAGATGAGTCTACTTGGGCCTCGCCATTCCTTAACCGTCCCACAGCCCCCGACCCCCCTCCCCCTCCTTTTTCCCCCTCCCTCCCTGCTCCTATACCTCTTCCCTTCTCCATTTGCATGCAGGGACCCTGGAGTATGTTAGGGATGGGAGGCAAGATGCCAGGTTCCAACAGAACCGACTGATGTGGGACCTCGGCCTCAGCTTTGCTGCCACGGACACAGAGGCCCCAAAGGAAGAGCAGCCTTTGAGATCTGGCTCCTCTCCATCCTTTCACCATTGCCCTCAGACCGGCCTCCACCTCTTTCGCCTAAACACTGGCTTCCAACTGGTCTCCCTAACTCCCTACCTCCCCACAGTTTCTCCCCACATTATACAATTCTCTATGTAATTCTGACTGTTCTCTGGCGCAGAGACCTTCTTCACTCCCTCGTGCCTCTTGGTAAAATCACCCCCATCTCAGGAAAAGCTATGTGAGGCCTTTGCAATTTACCTTCCAGCCTCCCTTCCCCATCCCTCCATAGCAGTCTAGCGTCCCGCCACCATGCCCTTCTCCCATTCTGCAGACCCGCTAGGCTCATCCACAGCTCCACGCCTTCCCTGGACTCCCATCTGGAGAATTTCTCTTCATTTTTCAAGACCTTACTCACACATTACTTCCTCCAAGAAGACTTCCCTGACTGCACAGGACATAGAGAGTAGCCACCCAGGAAACAGAATGAAGGGGCCAATTCTGTTCAAGTCCCTTCAGGCATGAGTAGTAACCAATAGCTCCTTGAGGACAGAGACAGTGAGAATGAAGGAGCAAGACTCAGGGACCATGTGAAGAAACGAGAACCAAGGAAGACCAGGAACACCCAGGGCAACCACAGAAGTCACTGCAGAGATGAAGAGCGAGAGAAGCCCCCACCACACCTCCAGCCGTTGTCCTCGGGCTACTTCTGCCTGAATTCAGGGCTTCCTTTTCTGTTTCCGGTCCTGTGGGCATTTGCTTCCCCCTCCCAGACCTCAGCTCTCAGAGGGCCCTGCACGACCTCAGAATGTGCTACAGAGGTAAGTTCTAGGCTGGGGGGGTGGGGGGGAGCTGCCGCTGCCCGTGTGTTTCACACCCACTAGAGGGCGTCGTTCCCCTCCTTCAGACTTCCTGGAAGGGGAAGTGGTTTAGCCCTCCAGAGGGAAGAAACTGAGGCAGGGGACACTTCCCCCTCGGGGCTTCACCAGACAGAAGGACACGCTCACACACAGCAGCTTCAGAGGACAGCAAATCCAGGGTGGTGTGGGCCTCCCCCACACCAACACAAACACCCACACGGCACACCTACACATCACCACGCACAGCTCCCTTGTGGGGCAACACACACACACACACACACACACGCACACACACACACACACACACACACGCACCCCAACCGCATTTCCTCCCTCCTCGAACATCCTCTCCCGCCTCATCTTGTTCCGGTAGACAAATCCAAAGTTTTCGCGGTAATGAGAATTAAGGAAAGTCTCAAGCAGCACACACAGACCCCCGAGCACACAGGGGCCCCAGGAGAAGTGGCCGAGCAGACACCCATGCAGGACAACACCCACTTCTGAATCCTCTGTCCAAGGAGGCAACCCTTCCCCATGTCAGTCCCTCCCCGGTACCGCTCTTAAACTGTGTGTGGCCACTCAGTGGTTTCTGACTTTCTCCGCGTTTCCTTCTAAACACGCCGGGCTGCTCCCCACTTCTGTTTCATGCTTTTCAGTAGCCACCTCATGGGATCCTTACACAACCTAGCGAAATAAGCAGGTTTGAGTAACCTCACCCTTATATGACAAATGAGGAAACTGAGGCACTGTGACCTGTTCAAGTTTCATGGAGAGCAAGTGGTGGGCATGAGACTAGAATTAGGTCATTCCCCCTGCAAATGCCTCCCTCCTTCGTTCTTTCGTTTACTCGTCAAATATTTACTGAGTGTCTATGTGCTGAGGACACATGGAGAATAGACAGTGGACCGCGGTCCTGCCCTTGTGAAGCTTGCTGTCTAAAGGGGAGACAGACACCATTTTCTAAAAATTGCAAAAGTAAGTATTTATTTGCAACTCATGATAAGTGCTATGAAAAGACAGTCTTGCTCTATGGGAGTGAGTGACAGGGATCTGACCTGGCTTGGGGAATCAAAGCAGGTTTCTCTGAGGAAGTGATGCTTGAATTGTGATCTAAAGAATAAGGAGAAGTAATTAGGTAAAAGTCTGTATGAGGTGGGGTGGCGGAAGAATATTCCAGAGAGCAGAGCCATGCAAAGGCCCTGAAGACCCCAGGTGGGGTAAGGGGAAAGCCCGAGGAGAAGGGTATAGCTGGAGAGCCACAGCGGGGTAAGAAGAGCCTGGAGAAACAGGCAGGACCCAGACCCCTCGGGGCCTTGAAGGCCACAGCAAAGATTCTGGTCCAAGGACAACAGGAGGCGCACCACGGGGGTGCTGCAAGTGATCAGAGCAGTGTTTTCAAGAGACGACTCTGGAACAGCCAGAGGGGGTGCTGGAAGACCTGTCAGGAAACGGTGGCAGGGTGTAGGTGAGACAGGGAGTGGACTGGCTTGGAATGGGGTGATAGGGTGGAGATGTTTAGGAGGCAACAGTGGCAGATCCCGTTAAGGGAGGTGAGGGAGACGGAGTGTCAGGGCTGCTTGCTAGTTTGCATAAGTGGCTGAATGGTGGGGTGGCTCCCTAGGCCAGGAACACAAGGAAGGGTCTAGTCTGGGAGATAAGACGGTGAATCTGGCTTTGCACCTGCTGGTTTTCTCGAGCCTCGGGGACATCCAAGTGCAGATGTGAAGGGGGAGATTGGCCATCGGCACGGAGGCTGAGAGGACGGAGCTGGACGGAAGCACACGTCTGGCCTGCTAGGGTCTAGATGCTGACTGGAGTCATGAGTGAAGACGAGACGGCCCAAGAATAGAGGGTCAAAAGGAAGGAAGGAAGGAAGGAAAAGAGATCAAGCCTGATTTGTCAATATGCACCAAAGCCAAACAGAATCTCAACCTTTGACTTAAGCACGGCCCCTACTTATATACCCAAAGTATGAGTACATAGGGCAACCAGAAAGCACAAACAAGAATGTTCATGGTAGCTTTATTTATAATAGCCAAAAAACTAATAACAACCTAAATGTCTAGCGAGAGTAGAATGGATAAATACATTTTGGAGTATTCATATAATGAGATATTACATAGCATTGACAAAGTGCTAATTACCACCACACAAAATGAGACAGTCTCACAGACAAAATCATAAGCAAAAGAAAACAGGCACAGAAGTGTGCATACTGTATGAGGATACATATACCCAGGAACTAGAACACATGGAACTCATCTGTAGGACAGAAGTCAGAATAATGGTTAACTCTGGCAGGGTAGTATTGACTAGGAAGGGGCCCAAAGGAACTTTCTGGAGTGTTGGGAATATTTTACACTTTTTTTTTCTTTTTTGAGAGAAAGGGTGTGTGATGAGTAGGGCTGAGGGTGGGACAGAAGGACAGAGAAAGAATCTCAAGCAGACTCCCCGCTGAGCACGGAGCCAGATGCAGGGGTCGATCTGAGATCATGACCTGAGCCGAAATCAAGTGCTGGACGCTTAACTGACTGAGCCACACAGGAGCCCCAGGACAGAACAGTTTAAAAAAGAGGAGATGGTCAACCATTTTGAATGTTATTGAGAGATTAAGAATAAAAAATGTTTGCAGGATCTGGCCACACGGAGGTCGCTGGCGGCCTTAGCCCTAACCGTTTTGGTGGAGTGCTGACGGTGGGAAGAAGGCAGCCTGAAGGGGACTGAAGAGTGAGTCTGAGATGAGAAAATGATGACAGTAGAATATACACATCATTTTTCAGAATTTCGTCTGGGAAAGAAAGCACAGAGAGAGAGAGAGAGAGAGAGAGGGAGCTGGAGAGAGCCGTGGAGTTGAGAGACCTTTGGTTTTCGTTCTTATCTTAACCTCAACCCTGATACCTAGTTAGTGCTCAATAAATATCAGCTGTCATTGTAGCTGTATATTTCAAGACGGGGGAATCTCAGCATGTTTCAGTGTCAACAGGTAGATTCCACTGGAGAGGGAGAGACTGACTGTAGATGAGGGAGAGGCCGAATCTTTAGGGTAAAATTCCTATACGGGAAGAAGAAGATCAGATGGAAGGAACAGGTTGAGATTTCAGCCTAGATGAGAGGGATGCTCCCCTCCGGGAAGGGTGTAGGTTTGGCTGAGGCTTCTATCTTCTCTGTGAAGCAGGAGGCAAGGTTATCTGCCGAGGGTGCAAGGGGGGCCAGGAAGGGTGGCTGTTGGAGATGAGCGGAGAAGTTTGCAGTAGTCATCGGGATGAGCAAGGTGACTTGGAAAATACAGTGGAGTTGCCAGGGGGCACTGCACGCCCATTTCAGGATGTCGACCGTGAGCACAAGGTAATTTCAAGCTGGCCTCTTGTGTGACCTCCTCTGGGAGCACTTGGCTGCCCTAGAGCCATCTGAGGAAAGCCAGTGGTGGGGCCTATCTGCTAGGGTTGGGATTTGGCCAAATGGTGCAATGAAAAGGCAGAGGAGTCAAAAGGCTTTGGTGTAGCCAACCCTTGTCTGGGGTTCCCTCTCCTTTGCACCCTTGCTTTTCTGCCCTGCCTCCTGCGTCTTTAGAGAGCATGGCCAGCTGGGGCCAGACACCCTCCTCCCCTGGCTCCACACGCCTGCTCCTACAGTCACACGCAAAGAACTCGGACTTCGAAGATCTGAAGTCAAGGTCCCACTCTGGCATTCACCGGCTATGTGACCTCGGGCAAGTCACCCAACATCTCAGAGCCTCAGTTTCCTCATCTCTCAAGTGAAGATACTAATATCTGCCTGCACCCCAGAATTGCAAGGCTCATGAGCTAAAGTAAAGGGAATTTGTAAATTGCAAAGCTCGACTGGAAGAGATGATTAATTTTGCTGGGATGTGCTCTGCATGCGACCAGAGGTTTGCCTGCACACAGGCTCCCTCCCACAACCGCACTGAGCTGCGTGTACCCTCAAGCACATCCGCACACGTCCACTTCGCACCCTAATCCACATCCACGTTCCCAGACACCCCCCACGGAGGTGCACATGGGTGCTTGCACACTTGGGCCACACATGCAGTGAGCGTGTCACAGGAAGGCCGAGTTGGCTGCTGTCCACGGTCAAGGCCACTGCAGCAGTCTCACCCCAGGGAGGTCCCCAGCCTGGCTTGATGCTGTGACGCATCAGTTAGAGACACACAGCACTAAGCTACACGGCCCAACCTCCCAGGCCCCGGGACTGCAGCCACGTCAAGGGGGTGTGGATGAGAGGGGTGGGAAAGGGCTTTCTTTCCAAGAACTCACAGTAGCTCAGAAAAACCACCACTGGCCCTCCCTCTCCCCGGGAAGTAGCCTTGGGGGAGGGGGGGCAGAGTCTCTGCCCTTACAGTTTCTTAAGGGAACTTCCCCTCTAGGTGAGTGCAGAGCTGCTTCAGGCTCCTTTTACAGTTTTCCACGAGGAGGATGTCTGATCCACGAGTCTGGGAACGTCAGTACCGCACAGCCGTTCCACGTAGGGGCCAGCGTGGGCTTAGCCCGAGAGTCCCAGAGCTGAAGGAGGGGCTGCCCCTTGGCAAAAAATAATTTAGCCATCCACTTAGAGCCTCCTTTCCCACAGGAAATTGTGCCTAGAAGCTGAGAAACGGAGCCAGATGAAACTATGCCTAAAATAGAACCCAGGGGGTCCCAGTGCCCAGCCACGTCCTGCGCCAGAACTAGGCACCACTTCTCAGTCCTGCTGCCTGCTTCCCAGTTTTGCCTCCTAGAATCCCCACACAGGCGTCCTGACTGGAAGGTTCTTGGCCGAGGGTAGAAGCTCCTGGAGCCGCCCCCTCAGACCTCCAGCGCTGGCAGCCAATGACCCCTGCTGGACAGCGGGGGGCCGCGCCTCTGCTGGGGGAGGCCGGTGTGGGGGAGAGCCCCACGTTCTATAAACTGGAGTTTCTGAATAGCTGAGCTGGGCTGGGGAGATTGGAAGGACTCCACCTAGGTGTCCAGGGTCCTCTGCTACCTGGCACGTCACTCCTTGCTCCCTAAGGCTGCCTTTGTTACCGTCCCCACCCCCTCAGCTCCGAGCCTCCCTGGGAACCGCACTTCACTCTGTGCTCCCCGAGGGCAGGGACGGGGTCGGTCTGTGCGCCCCTACCCTCCAGTGCCCAGCGCAGGGCCTGGCACTTGGAAGGCGCCCGGTCGCAGGAAGGAACCGAGTGGAGCTTCGCGCTTCCAACCCCGGTCTCCCATGTCCTTTCCCCTCCAGGACCGAAACTGCCTTCCACAAAGCTGAAGCGCGCTCAGAAGCAACCATCCACGGCAGACACAGGGCACCTCTCGCAGGCCTCCCCCCTGTGGCTTGCATGCACACTAGGTGCAGCGGTGACCCCACCTTCGAGTTTTCTGCAGGCTGGGGCAGGAGAAAGGCCAAGCCTTGGAAGCGCTCCTCCTCTCCACCCCTGCGCTCCCGACTCTGCCCCCAGAGGCACTTAGTTACTTACATCAATCCCCTATTACTTTAGCCAGGAGCCGGGAGATCAATTAACTTAGAGAGTAGCCTCTTAGCTAACTGCAGTCTGGGAGAGGGGTGGGGCCCAGAACGGCAGGGGAGGAAGGAAGGAGAGGGAGAGCAGGTGAAAGAGGAAATACGTTTGTGTGTATATGTGTATGAGAGAGGGACAGAAAGGGAGGGAGAGAGACCCCAACCTGGGTCCTCTGGGTTCTTGCAACTGGCTCCACTCCGGTCTCCTCCCTCCAACCTCAGGCACTTCTGAGGGGAGGGAGAGAAAGGAAGGATAGGCTGGAAGGAACGCCCTCCTCCAAAGTTAACCTCTCCACTCCAGCCTCTCTTCTGTCCCGCTGCAATCTGTCATGCTCCCCTTACAGCCTTCCCACCCGCCCCCCCTCAACACACACAAAGACCCCCAGGCCTCTGCCCCTGGGCCGGGTGGCCCAGGACCCTCCTCTCTGTAGCAGTCTGGGCAGCCTTTTCCTTCAGCAGCCCCTCCACGCCCTGCAGACCCAGGTAGTGAGGCTGGGCCCTCCCCAGGGACTCCTGGTCTGACTGCTATGGGGTGGGAGGCGGGTGAGGCAAGCTCGTGTGTGCGGGTGTGAGGGGTGTCAGTGAAGGGGCAGCGCTAAGTTGAGGATAAGGGAGCCCCTAGGCTAGGGCTGGCTCTCTCTGGGACCTGTCATCCCTGGCTCAGCTTGCTTTAAGATGGCCTCTCCCTCCCCTCTCCAGGTCCCAGGATCACCCAACTATACCCACTGCTTCTATGGGCAGCTCATCCCTGAGACGCTCCGGAGGAGTCCTGTCCCCCTCTGGAACCTTAAGGGGATTTCTGTGCCAACCCCTCTCACTCCATCTCTCCTCCAGGGAATTCCTGCCTCCCCTCCAGGGTCCTGGGGGGACTCCTGTGGGCCCCCTCAAGGATTCGTGTCCCCTATCCCTTGTCCCCCAATTCCACCCCCTCCTGAGAGAAATTACTGTCTCCACTGCACACTCACCCCCAAGATTTCCATTTTCTGCCCTCCCCTTCCTTTTCTTCCAGGGTCCAGAAATGAATTGCCTGCTCTCTCGCCCCCAGGCAGAAGCTCTGGGTCTCAGCTGGAGGAGGGGGCGGCAGAGGGCTGACTGGGCCGCCATCTGCCAGCCCCCTCCCCTCGGTGCTGCTCAGCATTCCAGCCACACAGGCGCTCCCCCTGCCAGGGACAGATAACGTGCAGCTGGAGGCTGGCGGCAGCTGCGAGTGCGTTCACTCCCTCCGGCCCCCACCCAGACACAGGCACACAGCTGCGCCCCCAGTCCCCCCCGTGGAACCCCTGCCCTGCCTGGACCTGACTGGCCTAGACGCGGGGTGGGAGAGCAGAGCCTCAGACCCTGTTGCCCTGGCAACCAAACACCCCACCTCAGAGGACAAGAGGTGGCCAGGGAAGAGGGGTCCTCGAGAGTGGGATCATTGGTTGCTTTTTTGGTGGCTCAGGAGAGAGCTACAAAGGTCTACCCTCTGCCTCTTCAGTCTGAAACCAGTTTCTCCCAGATTTAGCCCAGGTTCCCCATATTTATCCCCACTCTCCCCAGCTGACTCAGCTACAGCTGGGGGATGGACCCAGTCAGACACTCTGTGACCACCAGTCCATCCCCCCGTGGCTGAGCTGGATTCAGAAGCACATCTGAGGGGAACACCCGTCACTGCAGAGCCCCGCCAGAGGAGCTGGGGTCTCTGAGGGACCAGGGTATGCCCCTTCCTATGCCTCCCGAACTGTCCTCTGTGAGCAGGGTTCTCACAAGTTGGATGAGCTCTCTCACTTGGAAACTCACAGCGGACTTCCCATGCACCTGCGCACATTCTATTTTGCAAAAACTCTGAGCCAGGGCTTGGACTCCCAGTTAGAACTCTGTTTCAAAGCAGCAGAAGATGCCAAGACAGTCTCTCCTAAGCTCTGACCCGATAGGCAAATGTTTTCTATCAGTGCCACACCTGGCCAGGGGCTAGATACACACCTCTTGGCCCAGCAGAGAATGGCAGGGCTGGAGAGGCAGACGTTAAAGATTACACCAAAGGAGAAGAGAGAGAAGGCGGAGCATCAGGCAAGGAGTGTCTACACCCCTTGGTACCAGGGAGCTGGAGGAGGGTGCCGGAGCCCTTCTTTTCCCCCAGGGAGACATCAGACATAGACTCACAACCAAACTCGCATCTGTATAGGAATATCCCTACGGGCAGAAGTGGTAGAGTTCCTGACGTGGAAACGGTGGGCAGGGAGGTCAATGAGAGAGGGGGTAGAATGAGGGGCTGAGCGCCTTGGGTGCAGCCAGATTCAGGGTCAAGTCTTTGACCTGGGCTCAGAAACATCAAAAACCTAGTCTTCCCTGGCAACCCAGAACCCAGAAATGCTAGTGCTGGGCCTGCCTGCAGGCTACTAGCTCTCATACCCCCCCACCCCCACCTCAAGCAAGAGGAAAAACTCAGATGGCTCCAGAACTTTGTGAACCAGTCATATCTCCATCTGACTACTTAGAATTGTCCCCAGATAACATGGACCAGTCACATTTCAGTATCTCCGTTTTCATGAATCCAACATGTCCTAGCATCACCACTTGGAATCTTTCTGGACACGAGGGACAAATGGAGCCCCAACCGAACACTTTCTATGGACTAAGTGAACCCCCACCTTCTCAGTGTGAGCCAGGTATTCTGCCCTTCATCCAGTACTACAAACCATCCAAGCTAATGGGTTTTCTCTTTCGTGTTGCGCTCTTCTGCTGTGTATTGGGTACGATGCAGAGGAGGAAAGCTCGGCCTTTCATGCTCACCTAACTTCTACTACTCATGGCTACATAGTTGGTGAGCCTGGGAACCCTTTGGTCTCAGGCTCTGGAGAATCCAGGACTTTCCTGTTCTGAGAAAGGAAAAGAGGGAAGTGGTTAATGCATCACCCTAGGTTCCCCGTCAGCTTGGCTCAGCAAGGAGTATGGTCATGTAACCTTCGCGTGGCAGGACTGACAAAAGCCCAACAAACTGGTCTGCAGAGCTGGGCTTAAAGAGATGGGGAATTCTTGTGTAACCTCAGCAGGAAAAAACAAGCATTACCATGGCTCCAACATTTCTACACCAACAAATGCAGTTATGCTCCCATAATGTTAGGAGGTAGCAGGCAAGTAGGGGAGAAAATGGGCAGGGAGAAAAGGGAGTCTCTGAGAGCAGAGAATTAGGGGCAGGCATGGATAGCAAGGGGGTCCTGGGGAGACTAGGTTTTCAAAGAGCAACGATCAGACTTGGAAGTGGACACAATGACTCCACGGGCAGCAACAGTAATAAAAAGAGCACACTAGATTGGAACTTTACAAGACATGAGTTCTAATCCTGAACCTGTCACTAACCAATTGCCTGAGCTCAGGCAACTCATTCCACCTGTCTGTGCCTCCGTTTGTGCGTTTGTAAAACAGAGATAATATGGCTATTTATCCCAGGGATTGGAGGAGAGCCTACAAAGCATTCTGAAGAGTTACAAGCATCATTCTCTCATCTGGTGTTATTTTTCACATCTGGCTTCAGGTCCTCTGGTCCCTTTCCAGCCTCTGTCTGGTTGTAACCTCTCGGGAACCTGCATGACTTGCCCAGGACCACCTGGCACGTGAAATGCAAGTCCATTCCCCTAGCCCTCCCCCAGACGCTGGCTTTGAGGCAGCCCCCTCTGTGGGGACTGGTGTGTGGGTTTGTGGGGCATCTCCATTTTTTAAAAGATTTTATTTATTTATTGGACACAGAGAGAGAGCTTGTGCACGCACAAGCAGGGGGAGCAGCAGGCAGAGGGAGAGGGAGAAGCAGGCTCCCTGCAGAGCAGGGAGCCAGGCAGGATGCGGGGTTCCATCCCAAGACCCTGGGATCATGACCTGAGCCGAAGGCAGCCGCCTGACTGAGCCACTCAGGTGCCTCTGGGGCATCTCCACTTTAAAAAACAAAGAGATGATGAAAAAAAAAAAAAGCAGCAGCAGCAAAGGGAGCCTCCAGTTTGGCCATGACTGTGTACCCCAAATAATCTCTCCTTCCTCAAACCCTGGCTCTTGCTGGCCGGGGCTGGGCGGGGGGGGGGGGGGGGGACACACAATCAGACAGTATGCATGTGTGTGTGTGGGTGGCACAGAGAGAATTACCTGTCTAGCTATGTAAGAGAAAGCTTCCCTTTCCCCAGGTTTCACCATGCTTCTCAAACTTAAATTCCAATCACCTGTTATAATGCAAATTCTGATTCAATAGGCCTGGGAAGTGGGTTGGCTAAGTCCTGCGGTTCCTTCCATCTCAGGCAATGGTGGTCCTGGACCTCATTCCAAGTAACAGGGCTGCAGCTTACCCACCACCACGTCCAGCTCTGACACCTTTGGCCCAAAAGGTAAGCCTGGGTGGGGTGGGGGTCACGCCAGGCTCTGTGTGTGTGTGTGTGTGTGTGTGTGTGTGTGTCCACCTCTGTGTGTTGTGCCCTGAACGAGCTCTTTCCTGTCATGTGGACACGAGGCTGATGCTGAGGCCCTCACACAGAGCAAACGAACCCCTGCGCTAAACCAAAGCCCTCCTGACAGAAGCAAACCCCAGAGACACGCAGCTTCCTCTCCGGGAGTAGCAAGCTTGATGGGAGGCCGCTGGGTCCTAATCCTCTCCTCCTCCTTCTCCTCCGGGTCCTGCCCCACACCAGGGGACTCACTCACCACCTTGAAGTCTTCAGCGCTGCAGACCTCCCCCCGGAAGTGGCAGGAGAGCAGCATGTCTCGAATGTCATGCCCTGCACGGTCGTAGAACTCCCTCATGTTGAAGGGCTTGGGCTTGAAGCTGCGGAAGTTGGCCTTGTCCTGCAGGATCTCCAGCTGCTTCTCATCTGCCATCTGTGTGTCCGGTATCTCATACCTGGAGCCCAGGGGCGAGCGGCGAGTGGATCAGCATGACCTTCCGTCCCTGCCTCCGTTTGGCCTCCAGGGTCCCATACCCAACCTTGGCGGGGGAGGAGGAGGGGGAGGGAGGCAGGGAGGAGGGCAGCCATCAGCCCCGGGGATCAGGCCTGGGCACAGGCACAGGAGAGCTGGGTGTGTCCAGAGGACCGGCCCATGGGGTCTGAGAAGACAGTAGGATCTGCAGTAGCTGCATGGGTAATACGGGAGCGGTGGGCAGAGAGATCAAGGCAAGACCTGTCTTGTGTACTACAGTCTCCATCCTTTAAAGATGGTCTGCCCCCATCCCTCCAGTGAGGAGATCAAGACAGTGCCACGAGGGTGGCAAAGATCACTCCAGAGGGGCTGCTGATGTCTCACAGCTCAGGCTGGGTAGGGGCCGAGCTGTTCGGAACTATGCTGGAATCAGAGACTGGGTGCCCTTAACCGCATTGCTCATCAGTACCCCAATTCCTTTGCTGTGAGTGGCAAGTTTGGGGGGGGCCTGGGAGACAGGGTGGTTCTGGGGTCTACGGTGGGTTTCAAGAGGCAAGCACCCTGATGGGGGTAACCAGGAGCTGGGATGCATGCAACTCCTCCGGCCCAGCTAGCAGCGGGGGCGGGGGGGGGGGGAGAGCCGCCCACCTGTTGTTAAGCAGGGCCAGCAGCTCCCCAGCGTGGTACAGGTCATTCTTGGAGACCTGGCTAAAGCGGAACTCGTTGAGATTGCACAGCGTGACGGCGGGGAAGGTGAGCTGGGAGGCAGCCACCTCATCGAGCTTGGTGACGTGGTGGTAGTGAAAGTAGTACTGCACTCGCTCCGTGCACACACACAGCAGCACAGCCAGTGAGCCCAGGAAGCATAGGGCCCAGAGCGCCCGCTTCAGAGACAGCCGTTCGTAGGAGAAGATGTGGGCCAGGCCGTGCAGCGTGGAGCTGCTGGCGAAGGCCTGGATGCTCACCGGCTGGACGCCACCCACCTCCTCCTCCTCGGCCTTCAGTTCCATCCTGACCAAGGGGATCCTGGGGAAGGGGGGGAATCTGTTATTGCCCTGAGATAAGGGGACACATGGGGGTCCCCGCAGACGCGTCCATTCGGAATCCCCATCACCAGAGGTCACTGCCTCTGGGGCAGGTGACTTCCCTCGTGGGTGAGCCCAGAGGCGGCTGACCAAGGGACACACTCCTAGAAAAGGGTTCCTCCAAAGGCAGGGGCTCTGGGGTCAGCTTGGGCCAAGAGAGTGCTCCCCCAGAAAAGCTTCCCAGGCCAGGGGAGACCCCAGATGTAGTCAGCCAAAAGCGAGAGGGAAGTCTCAATATTTCCACAGACAGGCACAGGAGTTCCCTCCAGATGTGGGGTCACTCTGGGACAGGAGTGTCCACCCCATCCCGGAGACGAAAACTCCCCCAGACGGACAGAGCCCAGGGTCAGGAGCTCCTGGCCAAGGGTGTCCCCAGGACTGGGCTTCCACCCGGGTAAGCTAAACCTGGGCTAACCCCCCCCCCAGGGAGGTGGGGAGCGGCCCAGCCCGAGTCCTCACCTGCGGGCGTCTCCAGTTCTCCTAACGGCGCAGGCTGTGTCTATGTTTGGGGTGGGGGGTGGAGGGTGGAGGGCAGCCCGAGATGGATGCATGGGGGGGGCGCGGTTCCCTATGACAGCTAGCTGTCCCCGCCCCGGACGCAACCCCCCTCCAGTCCAGCTTCTCGACGCAGCCAGATCCCCTGCTCGGCCCCCGCCCCCCTCCCCAGCCACCGAGCCGCCCCAGCAGCTGGGGAAAGCGAGAGGGGAGGAAAGTCCTGGCTTCGGGGAGCTGGGGAGTCCCGCAGCCAAAAGCGGGGTATCGGAGACCCACCTGAGGGGGCTTCGGGAACCCGGCAAGCGGCGGCGGGTCCTGGGGCGCGGGGCCGGACGCGGGCTCAGCGCCGAGTCGCGGAGGGGCTCATGGCCCGGAGCGGGAGCCCGCGGCTGCCGCGGCACGCCGCGCAGAGCCCTGCAGGGAGCGGCCCGCCCGGCCCGGCTCGGCTCGGCTCCGTCCGCTCGCCCGCGCGCGCTCGCTCGCTCGCCGGCCTCCGCTCGGTCCGCCCGGGCTCGGCGCGGTGCGCGGTGCTCTCAGCCCCGGGATCTGCAGGGATCCATCGTCCGGCCGGGAGGCGGCGGGAGGGAAGGCGGAGGGGGAGGGGAGAGGGTGCGCGTGCGCGCCTACGAGTGTCTGCGAGGGTGTCTCTGGGCCGGTGTGCGCGCGGGGCCCCCGGACGCGGGAGCGGGACCGAGGGCTCCCCCCGCTGCCTCGCCCCCTCCTCCCGGCCGCTCTCGGCGGCTCTGCCTGCCTCCGGTCCGGGAGCCGTCTCCCTGCCTGCGAGGCCCTATGGCTTGTGTGTGTGACTATGTGTGGTGTGTGTGTGCGCGCGCGCGCCCCCGCGCGCGAGAGGGAGGGAGTCTGCCCCCAGCGTCCCCCTCCCCGCGCTGTCTCCTTCGGATCGATGCTCCTGCCTCTTGCTGCTGCTTCCTCTGGTGGCACACGCGTGCGCGCGCGCACACACACACACACACACGCACCCGCGCGCGCGAGCTCCAAGTCACACTTGACTGATTCAAGCACTTGCTGGTGTGGAGACACAGACACACGTAAGACCAGAGTCACACTACGCCACTCACAGTCACACACACACACACACACACACACACACACACACCCCGACTCCACACATCCCAGAGGCCTGGCCTACAGGGTAGGCTCTCAGGAGCTTACACCGATTCACCTGTTCTTATCCCTGCTCCCACCTATGTGTGACATGTACACACATGTACATATGTAAACAAACATACAGCTTGGCTGTTCAAACCCCATCCTTGTAGCCTTGGGCTTGCCTTTAGAGGGTGGCATGTTTGCAGCCCCTCACTGCCAAACCTCTCAAGAAGGAGCATAGAGAAAGAGATAGGCAGAGGTCAAGGGAATTTGGACAGAAGTCAAGAAGCAGGGAAAGGGAAGGGGGTGGCATGAGGTGGGAAGGGGGAGGTTTAGGAGGGTGGGGATGGACAGGATGAGGAAAGGATGGAAAGAGGAACTGTACTCAGGAATTCTGGGGCACGAAGCCCAGGCCTGGGGGCTGCTCCTACAGCTCTCACTTCTCTCCTTCTCTCTCTCCCTCCCTTCTCCTCTCTGAGAGGCCTTGGGGGGCCCTCCCTATCCAATTAACAGAGAAGGAGCAATCAAAGGGAAGTTGTTAATTTGCTGATGCTCATTAGGGGCTCTTAGCACGGAGACTGTTGAGGTTTGATGGTGTCAGATGATGAGGAGGGGGGTGTGGGGGACCAGAATTCTATCTCTAGCAACTCCTTCAATCCACTTGCAGGCTGGCACAGCTCTGGCAGAAGGAAGGTGAGAGGTGTGTTCCCAGGGCTTTAAGTGAGAAGAATGAACCTGTAATGAGAAGAGTCTGGCAAATGGTAAGAAGTTGGATGAGAAGTTGTGAGGTGTTGGGGGCAGGGGTATGTGAGAAACCAGAGAAGGGAGCTAGAGATCCTTAGAGGGAGAGTGGGCTTAAGAGCCCAGGAGGGAGAGTGGGATCCTTTTACTAGGGGCCTGCTTATGGTGCTGCCAAAGGGAAGGGAGGATCTTGGGTTCTGGTCTTGAGTTGGGGAGCTGTCCAGCAGCACCAGAGTGCTGGAGGGCTGCCATATCCCTGGGTAGCCACTGGGTGGCAGCACTATTCCAGATACTTAGAATCAACCCAAGGGGGCATTTGGGAGTGGGAATTTGGCCCCAAACAGGGACCCGGGGGTGGGGGTGGGGGTGGGGGGAGGGGGAGCATGGGGCAGGATTCTTGAATTCCAAGTGTCTCTGGGGAGGGGAGGACCATCTTGGAGCATCTGTGATTCCCATAACTCCCCACCCTCACGGGTTGAGCGACACATGGAAGTTTCCTCAAATGGCTGCAAATTGCTTCAGTCACCTGGGATGTTATTGAGGGAGCAGCGGGGGTGGAAGGAAGGTGATGAGGTGAGGTGGAGGCAGACAAGGACTAATCAAGGCCAACGAGCAGCCTCAAGAGTCTGAGGAAGATGAAAGTTGTGAATCAGGTAATCTCAGCTTCCAGAACTGGCCCTGCCATTCATTAGCACGGGCAGGTCTGTTGACCTCTCTGAGCTGAGTTTCCTCATCTGTAAGATGGGGATAATATTTATTTCACAGGAATTTCTCAGTATTATATAAGCTAATGCATAGAAAGTGCTAGCACAGCAGCTTGTACCTAGTGAATACCCAATAACTATTATTAGTAGTATTAACGTTCAGATCCAGATAAAAACACAAGTGCAGCCAAATCAGGGCCGAATCTGAGAGTGGTTCTCAGCCCAGGCTGCACATTTGAATCACCTGGGAAGCTTTTTAAAGTGATGCTGTGGCCCCACCTTAGTCCAGTTAAATCAGAGTCTCTGACTGTGGGGCTCAGATTTCCCACCTTTTCAAGACCTCTAATATGTAGCAGCCAGTCTTGAGAAACCTTGATCTTGAGAATCCACAGGTCTGAATCTAGGCTTCAGTATAGTTCCTTGTATGACAGGCCCAGCCTCAGAAGTTCTTTCTTTTTTGTTTTTTAAAGATTTTATTTATTTGAGGGGCGCCTGGGTGGCTCAGTCGTTAAGCGTCTGCCTTCAGCCCAGGGTGTGATCCCAGAGTCCTGGGAGCGAGCCCCACATCAGGCTCCTCCGTTGGGAGCCTGCTTCTTCCTCTCCCACTCCCCCTGCTTGTGTTCCCTCTCTCGCTGGCTGTCTCCCTCTCTGTCAAATAAATAAATAAAATCTTTTAAAAAATAAAATAAAATAAAGATTTTATTTATTTGAGAGAGAACAGGCACCTGGGTGGCTCAGTTGGTTGGGCGGTTGGGGGTCTGGCTTCAGCTCAGGTCATGATCTCAGGGTCCTGGGATGGAGCCCCGCGTCTCAGCAGGGAGCCCACTTCTCTCTCTTCCTCTGCCTGCCGCTCCCCCTGCTCCTGTGTGTGCTCTCTCTCTCAAATAAAAAAAAAATCTTAAAAAAAGAGAGAGAGAAAGAGTACACACGAGCAGGGGTGGGGATTGGGGGAAGGCCAGAGGGAGAAGCAGACTCCCTGCTGAGCAGGGAGCCAAGGCAGGCCTCAATGGGGGGGTGGGGCTCATCCCAGGACCCAGGGATCAGGACCTGAGCCCAAGGCAGATGCTTAGCCAGCTGAGCCACCAGTTCTTTCTTATGCACAAGCCACGTGCATCATGTTATTGTTTCCTCTTCACTGAGCTGAGATGGAGTCCTCACACAACCCCCCATCCCTGCCCTGTACATCTCAGCAAACCTACACTGTGTCAAACCCCAGGACTGGCCCTGGGGATGCGGTGAGGAGTGGCATGTCTTCAAAATTTCCCAGTGTCAAAGGAGAGAGGAATGTGTTGACAAGTGCCTCTAGTGCAAAGGCCAGGAGGGAAAGTGAGGGATGGGCCAGGGCCGCTGGCAGAGAGTGGCAGAGGAGCAAGTCATACTGACAGGGGTTTGGGCTGCAGGGATGAGGAAAAGGGGAAGTCAGCTTCAGCAAGATGACACTTGAGGGATCCAAGGACTGTGATCAGTGTCCCACTGCTCCTTTCTGCTTCTCTGGACTCTCCTTCCTCTAATGCAGGATGTGACAGGTTCTAGCTCCTTCAGCCTCCTCCCAGTCCCTTGCCCACACTTCTCTCCTCTCTGGCTCCTATAGTCCCTGGACCTCAGTGCCCTTTCTCCCCTGGGGCTGAGAGAAAAGTAGGCCTGGAAATACTCTTCCCTCTACTGGCATGCGACATCTGGCCAGGACCCCCTCCCCAACCCCCCAACCCCCCTACCCCTGCCACCGGAGCTTTGGCATTCTGCTGACCTGGGATTCAAATTCCACCTCTGTCACACCAGTGCTGTGTGATTATGGACAAGTTGCTTCACCTGTCTGAGCCTCACTGTTTCAATAAACTGTAAGATTTGGCTAAAGCTCACAATGATGAAATAATGTGTGCCTAGCAAACAGTAGGTGTTCCATCAATAGTAGCAAGTATTATTTTCATCCCTGAGAGGCTGATGGGGGCAAATTCCCCATGGACACTTCCTTTGCAGATGGCCCCATCTGCTCTAGGTACTGAAGCACCCTCCAGCCTCTCACAGACAAGGGGGAAGGGAGGAGGGCAAAGAGGGGGGCGAAGCCCCCTGGGACTCCCAGGCAGCTCTTCTCTGCTCCCCCATGCGTGAAATCACACAAGCCCCAATCTGTCTGCACCCACTTCATCTGCCAGCTCAGCAAATGCAGAGACAATTAAGGAGTTAATTAGCAGGCGGCTGGGAAGGGGCTGTGGACCTAGGGCTGATGGGACCCATCAACACACCCCTCCCTCTCCCCTCTGGGCTCCATGTTGCCCCTGTGATCCTCATTTTCCCCTCTGCTTTCTCTTTTCTGGTCCGAATGCTCCTCTTACCTTCCTAGCTCATTTCTCTGTTACCCTCGCCTTTTCCCCCCAGCCCCATGCTGTCTTCCTCTCTTCCTCCCTGGTCCTGTCTCTGATCTCTCTCCTCCCCCATTTAGCTTGCCCTCCCTTTCCCAGCCAAGTCACTGCCTCTTCCATCCTTCAGAGCTCACCCTTCTCCCCATGTCCTCCTCTTATTCAGGCCCCACTTCACTCTCCACCCCTTCTCCCTCTGCCCTCATCACCCCTCCCTCTCCAACTTGAATGTAGGTCTCAGAGAATGTGGCGTGTTCGCTCATTTGGAGTGCTCCAGGGCTCCAGGAGTCAGGGTTCAAGGTCACCTGCCAGACTGGGTCCCCACTTCTGTGATTTGAAGAGGTCCCCTCTGGTCCTTACCTTCTCCCAGCACCTCTCACTCCAGCACCTCTCACTCCGGAGTATCTCTTTCCTGTGCCAGTGCCTCTCTGGGGGCTCTCTCCCCAAACTGCTCCTGCTGACATTCTCAGGGTCTTGGCAGTTCTTGTGCACATCCAGGACCATGCTGGACCCTTCTTTTTTCTCCCTTCCTCCCCAGGGAAGGGGCCAGCAGATGGGCACCTTTCTTCCATCATACACCCCAGTTTGTGTGTCATCATGACACTCGGGGAGTCACGGCTTCAGAAGAAAGGGATGATTAAAGAGAAAACAGAGAGTGGAGAGACGGAGAAAGGCAGAGTGCAAGGGAGAGGTGGAGAAATTGGGGCCAAGGCAGAGATTAAGAGGGCAGACGTGGTGGGGAAAGGAGGAGGAGGGAAGGAAGATTGAGGCGAGAGAAAGGATGAGGAGAGAAGGTGGTAATAGAGACTGAAAGATTGGGAAGAGACTGCTAAGGTCCCTTCCCTGCTTTAAAATTCTGGGTCTTTGAAGAGTGAACAAAGGAGAAACAAAAGACCCACAGAGTGTCTGGGCCTTTTCCTCTTCCAGGAAACTTCCCTGGTTAATCCCTCACCCTAGCACTGACCTCCCATTCCCTGGGGCACCAGCTGCCTTGGTGTCTGTTCTGTGAGCTCCGGCTGCCCTGACAGCAGGTCTGTCCTGTGTCATTCCCTCGTACCCCCTCCTCAAGGTGAAGTGCTTCACCGGAGTGGGTAGTAGCTGTCTAGACCTCCACGGGAGGGAAGGGGAAAGGGTTGTGGACAAGGCAGATGGAAGTGAGGGGATGACTGGGCTCCACCCGCACTCAGTCAGTCCCCTGGATCCTGGCTACCTTGAGGGCAGGGACTGCGTCTGCAGCTCCAGGAGGCCAGGACCGGGCCCTGGCCTGGCACTTCGAGCTGCTCAAAAGTGTTTGGTGAGTTGCATCAATGAGGAGTATCCCTGGGGCCAGAGCTGGGTCTGAGGGTCCCCTGGGCTTGGGGATATCCTCTATCCTCTGCATCAGTCGGCCCTGTGGGGCGCGTATGTCTCTGAGCTGTCCCTCTGCTGAGCACAATCCTCCCCACCCCAGGAGGACCCTTCTACAACCCATGGCTTCCCCATGGACCCTCCTCCCACCTTACCCAGGCCCCTCTGGAAGGCGCAATCTCAGCGCTCAGGGCAGCCTTTGAGCCGGAGGAGGCAGTGCCGGTGAATAATTCATGGGGCTGGGAGGCCCTTATCTCCCAGGCCGGCCCCACCCGGGGCCCCTGCGCCGGGCTGCTGTCCCGCGGCTCCCCGCTTTATCTCGACGCCCAGCTTGTAATGCAGCCCGCCATATCACAGGCAGAAGGGGAGATTAATTTTCTGGTTTTGCATGGGCGGGGAGGAGGAGGGGGTGTGGGGAGGTGCCGGGGAGCAGAAGCTGGGATCTTTCCGATTTCAGACTCCAGCGGCTTAATCCTCTCCCAGGCCTGCAGGAAGGGGAGGAAGAGGGTGTTGCAAGCCAAATTTCATCATCAGCGGCAGCCCCAACAGAGGGAGGAGGAGGCGAGGGGCAAACAGAAGGGAGAAGCAGGGCTCTGGCGCAGAAAAGGGAGTTGTTTGGAAACAGGGTAAAAGGCAGTCCTCTCAGCCTGGGCTTACAGACTGCTCGGCTTGTCAGGAGAAGAGAGCCGGGCACGTGGGGCGCACGTGTGGGCACACACATGTGTACACATGGAAGTTCCGGGCCCACGGGCGTACCTCTTAGGGAAGTGGCACCAGCACTGGTGTCTGTCACACCTCACACGGGGCCTGGCACGCAAGAGTCCAAAAACAATGTTGACTGACTGAGGGGTTGACTGTCTGGGAGAACACTGGTGAACTGAGCGGATAGAGCTCCACATGCTCCTGGAACGTGGCTCTGCCATTTTTCATCCGCTCCACGGGCCCCAGCACACACAGGCTGCGGGCTCCTTCGGTGTCCTGTGTCTCTATGGTCTACATAGGCCAGCGAGGGTGAGGACACTGGCCTGGGGAGCCTGGAGGTCCCTGCAGCTTCTGCTTAGATGACACAACCACCCCGAGCTAGAGGACTCTAACACCTGTTCACTGAGCGCTTATTACGCGCCAGGACCTGGGCAGGGCAGCCCTGTGCTCCCCAAGATCAATATTAGAAGCGAGTCTCACCTTCAAGGAGCTTATGGACCAACTGGGAGGACCAGACACATAAGGAAGATGTGATGCACGACAGAATGTGATGTTTGCCATGAAAGAACTATTAATCAAGTGCTCCAAGGAGGAAGAGAATGGACGATGACCAAGAAAATGTCCTGGAGGATGGAGCATTTGAGATGGGTTTTGAAGCATGGGTAGGAGTTCGAATTAGCCATAATGGCTTAGGAAGGAGGCAAGGCATTTTAGGAGGAGGAAGAAATGGGAGAAATGATCATAGAGGATGAGGGTGAAGCAAATAGATAGTAACCTTGTCTGGTGGGTGAGGGGGAATCGTGAGAGCCAAGGCTGGGAAGCAGGCAGAGGTGAGGACATGAAGGTTCTTGACATATGGAAGGAGCTTGCATTTGTCTGGGGTCATTGGAGAGCAACTGCAGGCTCTTGAGCAGGATTAAAGTGGTATGGGGGGAAGATAAAGATAGCCAACATTATTGAGCTGTTGCACACTGGGTATTGTTCTAAGTGCTAGGGAAGCAATTCTCTCATTTAATCCTCACAGCTACCCTCTAAGTAGGTAGTAATATTATCCCATTTTATAGATGAGCAAATGGGGTCACAGAAGTCTTGGCAAGAGGATGGGAATTAATTGAAGAAAGCAGGAATCACAGATGGGAAGTTTAGGATGATAAATTCTTTAATGTCTCAAGCACTTTTGGGCATGGAGGGGAATACTCATTATTTTTTTCTACTTTGATGTCCAGTTTATTAATCTTTATTCAATTATTAACATTCCTCTAAATATTCTCATGCCACTTATGCAGCCAATAAATCAAAAACTTATGAATTTGGCAAATTGTATTTCCCCAAATATTTAAACATCGACTGCAAGTGAAATTAATTAAACTCTTCATAAATCAGGTTTTCTTAAAAACTCGCAACATCTTAAAGCGCAGACAAAACAAACAATATTACTGGGCGCTGGGGTGGCTCAGTCTGTTAAGTGTCTGCCTTCAGGTCAGGATCCCAGGGTCCTGGGATGGAGTCTTGCATCCCGCATGAGGCTCCCTGCTCAGCGGGGAGTCTGCTTCTCCCTCTGCCCCTCCCCCCACTTGTGCTCTCTCTTTCTCTCTCTCAATCTCAAAAATAAATAAAATTAAAAAAAAAACAATATTACAATGATCACCCCCCCAAAAGCCCATTACAAAAACAGTATCTTGAATTTAAATTTCTTTGCTCAATATTTGTAATATTATTTTCTTCATTCTTATTCTCTTTTCTTCCTGGGATAGGATTTTTCTGACTTAACCTAGAAAGTCAAGGTTTACCTGCTCCAGCAGGCTGAGGGTGCAGATTGAGTTGCCTGGAGTTGATCTGGGACCAGGCACAAGGTCCTGTCTGGGTGGGGCTTCCGTAGAGATTCTCCTGGACTTCATTATGCAGCCCTTCACCTATTCCATCAGGAACGGTCCTCTTTATGCTTGGACCAATCACAGATTCTGAATTTCTGTGTGTGACCTTAATCTTTTCCCCAGAATGATTCTACTTCTGAGTGCCTTATCTTTACAGTACAGCCCACTGTGTTCTGAGTGGGGCCTGGTCTGGTTCAGCTAAGTCTAAGCCCTTGGTCAATTGGTTAACCGGAACTACAGCCTTCCCTTCTCTGCTGCTACGACCTGCACTATTGTGAACTAGGGCACTGAAGCAAGGGTCTAAGACGAGGCATTAAAGGCTTGAATTAAAGCAGTGGCAATGGAAATAAAAAGGAAAGGACAGTTTTCAGAGACTCTGTGAAGGCAAAATTGACTTCTATTAAATGGAAGAGAATAGTTCACCTCATAGAATCAAATAAAAATACATGAGAAGGTCCTTTGTGGCGTATAAGAACCGCTAAATCCGAGTTGTTTTTGCTTTTGTTATTATGTTACCATTATGAGACGGCCAAGGACAAAGCCTTAGGGAGTTCACCCAAATTTAAGGGGCGTGCAGCAGGACCAGAGGCAGGAAAGGAGGCTTGAAGAGAAAGGGAACTGAGGAAGATCGGTCAAAGAGAAGAACCAGGAGAGAGAGGGGGTCATGCAGACCAAGCACGTGGGAAGCATGAGCACGGTCAGGAGTATCTTCCAGAGGCCCAGGAGGGAAGAGGCTAAGGTCTGAACTAGGGTGGGGACAATATGCGTGTGTTGGGAGGAAGAAAGGAAACAAAAGAGGTGAGTGGTATCTTAAGAGACAGAAGTGGCAGATGCGGACTGTCCGGACAGACTGATGAGGGCCAGAGGGGGAGTTGCAATTCTAAGGTCATGCACCTGGGGGTGGGGAGACTGGGCAGATGCAGGAAAGGAAAGTTGGGGTGGCCCGGGGTCCTATGGTACACAGAGTGAAGGCGCCCCACTATGACCAGGTTTGACTATCCTTTGCAAACAGACACTATTCTGTCAGTCACATGGCCCTTGGTCTTCTAGCCTGGTCATCATCCACTCAACCTCTACCATTCTCATGGGAATTTGAATCAGAGAAGTTCAGAACTGGCAGGGTGTTCAGAGGTCATCTGATCTACCCTCCACATTCAACTACCACCATTAAACAGATGAGGACATTGAGCAGAAGAAGCATGGTTAGTGAGTGACAAATCTGGGATTGGAATCCTGGTCTTTTTCCTCCCAATCTAATATACTTTACCCTTGTCACTCAACCCGATGGTTCTACTTCAAGAGGACTTGGGTCCATGGCACCCAATATCACCTGTCTGCTTAAAGAGACTTTTCCAGATAATAGGCTTTATGTTGGCTTACGTGACCTAAAAACCTTGGCATTGGGGTGGGATTAGGGGGCTTAGTGATAGTCATGGAAGGTATGAGACATCAGAAGGGATGAGCCTCTTCCGTGCTTGTCAAAGAACAGAGGTAATATTGGGGGGATTTTAAGAAATAGCAAGTAGTCAAAAGTGGGGAAAGATTAGAGGAAGGAGCTAGAGGCAGGGGGATTGGAGAGGATGGACTAGCCTGAGCTTAGCAAAGCTCTAGCCTAAAGCCTATGTGAAGAATTGAGAGAGGGAAGATACAGTGATGGTGGTGGTGGGCTTTGTCCTATGGGAACGTGGATGTGAGGACACAGTGTAGGATTAGGGGGATGGCCTTATCTCACTTGTGAGAACTGCAGCCCAGCCCCCAAACTGGCAGCACCTCTCTGTCTCCCCTGGGCCTCTGACCACTCTCTTCTCCTTCCGTCCTTTGATTGCTGGTGGTAATTGCTCTCCATTTGGCCATTACTTAGCTCATTAATTGCCTACAGGAGAACATCAGCCTAGGGTGGGGGTGATTGGCAAAGAAAGCAATGGGGAGGGAGGACTCTAGGGGAATGGATATGGACCTGGACCTGGGATGGGGCTGGGGTGCAGGGGAGGAGAGTGGGTCTTGTATATCTGGCCCTAGTCAGCGGCACTCCTCTGCCCAGATCTAATTTGGAGGATTCACTTTTCAACTCTAATATGGACACGAATACTTTCACTCTCTGATACCCTACCATCCCGGATGCAATCATACTCTCCATCTTTCCTCCTCCACCATCATCATTACGATCATCACCATTGTAGTAGGCAGCCTTTAAGGTGACTCCCACTGGCCACTCCCAGTATTCATGCCCTTGTGTAATCCTATCCCCTCAAGTATGGGCTGTATTAGTGTTGGCGAGAACATGGAGAAAAAGGAATCCTCGAGCACTGTTGGTTGGAATGCAAGCTGGTGCAGCCACTGTAGAAAACAGTATGGAGTTTCCTCAAAAAGTTAAAAACAGAACTACTCTACGATCCAGTAATTGCACTACCTTTAACTGACTGAGCCATCCAAGTGCCCCCCTCACTCACCTCTACTTTAAACTCAAATGTGGATTCTCTCATGAGCACCACCCCCACAATCACCTCCGGCTGTAAATGTTTTCCTAACACCCAGTATGTACCAGACTCCCTGCAAGCCCCGAGAGTACAAAGAGGTAGGAGATAAGACCATAGTCTGGGCCCTCAGAGAATCAGTGGAGACTCTCTTGTGGGATCAGGACACATTCATAAAAAGCGAACAGTAAGTCAAGGAAGTCTATCCTTACTGCCACTTTGCATGGTAGGCAAGGCTTCACGGAGGCCTCGACGGATGGGTGAGATCTCGATAGGCAATGGGGGAGGCGAAGACATGAATCAGCCCGATGTGTCAGCAGAAAATAAAGTGAGATCTGGCCAGAGGGGAGAACCATGCAGGGGGCAGTGGGAAACGAAGCTGGAACCAGAAAAGAAGCACATGAAGGTACCATGCATTTGTGCAGGGCTCTACGCTTTCCAAAACATTCTCTGTGCTCAGTTGAGTAAGTAGTGCCATCCTCTTAAAGCCCTGCCCAGGTTCCCAGCTCAGCCAAAGGAACCAGGCCTGGGACTGAAGCTTCAAACCTTTTGCTCCAATCGGAGGCAGCATGGAATGATGTTGTCCAGCCCACCTGAGTCACAGTTCCTTCCAGCATATAAAAATGGGCAAGTTATCCAACCTTGTGTTGGTTACATCCCCTTCTCAAGCTGATGTAGAGACCAGATATCATATGAAAAACACTGCAGATGTTTCCAGGCAGCCTGGAGAGGAATATTAATCCCATCCCCTAGGCTCCCTGCGCGCTCTCCTGCCTAGTGCCTTGTCCATTTGCCTGGAAGCTGGGCAGAAGTCACCTCGTTTGCATCCACTGCACACCTCCAGGGGGCAGTTAGCCTATAAACACGAGGGTAGAAGGTTGGAAAGAGACACTTATTGACCAGCTACTTCTAAAACCTCCCCCTCCAGGATGTCTTTCAGGATTGGCCCGGGGGAGTCAACTCCTCAGTTCAGGCCCGTTTGACAAACAAAACAAAACAAAACAAAACACAACAAAACAAAAACCCGACATCCGACATCCGCCTTTTCCAGAGAAACTACTCCCTCTGCCCACTGGGGAGGGTGGGGCCCAGGGCCGTGATCCTAGAACTGGAAAGAACCCTCTAGAGCTTCTGGATGAAGCGCAAGCCCATCCTGGCCAGGGAACATACCAGGAATCCCCATGAACACGGAGACGACAACGCTACCACACTTGTTTGCGGTTTTCTTATCCTGAGGCTTTGTTGACTCTCATCACTGCCCTAGGACATAGATAGGCCTTACTACCTGCTTCATCTCCACTTCACAGATGAACAAATGCGAGCCCAAAGAGGTGAAGTGACGTGACCCAACACCACTGAAGTGGTGAATGGCTGAGCTGACCTCAGGATGCCAAATGCCATGTGGTCCCCCAACCCCACTCTGCCCCAGGCTCAGAGACGCTCAGTGACTTGCCTGAAGTCCCTCGTAGATGCAGCAGGGGGGCTAGAACCCAGGCCTCCTCTCCAGCCCCTAGAGCAGTGTTCTTTCTGCTCCATCACCCTGCACCGGGTAGAAAAACTGCTTCGGGGAAGCACAAGTTTGGCAATGGGAAGGGAGAACTGATGGGAGGGGAGGGGAGAGGAAGGGAGGGAAGCTGCAACCCTGCGGGTGACTGCGGAGGATGGGGTCGATATGGAGATGGGAGGGCTGGGACTCAGGGGTCCCCAGCTGGCTGGGCCTGGGACCAGCCCTCCCCACTCCATCAGGCCTGAGGCTGCAGGCTGCCAGTGTTCCTCCGCCAAGACCCCTGGAGAGCCCGAAATCAAATATTCCTCTTCCCCTGTTCAGGCAGCCTTATTGCCATTGACAGCAAATGTATTGCTCTAATCTTTTCTCATTTTGCCAAGATGGGCTCCATTCTGACCTCCCTCTCAGCCTTGAAGGCTTCACAGAGGCGGGAGGGATGCGCTGGGGTGGGAGGGAGGTGCAGGGGCTCGGCTGTAAATGGGGCAGCTGCAGTGATCCCAGATTTGATATGGCCTTGTCTCTCTAGAAGGCTAGAAGACTCAAAAATTGAGAGATGTCTGGGGGGAACCCATGACTGAGGGATCCCCCATGAAAGCAGATGGGAAAGGCTTGGTGGGCAACGGGGAAACAGGCCCTAGGGGCCCCAGGGAAGCAGACAGGCCTGGTGTGTGCGGGTGTTTGTCTACATACGCTTGTGCGTTGGAACCAAAACTCTAAGCTTGGGAGATGGTCCTGTTGAGATGGGGGAAGGCAGGGTGGGTGCACCCTCTCCGGAGTGACCGGCCTGCCCCGCCTGTCCTGCTGTCTACTCTGCTGTCCAGAGAAGCCTTGCCAATATGAATGCCCCCTTCTTTTCTGCCTCTCCTTCTGGTCTTTTCTGCTTAGATGAGCACAGCAAGCTTGGCACACCTCGGGAAGGTATTGTGGAAGGGCCAGAGGTGTGGGAGGGCAGAAGGAAAAAGGCTTGGGAGACATGCAGCCTGGGGGTCAGGGCTGGGACCCAGAGCCCAGGCAAGGGGGAAGAGGGGCCGTGTAGGGCAGAGTGGTTGTGGGAAGGAATTCACTGCTTAGAGCCAGCTGGGATACATAAGAGAGGAACCGAAGATGAGTGGAGCTTGGCCAGGAAGGAGAAGTGTTGGCCCATCTAGAGCAAGAGTAAGGCAGTAAGGGGTGAGGGTCCAGTGCTCTGGCCCAAGGGGGCTGGGGGCCCTGGGTCCTTCTTCATTTGTTCTGCTAAGATCAAGCCTGAGAGAGAGAGAGAGAGAAAGAGTCAGTCCTAGGGGGTGTAGAGTCTCTGTGTCCCATCACGGCGAGCACCTGTCTGTGTTTACCTTCAGGTGGCGCTGGAAAGTCTTCTGGACCCTGACAATTTGAGTATGACAGTCTCAGCCTCTGGGGTCTGTGTGTGGAAGCCCCCTTCTCTCTGGCCCTTGCCAGGGAGAAATCCCTGACTGGAGAGGCTGAGCTGGGTCAGAGCTCTGCCCAGGGTTCCGCAGGGCTGGGCTGGGCTGGGGGTGTGGTGAGAGTGGAGGGGGGTTGCTGGCCTCTCCTATCTTCCCCTCTTGCCCAGAGCTGCTGCCTCCTCTTCTCAAGCGAGAATGATTTCCCTTTTTATACAGAACGCCCTGCCTGACCTGACCTTCCTGTTCCTCTCTGATTGTCCTCAGCCTCACCTTCAGAAAGGCTTCCCTGCCTCCACGGGTCTTCATCCGTTCCCTGCACCCCTGAGCTGAGTGCCAAAGCCACTCGGGAGGGCCATCTGTGCCTTGTTTGGTACCTTTTGTCCCCTCAGTCCCCTTCCCTTGCCCCAGGATAGCTGAGGTGAAATGTGAGGACACTTCCACGTGGCAGGCTAGGAAATGGAGCTCCAGGTCCAACCAGAGGAGAATTACCGATCACTATGACAGGTGCATGCACAGTGTTAAGTGCCCTGGGACCCAGGTCACTGTCCCCTCTGGGTCCCTTACCTCCCCCAACTCTGGAGATACATCTCTCTTACAGAGCCTATATGTAACAGGTCTCAGCTGTGGTCTCTAGACCCAGGACTCGAACCTTGGTCCCACCCTCTCTCAGTTTGGCACAGCTGTCTGGCCTTTGGGCCTCAGTTTCCACACTGTACAGGGCTTCAGCGCCCCCTAGTGGTCTAAAGTCCATTCACGGTGCAGCTGTGTATGGTGATAGTTGCAAGGGCATTCAGAGGATACTTAGCCCAGAGGTTTCCAACCGTTTTAATTCCAAAAAAAATTTCCATGATCCTGACACGTTAACAGTCGTATTTTTTAAAAAAGATTTTATTTATTTATTTGACAGAGAGAGAGGCAGCCAGCAAGAGAAGGAACACAAGCAGGGGGAGTGGGAGAGGAAGAAGCAGGCTCCCAGCGGAGGAGCCCGATGTAGGACTCGATCCCAGGACTCCGGGATCACGCCCTGGGCCGAAGGCAGACGCTTAATGACTGAGCCACCCAGGTGCCCCAACAGTCGTATTTTTTAAGTAAACTCTACGCCCAATGTGGGGCTCACACTCATGACCCAAGATCAAGAGTTGTGCGCTCTCCGTCTGAGCCAGCCAGGTGTCCCAACAGTTGTATTTTTGATATCTGTTGGTTGAGAAAATACATAATGACTGAATTTTGGGCTGCATCATCAAAACTCATTTGTATTTTATTCTCCCCCAGCAATCACACAGTTACACATAGAGTTCCTCAGAGTCTTCAGGGGGTCAGGGGCCGAGTCTCCTGTGATCCCTCCACAGCCTCTACAGTTTGGGAACCACAGATTGAAACCACTCCTCAGGTCACAGATGATGAAACAAGCTAGAAGGGAAGAGATCTGTTTAAATTCACATAGCGAGTGAGGGTGTTGCACCATACTTGCTATGATTTACATAAATCTCTGGTCTTTTTAAAGAACCAGTTATTTTCCTCTCTCATTCCATAGCTATTGGAGCGCAGTGGTTCTCAAAGTGTGGTCCCCAGACTAGTAGCATCGGCATCGCCTGGAAATGTGTTAGAAACGCAAATTCTCAAGCCCCACCAAAGACCCAGTGAATCAGAAATTCTAATGGTGGGCAAAAAAAAAAAAAAATTCTAATGGTGGGACCCAGCAGTCTGTGTTTTAACAAGAACTCTGGAAGGGGTTCTAATGCACACCTACATCTGAAAACCACCGGTAGAGAGCAGGGACCTACTGAAGGTCAGGCACGTTGTCAGAGATGCGACAAAGTGGGGTCGAATGAGCTGTGGTCTCTGTTTTTCAGAGAGACTGGAATCTGGGGGAGTTGAGCTCAGTACAGTAACTACAGCCCTCCTCTAAGCAAGGCTCCTGGGTGCTTGGGAGAGGCCCTGGTGTGTTTCTGAAGGGGCCTTGGTTCTATTATGGTCTGATTTCGTTGGACACCTTATTCATTGTGAGAGGGTGATTCCTAGGCATGAAGTAGGGAAACGATGGATTGGGGAAGATTTGTTTTTGTTTTTGTTTTTGCTTTGATGAGAGGGAGAAGGATCATCAGAAGAAAGAGACAAGGGGCGCCTGGGTGGCTCAGTCAGTTAAGCCTCTGCCTTCCACTCAGGTCATGATCCCAGGGTCTTAGGATAAAGTCCTGTGTCAGGCCCCTGGGCTCCCTGCTCAGCAGGGAGTCTGCTTTTCCCTCTCCCTCTGTGCGTTCTCTCTCAAATAAATAAATAAATAAATAAATAAATAAATAAAGTCTTAAAAAATTGTCTAAAAAAAGATGAAAGAGACAAAAGAAACAGAGAGGAGGACAGGGAGACACACAATAATTGTAAGGGATACTCAGGAGCACTAACTATGTGCCAGGCAATGTGCTGAGAGTTTTGCAAACACTGTTTCATTGAATCCTCCCAACAGCCCTTCAGACTATCATTCTTATCCCCATTTAATAGATAGGGAAATAGAGGCACAGAGAAGTCAAGTTGCCCATCACACAGGTCAGAAGCGATGGAAGTAGACTTTGAAACCGGGCCGGTATAATCCCAGAGTTCACCCATTTAACTACTATACTTTGCTGCTTCTTTTAGAGAAATAGAAGTAAGGCTGATGGGGCATCCGGATGGCTCAGTCGGTGAAGTTTAAGTGGCTGCCTTCTGCTCAGGTCACCATCTCAAGGTCCTGGGATGGATGGGGCCTCCCCCTCAGCAGAGAGTCCGCTTCTCCTTCCGCCCCCACCCATGCTCTCTCTCTCATTTTCAAATAAATAAGTAAAATCTTAGTAATCCTGCCATTTGCTCAGAAACCTTCAACGGCTCACTAGTGCCTCGAGAATGAAATTGAACTTATTTGGCGCAGTATTCAAGGTCCCTCACACTGTAAAGTCAAAATTCTTTCCAGTTTTACCCCCACTCACCAAACAGGATCCTTGTACTTCCGCCACACTGGATCAACTCACTTCTCCGCTTTCTCTTAAAACTTCCGGACCACTTCACTTCCTACTCTCTTCCCCGTTGGGATCCTATCCAAACTTCAAAGCTCAGCTCAAATGCCTCTTCTTCCGGGCAGACTTTCCTGATCCTCAGCCAGAAGTGGGGCTGGCTCTCCCTGAACCCCAGAACACAATGCCCACCTCTGCACTTCTGCGCGCTTTGTACCCCCACCGCACCCCCACCTCCGTGCTTAGCACACTGCCTGGAACGCCGAAGTGCTCCCAGCATCTCGGCTTAATTGACAGGGAGAACATTTCTCGAATGCAGGTAGGGAGTGAGACCTCTAGAGACGGAGATCAGAGGAGAAGGCACGAGGAGACAGAAACCGAGACCGGCGGAAAGGATGAAGACGAACACCGGGATGTGATTAGACGGACCGCAGCCAGGGAGCGGGTCTCCCGTCGCCCCGCCGGGCCTTTTCCCACCGCCCGGGGACGCACGGTGACAGTTCCTCTGTCGCGACTTCTGGCCAGGCGGCCCGGCCCTGGAGAGGTGGGGCGCAGGGGCGGCGGGGCGCGGGCGCGCTCGGGCGGTCACCCGCGTCCTCGTCATTAGCATAAATCCCATTAGCGGCTCCCGGCGCGAGGCGGCGGCGCGGGCGGCGGGGGTGGGGGGAGCGGGCTCAGGTGACCGCCCTCCCCCGCCGGCGGCGAGGGCGGCGGGCCCGGGGCTCACGCGTCCTCCGACGGCGCGTTAGGAGGCAGAGGCCCTTTTACAGCCATTACCTCGCTGGCACCGCAGAACCACCAGGCGAGTGAGACTCGAGAAGCAGGAGATTAAATAACCAAGCCCAGATCTCGCCTCCAATAAGTGGCAGAGCCGGGAATCAAACCCATGCTTTTTGGCACCAGCTTTCACGCTTTTCCCTTAGCAGGTGCAGCCCAGGATGCCTCCCTCCCCAGAGAACTGTAGTTTGGGAAGAAAGGGGGGTTAAGAACCTTCCTCTTTCCCCCAGCCCCCCCCCCCCCCACAACCTCACCTTTTCTGTGTCTTCTTTTCACCGGGCTTGTGCGACACGAAAGGGGCTTGAGTGGAACGGTAGGGGTGTGGTGGTGCCTTGGGCGGAGGGAGGTGTAGGCGGGCAGACAGTGTCTCCAACCCTCATGGCTACCACCATCCCACTGAACTCACTTCTGTTCACTCAGATGGCTACTGGAGCTGCAAAAGCAAGAGAATAGAGCAGTAAATGAGAGGAAGAGCATCTTTAGTTCGCTGCGAGTTTATAGTTTAGTAGGGGAGATAAGGAATATTTACTGAGCACTTACTGTGTGCCAGGCACTATGCTACATGCTTTAGGTTGTATCTCATTTATTCCTCTCAACAACTCTATGAAATAGGTACTATTATGATTTCCATTTATAGACCAGTGAGCAAAGGCACAGATGACTTGTGAAAGGCCATGGAACTGGTAACTGGAAGAACCCCAGTAGGAATGAGGTGACGTGTGAACGGGCGGGGGACAGGGTGCTGGGGGAGCTTCTAACAAAGGCATGGCTCCAGAGACCTCTGAAACAGGCAGAAAACTCTTAAGCTGCCCTGGAAGGAGGGTGAGTAGAACTTAGCCAGGTGAAAAGGCAATGAGGGTGGGGAGGAGGAAGTGCAAATAAATGCTAGAAGGGTCAGCAAGTGCAGTTCCAGGGGCAAGCCAGGCCAGGTTAGGGGAGCCTTGGTAGGGATTTTGGTCTTTACAAAGGAGGAAGTTGAAATCATTAATGATTTTAAACAAGACAGAGACATGATTAGAGTTGCATTTTTAAAAGATCACTCGGGTGTGAAGAATGCAAGAGAGGGGTAAACAATTTCATTGGTGGTTAGGACTACTGAACTGGACTAGGGTGGTGACGGTAGGAAGGAGAGAAGTGTGCACACAGGAGATACTTAAGAGTTGCGCTCAGTAACTGGACAAGAGGTGACAGGGAGAGGGAGAAAGCTGAGTCATTTTACACCCTCTTCTCTTTTTCCAATCATTAGGTCCAATCGTTTAATAAATGCACTTCATTTCATGAATATCTTTCCCATTGTCCCCTCCTTTCCATCCCTCCTGCCACTGGCCTAATTTGGCTCTTGTCTTTTTTTCCCTAACGACACAGGAAGAGCCTTTCTACTTTCAGATTTTTCCCTCTCCAGACAATCCTCCATGCCAGCCGAGCATATGACCCACATAAAATGCAAACCTAGTCAAAGTCAGTCTGAACCCCATTGTCTTGTCATTGTGTCTATTACAGGACAAAGTCCAATTCCTTTCTAGTCTGGTCTCTACATATTTTGCTAGCTGCTTCTTCCCTTCCTCAAGCCAGAGCTGCCTAAGAAGACATCCCAGTCACTGAACCCCCAGTGTCACCTGAGTGTTGAGGTAAATGTTCCTTCACAGCCCTAAACATTCATAAATTGTTTGCTTGTGTATTTATTAAATATACACATGACTCATTCCTGAGAGGTCACAGGATCCTCCCATTGCTAGGAATGTGCCACCCCCTTCTGTCTGGTAAATTCCTATTCACATTTCAAGTCCTAGCTCAGACATCAAGTCTCTGTAAGCTTTACTAACACTCCCACTCCCCAGATAGGATTAACTGCTTCCTCGTCCGTACTTCCAAAGCACTTTACACATACTGTGTCCTCATACTTACCGTATGGTAGGTATCTAAAGCCACAGACTAATGCAATCAATGAATGCTCCTGATCTTAAAGGGTTGTGGGGAGGATTAAGTGGGATAATACCTGTACAGTCAATATTTACTTTCATCATATCTTCCCTAATAATATTATTAACAATCTGTATTACAGCTTACAAAGTGTAAACTTTGATAGCTTTCCACATACGCTTTTGTTTGGTCTGGGACTAAACTGTGAGATAGGGATAGTACTATTGTTTCTGTTCTATAGTTGGTGAACATGAAGTACAGAAGGGTTACAAAGTGATAATGCAACTGGTTCAGTGGTATGCCTGCTGCACAGAAGGGCTCCAACGGTATTTGTTTAAAATGTTTAAATGGAGTCAAGTTTTCTGGTTATAAAAGCTGTGACCTTTCCTTTAGACCACACTGCTTCTTGTATGCGTTAGCCAGTATTTTTTCAAATTGCGGGTAGCCACTCATTATTGAGTAATGAATCCAATGACATAGAGACAACCAACATGAATGTGGGGGTGGGGGAGAATAGAGAAGTTCAGAGTACATTACATTGTAGTAAGGATGAGCAGAATTCTGTGATATTTGGTTGTAATGTAAAATGTATTTCTCACTGTGAGTCTGCATGAAAAAGTAGAAAGCTCCGTGCTTAGCACAATGCCAAGTTCTAAGTGGACACTTACTAAACGGAATTATAGCACTTTCACTTTGCATCCCCCCCGCCCCCGGGCTGTCTCTTCCATTCTTGGCTACTGGAAAGCAGAGATCATATCATCTTTTTTTTTTCTTAAGATTTTATTTATTTATTAGAGAGAGAGAGCGCTCGCACGCGCGCACGACCAGGGGGGGAAGGGCAGAGGGAGAAGGAAAATCCACACTCCCCACTGAGCAGGGAGCCCCACGTGGGGCTGGATCCCAGGACCCAGGATCATGACCTGAGCTGATGGCAGAAGTCTAAAACCAACGGAGCCACGCAGGCGCCCCTCATCTTCATTTTTCTGATACTTTGTAGAGCCCCTGTTACGCTTGCACTCAATAAATGTGTGTCAAGTGAAAACCTGGATGAATGTATCAATAAATGAAGGCATTATATAGCTCAATAAATATGGTTACAAATGACTATTCTATCTCCTTCTGGAATTCTTTCTGTTTAACAGCAGGACCTGACACTGTTCAGTCGAGAATTTCCCAAAGCCCTATTTTCTTGCCTGGGGGAAACTGCAAGGCCAGGCATGATCTGCATTCAAGTATCACTTGCCCTTAGTCAACATGGTATCCTGAACGGCTTCAGAAAAGGGATCTGGGGCGGGGGACCCTAAAAACAAACAACGCCCCCGCCCATCTGCTGACCTTAGTCAAAATGGCTACCTTTGGCGTCTTTTCATAAGTATGCGCATGCCTGGTTCTGGCCCCGCCCCCTCCACCCCGTGGCGCTGATACGTGCGTCGCAGCGTAGAGGGATAGCGCGGGAGGAATAAATTTCTCTGTGATTGGTTGGTGCAGGATTTCAAACCCGAGCTGGAGGCGCGTCGCCCCTCTGCCGTTGGGTGAGGCGCGGAGGGAAGTAAGTGGAAGGCGGCCCAAGTGGGGCCAGGCGGACCCGGCCAGGTGGGCGCTAGGGGCTGCGAGAACAGGTGCGTCTGACTCTGGGTGTGTGGTAGGAGGGAGAGTGTCCGAGGTGGTGAGCCGTGGCCACCGCGGATTCAGGGAGAAGGCCGCCACCTACAGCCCCTGCTGTGGGGCTCTCCTCGGGCCGGGGGAGGCAGCGGCCCGAATGGGCGGTGGCTGGGAGTGGAGGGCTTCTTTCTCCTAGCTGTGCTTTGCGGAAAGCTGGGGGCGTCTTCTTGAGGTGGTGGCTTGAACAGGGCAGGAACCACCCCCAAGAAGTGACTTTCACTTAAATACAGAGTTTGGGAGTGGGTGGGGTAATACCCCCATTCTCTTTGGAAGAGCAAGGCGTTTTGGAAGGGAGAAGCCCTGGTATTTGAGAGGCCGGGGCGGCTTGAAGGGCAGCCTCTCTCCCTTGTGGGCTGTGTGTATCCGGGTAGGCCGGCCGAGGCAATGACATCTTGCCCGTCCCATCCTAATTCTTAGCCTTAGGAAAAACGAGGCCTTACTTTTACAATTTCACGTACGTTTCTCTTCACTGAATTTCGTTCGTAGGCGGAGGGAGTGTTGAGCAATGTGGGGTGGGTGAGAAGATAAGCCCTTTTTTTTTTTCTTTTTTAAGAAATGTCATTATCATTCCCTTGAATGTGTGGGGTGAGCTTTTCGAGTTATTGAAAGTGTTTAGAGAAGACGCCTTTCCTATAGCTTAATCATTCAACAGATATTTAATCAGTGCATAATATAAGTACAGTACAATCTTATTTAGCCTTAAAGGAGCTTGCACTTTTTTTGGGCTGATAGAACTTAAGATAACTGAGGTGAATCTAGTAGGCCTCTACACTATTGAGTATACTGTACATTCGTATAGCCCTTTTAGAAAATAGTTTGGCAATATTTATCAAGAGCTATTAGAGGTTTTGACCTTGCGATAGAGTAATCCCAGCCTTGGAAATCTACTCTAAGGAATACAGCCACCTAAAGAAAAAAACCTGTTCACAGTGATGTTCAGTTCATTCATTCAGTGAATGTATATTGATCATTTGCCAAATGTCAGGCCCTATTCTGAGTACAGGGGCTCAGCAGTGAACAGAACAGACAAAAATCCGTGCATTCTTAGAATTTAAACTGTTGGGGAGGCAGACAATAAACAAATAAGTTAATATGTAAGTATGTTAGATGAAGGTAAGTGTTTTGGAGGAAAATAAAGCAGAGAAGTGTTGAGGGTAAAGGCTGGAATTGAAAATTGGGTAGTTAGGAAAGACCTTAATGAGAAAATGACATTTGAATAAATCCCTGAAGGAGGTGAGGGAGTGACCATACAAAAAATTCCATAGATGTAACTGAAAAACTGAAAATTACATTAATACCCAAAGAAGAGAATGGTTAAATAATTGTTAATCAACTTCTTGTAACTTAATGGAAACATGGTGGAGAAAAGCAAAACACAACATTGTATCAATCTATGGTTGCAATATTATGAGATATAAGTATATAGAGGCCAAAGATTAGATAAGGAGATGCATATAATTGTTTAGGGTAAAGCATTAATTTTTTTTGAACTTAGAAAATTCACAGTTGAAGCAATGGTTTATATCTGCCAAATGAATATTATTGATAATAGAGATAATTTTGGACTGAAATTGTTAAGGAATGCTTTAGTGAATTGATAAGACACTAGACCTTGAAGAATGGAACCCTGCAGGATGGGAAGAATCCACAGAATAAGAAGGAAAAAAAGACCTTAGTATACTAAACTGGTAATAATTTTCCAAGAAATAATAATTCAACTCCTCTTTTTATTTTAGTCTTCATTCACATTGGACTGAGAACATTCTTTTTACTCTTTCTGCAATTTATTTGTTCATAAGAACATTTGGTTTCAAGATATTCCTTCTGTCTGCCAGGTGTATAGAGGCTTCTGATACAGTAAAGCAGAAGCTGGACGTTTAGGAAAAAGAATTGCTCTGAAATGCTTTCATATGAAAGAATCTTGTAGTATTGAGACTGTCTCAGGAGATGGTTTTCTTTGGCAGTGGAAAACCTGTATTGCTGAATTCTTGGGAATCTCCAGATTGAGTAATGTTTGTGAGAATGTTTTTCATTAAAACTCTTTCCTGGAAAACTCAGACAACCTTCCATTGCTTTGTCTTTCAATATTTAACACCCTTGATGCTTCTAAAACGTGATGTATAGATCTCTTAATAATGTTGTTTCTAGGAGGAAGAAGAGGATAGAGCCTTTTCCCAGGATACTCTGCAGTTAAGATCTGTAATAGTCTGTTATTCTGAAGGACGATGTCTGTCTCTTGGCTGGGTGATTGAAATTAAATTGGGGACTCAAAGCAATCACATCAAGCTGAGACTCTTTCCTGGTGATGTGAAATTGCTCCCTCAGGGATACTCACAGATTGGGAGGCTGTAACATAGTGACTTCTCCACCTCTGGGGCTTCTCATCAATAACAACTGAGATTCTCTAGCACCTTTTTGTTTAAAGTGCTCCGCAAACTGATTTCCTTGCTACACACAGGGATCATTTCAGCTTTCCCAAAAGGCAGCGGCCTCGGTAGTGAAAAGTGACAGCTGTTTTACAGCTGCAGAGCAATGTACTACAATATGACTTTGTTTTTGTTTCCTTTCACATTAGTGTATCTCCTAGCTATGGAACTAAATAATAAAGGGGGAGAAATAAAGAGTGTTCATGTGGGTGAAAATGTGACCCAACAGGAAAATTAAGACCATTTTTAATTGACATTGAATAGGATGAGTAAATTTTAGCTTTTTGAGTTACAATTTGGCTGAGATATCAGAGTTAGTACTGATGCAGAAAGATATTTTTGTCATCTATAAATAATTCCCGAATGTCACTTCTATAGAACATTAATAAAAATACATGGTCCCCTGGCATATAAAGAGAAGAGGATTATATTTTGCTAGTGCCGTTTTTGGATTACCCTAAGTAAACCTGTGTTAGAGGAAAAGCTATTTTCAGATGCTACAAGCCTCATGTAAGACAGCTTGCTGAAGAGCCTAGACCTGGTCAAATTTTGCTATCTTCTCCATTCTCTTGGTCTGGGTTCCAGCTATGATTTGGTAATCACTGGGGTAGGATGTAAATAACAATTATCAGGCCAAAACAAAAAACAAAAAAAATGTCATACCCCCTATAATACCCTATAGTAAGGTTCAATTTATACATTATAAAACTTTTACCTACGTGTATTGATGCTATCCTGTGAGGTAAATGGGCCAAGTGTTATTGTTCCCGCTTATAAATGAGTCTCAGAATTCGACTTACCCCAGGTTATACTAGCAAATAGAAGAACTAAAACTTTATCGCAGGGCTTCTGTCCAAGCCACACCTTTTTTAAACTGTTGTTTCAGTTTTCATCTTTATTACACATTGAAGTTCAGATAGAATGGAAATTCTTTTGACAATAGACTCATGGGTGTGTGTGTGTTCTCTGGTTTCCATTTATCATTTATTTATTTAGTAAATTCTATGCCCAACGTGGGGCTCCCACCCATGACCCTAGATCAAGAGTAAGACCCTGACTGCCCTGACTGAGCCAGTCAGGCACCCCTATCAAATATTTATTTTTAAATATTGAGTGTGTGTAATACAATAGCGCCAAAGGTAACGTTTCTCCTCTCACATATACAGTCTGCCTGGAATATAGGGTAGAAATGTGGTAAAGTTAAAGTAGAGGGCAAGGTGTATGTGTCTGAGTGCCAACTGAGCAAAGCAGTGGGGGAAAGGTCAGTTGAAGTGAATGATGACCGCCTGCCAAGTGATTAGGGGTTGGGTAGAGAACATGAGAGAAAAGTCCACAGGTATGATGATGATACTTGTCAGAAAGAGAGGAACTTACGGTGATTCTGAGGTTTGGAACTGAGTGAATGATAAGGAAATCAAAATTGGGAGTTGGTAGAGTAGGTCAGTGGGTAGAGTAGTTGCTAATATATATGATGGGGAAGGATAGAGCGAAGGCTCAGAATCAAGCTTCCCCTCCAGGGCATCCTAAGCAAATTAAGACCTACAGGACTGCAGTTAGGAGAGAGGCTGGAGTGGGATGGGCTATCATCTGGAGAGGATGGTTTTGATAAGTTCTTCGAAAGATTTTCCCAGGACACTCTGCAGGATTGAATTTTAGGGAATATCTGGTGTTGAGAGGGAAGAATAGAAAAAAATCCATAAACCCTTCGTAAAACTCTAAATCTGGAGACTCTGATGGTCTGAGAGTTGAGGGTTACCCTCTGTTGTTTTATAGCAGAGCACTGGGAGTTCAGTTAGACATCTGCCTCCTGGGTACCAGGCATCATGTTTGGACAATAATGTCGATGGAGGTAGTTGTATGAGATAAACCGTTACTACAATGAGCAGATGTCCCCAGGTAGGTTCTCTGTGTCTTTAGTCTTTTTAGGCATCTGGTTGTGTTTTCAAGAGCGTACCTCCCCACAACCCTCACTCTAGGGAGTGGTTTGCACAAAGAACATAGGCGAGAAGAATAGTGGGCTAGAGGAACTTGAGGAAATGTGAGAATTTCTTTTAAAGGGGACAAAGAATCAGGTTGTTGTATTGTCATTTAAAACATCAAACCTTCTGATTTTTTTTTTTTTAACAACCAGTTTTTAATACTCTAGTTGCACTGTGAAATCTTCCTTTTTCTGCATTCTTGGGCAGTTAGAAGTTTTCCTATGTGCGGAGCTCACAGTCTTAGAGTCTCAGAATGTATAGATGACTGCTGAGATAATGGAAATCAGTGCCCTACATTAAAACGGATCAGTCTCTTCCCATTTTTACTGGAGCCAAAGGAAATCATCATTTGAATAAACTACTTAGTGCCCTGCTCCTGCCCTATAGCATTTGGGTGTATGTGCCTGTTTTGTCATACTCTTAAATCCACGGGCATCTCCACAACTTCCAGATCTCTTCCTGCCGGTTTTAATGCTATTCTTTTAGTTTTGTTCTTAGTTTAGAGAAAGATCTTTGTAATAAATTTGTTAGTCTGGTTGCTTAGCAGCTCGCTGTGATTATGTAGCTTGGAACAGATACATTGCCATTTGAAAATCTTGGTTTCCGGCCCTGATTCAGGTATACGTTGCCTCCAAGCTTGGAATTGAAAGGTTTTTGGCTATTAGACCAATCATCGTTTGAGTACAAATGAATAACTCTTGTAGCATTTAGTAGATAATATTTTATGTTTATATATTCCTTTGTCCTTCGTGGGTTTCGGTTGTTTTTTTTTAACTCTGTTCTATCCTCATAGGTTATGGTACAATCTTATAAACATTGTAAAATCACTAAACCTTCATAAAAGAGTTATTTCTTTTCTTTTTTTTTCCTAAAGAATTTATTTATTTATTTATTTATTTATTTATTTATTTATTTATTTATTTATCTATTTTTGACAGAGCGAGAGCACAAGCAGGCAGAGCTGCAGGCAGAGGGAGAGGGAGAAGCAGGCTCCCAGCTGAGCAGGGAGCCAGACACAGGGCTCCATCCCAGGACCCTGGGATCATGCCCTCAGCCCAAGGCAGATGTTCAACCAACTGAGCCACCCTGGCGCCCCCATAAAAGAGTTCTTAAAATTTTATTTAGATGCATGAAATAAGGGCCTAGACTAGAATGTCGAAGGGTGATTTGGAGAAACACAAGAATCCTTTAATGGTATTTCTAAGGACATTCAATTTTCAAATGAAATTTATTTTTTGTTTCATTTCCTTGATAATTTTTGTAACGTCCAGTTGATGTCTTTTTTTCTTGACTGTTAAATGAAGATCTTATTTCCTCAAAGTGTTTCCAGTTAAAGTCTATTCAGAACAGAACTGTCGGTAAGGACACCGTTTTTGCTGTGATATCAGCAGGTCTTGGGGGGAAATATGAAGCCAGAAATTCACTATACAGAACACAGTAGCAAATGATTTTTTTCCTTTGCCCTTCTAACTGTGAAGGTGGTGTATTGTCTCCTTGATGCCAGAATGTGGTACAACATAATCCTTTGCCTATACTTAGTATAAATTTATTAGACATAGTCCCTGCACACAGTCCAGCAGAGAGCCCTGCATTACAGAAATAATTCTTGTGCTGCTGAGCTGGCGATTTCCTCACTTAATCACTCGTGTGACGTCATCTGTGCCGTTGGTAGGAAATGTGCTGACCATGTGCTGCATTTTAAAAGGCAGTTGCAATAAGGGTACTAGCTAAAAATGAAATTAAAAATAAACCTTTCAAGTTGTGCTGGAGGTCTTCAAAGTCCAGAAGGGTTAAAGTGGCAAAAGCATTATATTAATCAATAGACTAAGAGCCACATTTTATAGTTGGTCACCTCGTAATCAGCTGACATGCTTGTCCTTAATTGCTTTCCTCACAGCTCCAGAGTGATTGCAGAGTGGAGGAAAAGACGTAGGCAGGAAGGGTGTGTTATATTTGGAGGTCTGAAATGCTTTTCTGATTTTCAAATGAGTGTTAAACATTCCAACTTTGTTTTTGTAATAAAGATAGTACAAAACACTGATCGTTGGCTTGAGATCCTTATAATGGTAGCTTACAAATGGAAGAGTCCAGATGTTAGTCACTGATGGCTGTGTGGGATTGCTGCTGAATCTTTTGTCTGGGGGAGAAGGCAGGACCCCTAATGTATATTTGATTTCTTGGCAGAAAGATGGATACGACGATGCTGAATTTGCGGAATCTGTTTGAGCAGCTTGTACGCCGGGTGGAGATTCTCAGTGAAGGAAATGAACTCCGTAAGTCATCCTGAGCTGGCCTGCATGAGGAGAAAAAACAGTTTTCAGATTTGGGTTTTCTGCAAAGCTGAAGTGTATTCCAATCTTAACATTGTTTTTCATTTGGGCTTCCTAAAAAGAAAATGACGGTCACTTATCCATGCTCAAAGCTTAATGGACACTCATTCTAACTGGTCACTTTTTTCTATAGTTGTTCTTAAGTGGGTGCACCCAGATTGCTTTCATTATCAAGATTCTCTTTCCATTGACTATTTGGCATTAGTTGCCAATTCACGTTCATACCAAGAACTGGGTAAAATCTGAAGTTCCAAGGATGTTGCTTCTTTCTTTAGAGTGGTGGTTGTCTATATTTTTTATCCTGGGCTTTCCCTCTGTGCTATACGTTTTCAGTTGAAGAGGAGAAAAACGTCATAATTTCTTTTTGAAGAAGGGACTATTCATCTGCTTTCATCTATTTCATGTATTTGATTCTTTTTTTTTTTTTAAAGATTTTATTTATTTATGTGACAGAGAGACAGCCAGCGAGACAGGGAACACAGCAGGGGAGAGGGAGAGGAAGAGGCAGGCTCCCACCCGAGGAGCCCGATGTGGGACTCGATCCTGGAACGCCGGGATCACGCCCTGAGCTGAAGGCAGACGCTTAAGGACTGCGCTACCCAGGCGCCCCCCTCATGTATTTGATTCTTAGTAAGAAATTGGGTAGAGAGCTGGGGAGAAGAAGGAGGTGGTGATAGAATGGTGGTCTGGGAAGTAGATTAGTGAAGAAGGAGGGGGGCTGATGGCCCTGACTTAAGTAATCTAAGGAATTATTATTTTTTATCAGCTTTTCTTTGGGTTGCCATCGTCTTCCATTTCAGATTTTCATTAATACCTAATTTAGTAATCATTGCTCTTAAGTCAGCCTCTGGTATAAAAGTAATGGAAGAACTGTGTCTCCAACTTTTTTTTTTTTTTTTTAAGATCTTCACAGTACTTAGTATGGTGTCCTGCTTATGCCATTCAGCATTTCCTTTAATTTGATGTTTTTAATAGCTCTTATCCATTTACAGGCCTTTTAAAACAATATTCTATTTTCTCTTAATAGCTGTTGCATGACCCTATCATCTGATACCAGCTCAGTAACCATGATGGCATACTAATTAGGCTTCTCTTTGAGGTCACATCATCTCAGATGGATTACTTTGGAGCCCAGTGGGGAAGAGTATTGGATAAGAGATCTTAAAATTCAGGCTCATTCAGCAAATATTTAGCAAGAACCTAAAACAGCTTCTAGCACATGTTGAGTTGAGGGGAAGGGATGACTAAATGCGCTCATGGACAAAAGTAGGTGGAGCCGTAGATGTGGGGCGAGATCCCAACAGACACAGACGAAAGAGGGCATTTAGGGTAGAGGCAAGCGAGTGTGGGGCTTGAGGGGAGTAGGAGTAAGGGGGGAGTGGCATAATCAGAGCAGAGCTTTTTGAAGATGACCCTGGCAGAGGGGGATGGTGGGAGACCGATGAGGACGTGCTTGCCGTGGTTCAGGGCAGAGGCAGAAGGAGCCCTAGCTGGAATGGTGTTTATGAAGACGGAAGTCAGGGGAAATGGGTAGAAGAGACTGTGATAAGATTTCTACGAGGAGGCAGCCAACAGGATGTGGGGGCAGAGGGAGGAATCTGAGGTTTGGAGTCTCAATAACTAGTACAGGCTTTCAACTTATTTCTGTGTCTATTTCTCCATCTGTAAAATAGGAATTCAAATGTCTTTATCTTTGAGGGAGTGCTGTGAGTGTTTGGGGATAAAAACAAGATACTAGTTAGTTGTGAAAATACTTTGGAATAATTATGCCAAAAAAAATAGATATCTATTTTTACAAGTATCCTTGCTTTATAAACACATTTCTATCTTCCCATTGATTCCTGTTATAAAATAGAGGTTTGTTTTGCCTCCCTCTCCAGATCCCTAACTTGGAATGTTGGCTTTTGAGGAAATAGAGTGGCTTCATGTTTTCTAGACTCTAGAATCTCCTTTCTACAACCATCTCAGTCTCTGTCCTCTTCTTTGATCCTAGGAATTCCTCCCATGATTAAGTATCCTGACTTCTTATTCTTGTCTTCCGTCAGTTACTTCATTCTTCTCTCTCCTTTTTGTATAGGTTTGTTCATCTTGTTGTTTTTAGCTAAGCCCAAGGTTCCTGAAAGATCAGAGTGAAGGTTAATATTCAAATAAAATGACTTTAATAACCTACTTACCTTTGATTTCCCCAGTCTACATTGTTTTTATCTTCTATTCTTATTGTGAGCTGCCTGAATATTTTTTATGCCCTTGGTGTGTAAATTGGGAATAAATATAACTTAATTTTTATCAGGTACCTGTTGTGTGCCGACACAATGCTAGGTTTGTGTTATGCTGTATACAGTAGGTGATACTACAGTGTATATGACTTGGTGCCTATCTTCAAGAAGATTATGGTATTTAAGTTTCAGAGATAGGTTTCTTATGAAACAGAAGATTACAGTGTCAAGATATATGCTTTTGGGAAGTATAGAAAAACGTAATGTGGAACAAACAGATTAGGAAAGGATTCATAGAACAGATGGGACTAGAAGAATGGATACATAAAGAAGAGTGTAGGTAGAGCATTCTGTTTGGAGTACACAGCTTGATCACAAGGGAGAAGGCAGAAATAAGCATGGGTCTGTTCTGGGAGCGGGGACAAGAAAGGGTATTGTGTAGTGGTGGGAGGTAAGTTTGAATAGACTGGTGAGGTGGGCTTGGATGCCTGGAGTTTAAATTTGATCTAAAGAGCAATTCACGGGGCGCCTGGGTGGCTCCGTTGTTGAGCGTCTGCCTTCAGCTCAGGGCGTGATCCTGGCGTTCCGGGATCGAGCCCCACATCAGGCTCCTCCGCTATGAGCCTGCTTCTTCCTCTCCCACTCTCCCTGCTTGTGTTCCCTCTGTCGCTGGCTGTCTCCCTCTGTCAAATAAATAAATAAAATCTTAAAAAAAAATAAAAAGAAAATAAAGAGCAATTCTTCATTTATTTGTTCAATGAATATGTAAGTGCCTACTGTGTGCTATAAGGCACTGGAGATAAAAGAGACACAGCGCCCTTGTCCTTAAGAAGCTTAGAGAGTGGTGGGGAAAACAAAGGGAAGAGCCTATGCAAAGGCCCCAGGAGGAGTGAGCTGAGAAAACAAGATCTCTGGGATGGTTTTTTTTTTTTTTTTTTTTTTAAGATTTTATTTATTTATTTGACAGAGATAGAGACAGCCAGCGAGAGAGGGAACACAAGCAGGGGGAGTGGGAGAGGAAGAAGCAGGCTCACAGTGGAGGAGCCTGATGTGGGGCTCGATCCCATAACGCCGGGATCACGCCCTGAGCCGAAGGCAGGCGCTTAACCGCTGTGCCACCCAGGCGCCCCTCTGGGATGGTTTTAATCTATTTGCTGAACTATGAACCAAATCCTGTTTTGTTTTGTTTTTAACGAATCAGAGATTATCCTCAATTTGTTTTCAGGAAATTTCCCTTAATTGCTTTTTGGTAGATTCATTTTATAGTTTAATATATACATAACTTTTTAAGGGAAGTAATTTGAAGTTAATAAATCTTTTGAACGTGTATGTACTTCATGAAGGGGGCTGGTACCAAGTTGGAATTGTGATTCACAAACTGACCCAAAAAATGCCGTGTTTTTTGATCTCCAATATCAGAATTTTTCCTGATCTGTGATCTAATGTGCCGTTTTGACCCATCCTAGCAAACTTCATAACAGAATTGTACCTAAGTAATATCTTAGGTATGCAAATGTTCTGGTTTGGTCTAATATAAACCAAGTTGAATCATCCATACTATTAAAATAGGAACTGTCCTGGAGATGAACTGATACTTTATTTGATTTGAGTTCCATCGTCCAGCTCAGATAGACTTATATGCCAATTAACAATTAATAGGGATTAAACCCCAAATTTAATAAGATTTATCAAGTATGTCCCTGGGGCGCTTGGGTGGCTCAGGTCATGATCTCAGGATCCTGGGATGGACCCCCACATCAGGCTCCCTACTCAGCAGGGAGTCTGCTTCTCCCTCTCCTTCTGTCCCTCCCCCCCACTTCTGCTCTCTCTCTCTCTCAAATAAATTTAAAGAATCTTTTTTTTTTTTTAAAAGAGTGTCCTAAAGAACAAATGAGCAAAATTAGGTCCAATGGAAATCTTGTTCATTCTCAAAATTGTTTTTCAATTCAGTAGATATTTGAGTGTGTATGTGGCACTATATTTAGAAACATTTAATTGACCACAGTGTGGAGCTAGAAAGTTTTTAGACGTGTAGTTGAAAAGTATATTTCTTGTGTTTTATATTTTTGAAATCGAAGTACCATTACATACATCAGAAAAGTACACGAATCCTAAGTGGGGTACTTGATGAATTGCCAGAGTGAACATGGCTAAGAACCAGCTCTTTAAAAAAAATTTTTGTGAATCTGCATTGTTGAAATAGTTTAATTGGCAAAAGGATGTATTTTCTTTTTCTTTAAATTAAGAAGGAAAAAATTTAGTTATGTGTTCTAAACTTAACAAAACGAACATACTATTTAAAGCTATTTGAATTGCAGCCGTATATATATCTGTGTGTATGTATGTGTGTGTATATATATTTATTTTTGATAGTTGCATCGTCTAAGGTAACTAGGTCATAATATCCTGTTCTGCTGAAACCTGTTATTTGTTACAAACTGAAGTGTCCTTATACATAAGACTTGCTTTCTCCAGATTGAATTGGCATCCTAATTTGTAAGTTTGAAATTCAAATTATTAAGACTGAAAAGGGCACTCTATTCATTGCTTCTGTGTTCTCAGGTTAAATTCAATTAGGAAAAGTGCCCTTACTACCCAAGAATCGGCTAGCTTTGTGTGCCTGTGGCCTAGTTTCAGCTGTAAACTGGGTTAGTTTGGCCGGCAGCAGATGTACACCTTGGGAACTTCCTCCGTGGAGGTGGTGGGGAGTGATGCCTAGAGATAGATGGAGGGTAACGAGAAAATAGGAAGGCACTGTAGAACAGTCTTTGCCAATAGCAGGTGGCAAGTGTGAACGCCACCAGGGTCATCATGCTTTGAGGCACTGCCTTGGAAGTGATGCACTCTCTGCAGACACGTGGAAAGAGCCCACATTCCGCCATCGGTGACTCACCCGAAGTTAGTATGATCTGTTCTTACTGTGTCTTTCCCGCTGAAATGTTTATACACCCTTCAGGGCAGTGTTAAACAGCACAAGCAAATTGGCTCTTTACTTTCAAATCAATATTTGTATAATTATATAGTTGAATGGAATTGCAGGCCTAGACATCTATAATATTAATCTACATCTACTGGAGCATATTACAGCAGTTATATTTGAATTTGCTGTTTAACGTCTCTCTGGCGCAGCAATGCGTGACTCTAAAGGAGGCTGTTTTTGTTTTATAGCTGTAACTGTCCTGGTGCGTGACAGCTGCCCCAGAGGTATCCCCCTTTGATTGCCTTCTGTTCAGGAGCTTCCAGTGTTGGTATTACATCTGGAGCCAGGTGACTAATGAGTTCCTTATTCCGTAGCAGATGCCACTGGCGAAGCCACAGTGAGTGGCCCTATCGAAACCGGAATTGCTCCCCACGAAGCTGTCGTGCAGGGCGATGAACATATATCCGGGGTCGTCTCCTGGTTATTTTCAGCTGGCTTTGCCCCGAGTTTAGCTGGTCCCTTAATTATGTATTTGGAGGAAAACTAACTAGAGGACTCAATTGTTAGAACATTAGGACTGTGTTTGCTCCAATTATTGAAGTTTCCCCCTTTCCTTAGAATTCATCCAATTGGCAAAGGACTTTGAAGATTTCCGTAAAAAGTGGCAGAGAACAGACCACGAGCTGGGGAAGTACAAGGATCTTTTGATGAAAGCCGAGACCGAGCGCAGCGCGCTGGGTGTTAAACTGAAGCACGCACGCAACCAGGTGGACGTCGAGATCAAACGGAGACAGCGAGCCGAGGCCGACTGCGAGAAGCTGGTGTGTATTGTTCTCTACGCCGGAACTGTGGCCATGGGGGGAGGGGCGGCGTCATCTGGTCATGTTTCCACCTGCCAGCTATACTCAGTTTCTTCTTCCACGTTAAAGAACTAAAAGCAACCCGTCCATTGACAAGTTGGCCTTGACTGGAACCGAAATTGCATCGTAGGAATCCTGTTCTGCATAGGCTGAAATTTAATTTTTTTTTTCTCTTTTAGACTTGGAACTATGACTTAATAGATTTCAGATGAGAATTTAAATAATTAGGCAGGGACTGCCTAGCATGCTTGCTCTGTCACAAGACGTTGGCTGTCTCTCATGCCACCCAGAATATCCTCATCCTTTTGTCAATAGCTAGTACTTTGTTATTGATACAGGCAAGAGAAGTCTAAGGTTTTGCATCATTACTGCTCCTAATTCAGGGTAAGGGGCTCGATGTATGTTGAGCAGTGTGACTAACGTGGAACACTATCATTTTGATGTACCAGCGTGGGTCATGGTACAAAGGAAAGCCTTTTCGAGGAGGCACTAATCCATCTTGGTACAGTGTTAAATGCCTCAGTAAGCTCAAATTGACTGGTTCCAGTGTGTCACAGCTTTGTATCCATTTTAATGCATTTTGCTCCACCATTTAGAAAGGTGGGTGGCTGCTTTGATCCATAGAGGAAGCCAATAATTGTCCTGATAAAATGACACTAAATTGTTTTTGCTATGCGAAATCTATTTTGGGACTCTTCATTTTGCAGTACTGTCTTGGATTAGCAGCTTGACCCAAAAGTCTTGTAGCAGAAAGCCCACTATTCTGGATGGAGTTCATTTTACCAGTCAGAAATCAGAGACACAATCTGGGCTTGATGTGAATTAATATGCTATCGGTGTAGCAGCCTTCCTGAAGGCTCATTTGCATAATGCTGTATTTTAATGTCTTCTGGTCTGCCTGTCCCATAAATTTGAGGTGAATCTTTCTCTCCTGGTTAGTTAGGATGTTTTACTCTGCTTTGGTCTGCAGGAAAGGCAGATTCAGCTGATTCGGGAGATGCTCATGTGTGACACATCTGGCAGCATTCAGCTAAGCGAGGAGCAGAAATCAGCCCTGGCTTTTCTCAACAGAGGCCAGCCGTCCAGCGGCAATGCTGGGGGCAAAAGGTGGGGAAACCGCATCTGCTGTTATCTGATCACGAGCAGCGCCGCCGTCAGAAGTTCTTGTTATCCGAACTCTCAAATAGACTGTTTCTGGAATGTGTGCTGAATAAAGCAGAAAAAGACTTGGGAGGAAGGGTGGGTGGGAAATAAAGGCACAAGGGCCTCCCAATTTCTTTTATCTTCTTTTGTGTTTGATCTTTCCTTAGGATGTTGTTTCACCGTGGGTAAAATTTTGATGTTGGTGCTAAATTACACATCAAGAACTGATCCCGCTCATTGCTAAGAAAACGAAAGGTGAAAGTGGCAGTTCAGCAGTACTTTCAGAGTTTACTCTCCAGAGAGCTCTTGCGGCTCTTCTGGTTTCAAAGGCCTTCTGTGAGCCAAGACCAGACAATAACTTTGGGTCCCCTGCATCACTATTTAAAAGAGTCTCACCCAGGCCTTGAATTGAACACCCCCAATACAATACGTAGGGAAAGGTCAGCACTCTTAGAGCTATTTATTTTGTTGCCTGGTTGTTTTATGGGGAATCTTTATCACTGAGGAGATATATGGGCTTAATTTCTTCAAAAGCTAATGCTGGGTGATACTCCTTCTTGTAGAAAGCAACCACAATTGGGATCAGATTAAACTTCACTCTTCCTTCAGCCTGTGCATTTTTAGTAGCCTTCTCAGCAGGGAGTAGCACCCATGCTCCTGACTGTAACTTTCAACTGCTGCTGTGAGGTCTTTGCCGAAAAAGCAGCTGTGCTGCGTGTGTCCTCACGCGTGCACAGCCATGCTCTCCCATGGAAACCATAGCAAGCGGCCACCACGACTAGGCTTTGAACTTGTAATTGTCTCCCTAGGAAGGCACTGCTATGGAATTGCTCGTGTTACCTGACCACTGTGACTCATCTGGGCGTTCATGCATTTCACTTTCCAGAGTCTTCTGTATCTAATACTGTGTTGTTTCTCTCACCTAGGTTGTCAACTATTGACGAATCTGGTTCCATTTTATCTGATATCAGCTTTGACAAGACTGACGAATCTCTGGTAATAAACGTTTGATCTCTGAGAATTGTCTATTTTTCTTACCTCTTCTCCCTCAGGAATCTCTCTCCTGTTCTCTCTTCTGGAATTCCTTTATTACTGTTTTGTTTTGTTTTTTTTAAAGATTTTTATTTATTTATTTGACAGAGAGAGAGAGAGCACAAGCAGGGGGAGCAGCAGACAGAGGGAAAAGCAGGCTCTCTGCTGAGCAGGGAGCCCGATGTGGGGCTCGATCCCAGGACCCTGGGATCATGACCTGAGCTGAAGGCAGACACTTAACCGACTGAGCCACCCAGGCGCCCCCCCTTTATTACTGTTTTATTAGTTGATGTGTTACAGATTCTGAGCTAGCATTTTATTTTATTAATTAATTTATTTAAAGACTATTTATGAGAGACACAGAGAGCGCACAGTGCGGGGGAGGGAGAGGGAGAAGTGTCTTTTTTTTTTTTTAAGGTGTCGTGGTTCTCCTCTTTTTTCTTTTCTATTTTTTTTTAAAGATTTTATTTATTTATTTGACAGAGAGTGAGACAGCCAGCGAGAGAGGGAACACAAGAGGGGGAGTGGGAGAGGAAGAAGCAGGCTCTCAGCAGAGCAGAGAGCCCGATGTGGGGCTCGATCCCAGCACGCTGGGATCACGCCCTGAGCTGAAGGCAGACACTTAACCACTGAGCCACCCAGGCACCCCGAGAAAGTGTCTTTATGCAGACTCCACTGAGCGTGGAGCCGGACGCAGTGGGGCTCGATCTCAGGATCCTGAGATCATGACCTTAGCTAAAACCAAGAGTCAGACGCTTAACCAACTGCACCACTCGGGCGTCCCTGAGCTAGCAATTTTTTTTTTTTCAAGATTTTATTTATTTATTTGACAGAGAGAGAGACAGCAAGAGAGGGAACACAAGGAGGGGGAGGGGGAGGGGGGGAAGCAAACTCGCGCTTGAGCAGGGAGCCCAATGCGGGGCTTGATCCCAGGATCCTGAGATCATAACCTGAGCCTAAGGCAGACGCTTAACGACTGAGCCACCCAGGCGCCCCATGAGCTAGCAATTTAAAATAAAAATCCACACAGGCCATAAGAGACTGGCTTATATATTTAGTTTCTGGAAGTGAGAATATAGAACTCAGGATTTGGTATGAGGTTAAATTTATTTAACGGATCTGTGAACTACATGTGCTAATTGACTGTATCGTGGCTTATTAAAAAGTCCCAGCTAGCAATAAAAAAAAATTAGCAAGATTCTACCCAGGCAGGGTTTATTTGCTGCCCTTGGAGAGAATAGACTTGTGCCTTATTTCAGAATTAGATTGGTTCTTGAAGAAAACTTAGTCATACTTCACAATTAGAAGGAAAGCAGTGCTCTGGAACTTCAGCCTGAAGACTGACAAAGTTTCCAGGCACTCTGTCATGCTTTGTTCCACAATGGTTAACTGGCTTAAACTCTTTGTCATCCTGCTTTGTGGGGTAGCACCCTTTTCTTAACTTACAGTGGTGTTTCTGCATAGAAGGTCATCTCCCGATATTTCAGTCTTTGATGTTCAGAGACTGGTGGTTTATTGGTTTGTGTATCTTTCCTGTTTTACTGGCTGAAAGCTAGCAAACAAAGCAATAAATCAGGAGGTTACTCGTGGCTAGTTTTCTGGTAGTGAAACAAGTGATGACTACTTGTTAATGTGGGCTAGGAGCGTTCTGTCCCAAATCAGTTTTGGGAGAAATCATTGCTATTTTATAGATATAAATAATAGGTGTCACCTTTTTGAAATAAGGGATGATATGAATAGGTCTGGGATATATTATAAAACTAGAACATATCAATAGCTGATTTTGGAGCTGGACCTACTTATGGTGTATCTGTTGTAATCCACACTGAACCAAATAATCAGTAGCTAAATTAAATTACTTGACCAGGAGTTGGAGCGATTAGATTTCACTTAGCTAAGCTACCATTGGCTGTACTACTGTTTCTGGGTTTTGTGATTTCAGGGATTATCAGGAGTAAGGAAGTCTCATGAATGTAAATGGTTAAAATAAGTGAAGTGAAACTAGAGCATGGTAAAACATATAATTCTTCAGTGGTGAATGTCTTTGTTGGGGCTCAAGGAAGATGGATGTTTGAGAAATGTAAAACCCGAACTACAACTTTTTAAGTGGCTACATTGTACAGAACGTTTGATTAGACTGCAGTCCCTTAAGAGTGAGAAGGACATTGAACCTGATCACTCTAGTGCCTGAGAGTCTGTGAGTTCCACAACTAACTACAGGAATAGTCAGAAATAAAGGACCAGGCACTGGAGATAATCACGACAGAAGCTGATTCTTTAACCTTTTCTTGCCTCTGTGGTATTGACTTCTGACTCTATTATAAGAGCTTCAATTTTGGGAAGAAAGCAAGTTAACTTACCATAGCTCTATAGCTCCGGCACTTGAGACCCTCCCTTCCCCCTCTCTCCGAATTGTAAGTTAGGCAGTCTAACTCAAAAAGCCTTTAATGTTCTCTGAATTTATTTGCACGGGGTTTAGGGGAGCCCTAACCACAGAAAGAAATTAATACAATGTAATTGTCAACAGGATTGGGATTCTTCTTTGGTAAAGACTTTCAAACTGAAGAAGAGAGAAAAGAGGGTACGTATGGTTTTGTTTAGTTTTTGTTGTTGTTGTTGTTACAAAATTACAATAAAGGAGTTTTCTCTAGAAATTTTCCCATGATACAGCATTCCTGACATTGTTAAACACCTAATGCAAATGAATTCCTGCTGGGGGGCTGTATGGACCCTCCTGGAAGTAGTCACTCAGGACAGAATCCTGTCCTGTTTCACTGTTCTGGCTGCCTCAGTTCATTCAAGGAGTGGAAGAGGGTATACTTGAGTTTGTTTTGAGCTGCCATGGGAATTTTTATGCAGGACTTCAGTACTCTAATATACTGTTCAGATGAAATGTGTGTATAGTGGGATATGCAGAGCTCTGTCTGTGTGTGTGCTTGTTTACGGTACTTAATATGTTTCCAAAGACTGCATGTCCTTAGATAGGATTGCAGCTCTACTTTTTCTGGTGCTGTCATCTAAATTGTTTCTTTCAGGGCACTGAGGGCATTTTTGTGTTGGTACAACTTAAGCTTCATGTGGAAATAGAATGAGAGAGAGCATGTTGTTATTTACCATAGCACTGGTACCTAGGACTTGCACCCAAGTTGTCTAATGGAAAAGTTTTATCTTCTGTGCTTCAGATCTTCTGTTTGGCACTGAACTCCTTGGTCTTTGTCTCCTTTCCAGCGCTCTAGTAGCCGACAGTTCGTCGATGGTCCCCCTGGACCTGTAAAGAAGACTCGTTCCATTGGCTCCACAGTAGACCAGGTAAGAATAGTCAGGCCAAGAGAATTGTGGTTGTGAAACACATCAGAGGTTAGTGGCCCCAACCATTAAGAATTCTGAGTCAAGGGGCACCTGGGTGACTTTGTCGGTTAAGCATTTGACTTTGGCTCAGGTCACAATCTCGGGGTCCGGGGTCAAGCCCCGAGTTGGGCTCCTTGCTCGGTGGGGAATCTCCCTGTCCTCTCCCTCCCCTTCTGCCCCTCCCCCTGCTTGTGCTTGCTTTGTCTCCCTCAAAATAAAATAAAATAAAATAAAATAAAATAAAATAAAATAAAATAAAATAAAATAAAATAAATAGAATCCTGAGTCAACGCTGCAACGTTATTTTGAGAGAGAGATTTGGTGAGTTTTTCTCTGTCATAACAGGGTCCTTATCATCCATATGAATGAAATCACTCTGATTGAGTAAACCGTCAGCTTTGTATTTGATTCTTAGTTTCTTGTATATATGCCTCTGTGACCTATATTTCTGTTCTAAAGGATGAGGTTTCATCTGAGTGTTTTTGAGCTGGGGCTGCAAGTCCTGACCAAGATTCAGGAAATTTTCAGCCACTGCAAAATTACCCTATAGTAGAGGGGAAATTAGATTCACATGTTTGTCCTTCCCTCATTTCTACTTTTGTTTCAGGGGAATGAATCCATAGTTGCAAAAACTACAGTGACTGTTCCCAATGATGGTGGGCCCATCGAAGCTGTGTCCACAATTGAGACTGTGCCATACTGGACGAGAAGCCGAAGGAAAACAGGTCCGTTAGCTTTGTAGCTATACTGCCTGTGTAAAACAACTGGTAGAATTTGGGGAGACTTGGCTTTTTAGAGCCCTTTGAGGCAGGGATTGGATATTGTGGGTAGTTTTCTGCTGCCCCTTGCTGACGGCCGGAGCACCGTGCCATTCTCTACCTTTGGATTGCTAGCCTGGCCGACGCCACTCACACATAATATGTTATTCCTTTTTTTTTTTTTTAAAGATTTATTTATTTATTTGTGAGAGAGTGGGGGGGGGAGGAGCAGAGGGAGAGGACCTTCAGGCAGATGCCCTGATGAGCGTGGAACTTGGGATCAAGCGGGGCTTGATCCCATGACCCATGAGAACCTGACCTGAGCCGAAACCCGGAGTCGGATGCTCAACTGACTAAGCCACCCAGGTGCCCCATAACTCATTATTCTTGAAATGATTTTTCTGCATAGCCATTGTAGTCACTTCTGATTATGGTTACAAATTACCGGTTGTCTACCAGTTATATGAAAGTCGGGGTTAAAATTCAGAAGGAACAAAAAATTAAAAAGCTTAAAGTTGCTTGTTTTCTAGGTACTTTACAACCTTGGAACAGCGACTCCACCTTGAGCAACAGACAGCTGGAGCCAAGGACTGAGACAGAGAGTTCTGGCACTCCACAGAGTAATGGAGGGATGCGCCTGCATGACTTTGTCTCTAAGACGGTAGATCTGTGATCTCTCTTTCTTCTTTTGGGCACACTGAATTTTTTGATTGTGAAAGTAATAGATACCAGGAACAGATTTAAATAACTTAGTGTTAGAAAGTTAAATGTCAGATCTCCTTCTTTCGGTTCCACTCTTCAGGGCTAACTACTGGTTACAGAGGGTGTCTAGCTTTCCATTCTGTGAGTAACATTACGTTAAAGCAGCTTTTCAGAAGCAGTTGTTGATGCTTTTTAGTGATACATATTTACATAGTAAGCTTGAATATAGCAGATTTTGCCTTTGTCCCATTGGATTTCCTCATAAAAACCCAAGCAACCTGAGGCTCCGAAGAGTTAACTGCCTTGTTTGGGCCACAGGACAGTCAGTGGCAGTGTTAACATGGCGATTTTGTGACTCCTCATCACCAGGTTCTTTCCGCTACTGTACGCTGCCCGCTTCCAGCTGGATGACCTTATGATGCAAATTACACGGCCTCTTTTGGCTTCTGTGTCCTTAGCTTAAAGAACAAAACCTACGTTACAGGATTATTGTGAGAATTACACAAGTATGTGTAAAGGGATTAGGAGGTTGTTTGGCACATACTAAGTGCTTAATAAATGTTGGTTGTTGATGATGGTAATTTTCTAATTCAGACCACTCTGTTATTTCCGTCCTCTTTCATCCCCAGGTTATTAAACCTGAGTCTTGTGTTCCATGTGGAAAGCGGATAAAGTTTGGCAAGCTGTCTCTGAAGTGTCGAGACTGTCGTGTGGTCTCTCACCCAGAATGTCGGGACCGCTGTCCTCTTCCCTGCATTCCTACTCTGATAGGAACACCTGTCAAGATTGGAGAGGTAGGACCTGTGGGGGCCATCCTTGTGTTATGGCTTCTTTAGCTTTTTCAAAGCTTAATGTCAGTTTTTACCCTAAGATAGTTTTTCCCACGAATGATGAAGAGAAATGATCAAATCTTAACTTGCAGCCGAGTCCTGCTTGAGTTTATTTGGTAACTTTTCTACACCAGACTTTCCTTCCCTCGTTCCACCCTCTCCCTTCTTCCCTACTCATCCTCCCTCCCTCCCTTTCCTTCTCTCCTTCCTTCTTCCTCCCTCCCCCTTCCTTTCCTCCTCTTCTCTTCCTTCCCCTCCACATCCTATTCCTATTTTATAAAATCCAAACATATACAGAAGTAGAGAGATTACGATACCTAACCCCTGGTTCCTATCTCTCAACATCTGTGATTACTAGTTCATGTCCAATCTCGATTTATCAGTACCCGCATGTCCTCCTCCTGGCCCTGTCCAGTGAATTATCTTGAAACAAATACCAGCCATCATGTAATTTCATCTGTGAATGTACTTCCTCTTATGTTAGAGGTATCCCATATTAAGCTATTAAGATTAGAGTCCTTATTTCTAAAAACTGATTCAATCTATTAAGAAATTATTTTTGTATGAACAACATTAACAAGATTCAAAACAAAACGATTATGCTGCTGCCCAGCCCCTAGCAAATCAAATGTTGCTTTTCTTTAATCTTAACGGTTCTTATTCGTGTACGTGATTGGTTACAAATTTTCTCTACTCTGATAGAGAACCATGGAATTCTCCCCTACAGATAGGTTTGTGTCCTGATCAACTGTGAGTTGTGTTAAATAATTTTTCTTACTTAAGAATAATTAAAGGGTAAAGAAAGTTTTCTTTTTTAGAATAATAAATTAGTTCACATTAAAGGCCGTACCTGTAATCTCATTATTGCTTGCTTTCTGAGGCCCTTGAGTAGAGGACAAGTGGGGGCAGAGTTGTAGCTAGTGGTCTTATTACTTGTTCATGCACGAGTGTGGTATATGTGACCCTAAATCAGTCCTGTAGTGGTTGTAGGAAAAATATAGCTGAGAGTCTCTGTTCTAATATATGCTTTTGGGAGTAGGAATTTACAAGTAAACATGATGTCCCAGCCTTAGTATTAGTTTGAAGATGGTTTTTCCTACTCGTCTTGATTTGCTGGTCTAAGTGGTATAAATAATAATTTAAAACTCTCCCTTTCCAGGGAATGCTGGCAGATTATGTGTCCCAGACTTCTCCAATGATCCCCTCCATTGTTGTCCATTGCGTAAATGAGATTGAGCAGAGAGGGCTGACTGAGGTAAGAGTCAACCTTCAGGGGTGCCTGGGTGGCTCGGTTAGTTAAGTGACCAACTCCTGATACCAGCTCAAGTCATCTGTGAGATCGAGCCTGTGTCAGTCTCCGAGTCGGATGTGGAATCTGCTTAAGATTCTCTCTCTCCCTCTCCCTCTGCCCTGCACTCTCAAAAAAAAAAAAAGTCTATCTTCAGAGAGCATGAATTTGTTATTGTGTTAATTTAGGACTTCTTAACTGAAAGTGTCACCTTGGTAATAGACAGGCCTGTATCGGATCTCCGGCTGTGACCGGACAGTAAAAGAGCTGAAAGAGAAATTCCTCAGAGTGAAAACAGTACCCCTCCTCAGCAAAGTGGATGATATCCACGCTATCTGTAGCCTCCTGAAGGACTTCCTCCGAAACCTCAAAGAACCTCTTCTGACCTTCCGGCTAAACAAGACTTTCATGGAGGCAGCAGGTAAGAGCAGATCTTAAAACTAGAATGTGAGTCCCCCAGGGGCGGGAATTTTTGGCTCTTCGTGTACCGCCCGGTCCAGTGCGTGCAACATTGTGGATGATGGGAGAATAACTATATCCGTGTTCTTGTGCCCGTCCTCTTCCTGTCAAACTGTATAGGCTACTAACTCGGGGTTTTTTGTTGTTTTTGGTCAAGTTTGAGGCTGTCCTTTTGAACTTGGAGCCATCTTTGATTCCTTTTCCCCACACCACATTTAATCCATTGACAAATCTTGTCAGCAAAGGTCTTGTAAAATTTATCTTAAAATTGAAATTTGCCACTCCTACTGCTACCACTCTTGACATCTCTCATCCCGGAGTGAGAAAAGAACCTGCTAATTTTCCTCTTTCTATTCTAGGTCCCTCTACACTGTGATCCTCAAACAGTATCTAGAGGGGTCCTTCTAAAATTTAAATTAGATGATGTCTCTTCTTTTTTTTTTTTTTTATTACCATATAATGTATTATTTGTTTCAGGGGTACAGGTCTGTGATTCATCAGTCTTACACAATTCACAGCGCTCACCATAGCACATACCCTCCCCAGTGTCCATCACCCAGCCACCCTCTCCCTCCACCCCCTCCCCTCCAGCAATCCTCAGTTTGTTTCCTGAGATTAAGAGTCACTTATGGTTTGTCTCCGTCTCTGGTTTCTTGTTTCGTTTTTTCCTCTCTTCCCCTAGGATCCTCTGCCTTGTTTCTCAAATTCCATGTATCAGTGAGATCATATGCTAGTTGTCTTTCTCTGATTTATTTCTCTCAGCACAATACCCTCTAGTTCCATCCACGTCATTGCAAATGGCAAGATTTCTTTTTTTGATGGCTGCATAATATTCCATTGTGGATATGTATTCCACATCTTCTTTATCCGTTCTAGATGATGTCTCTTCCGTCCTTAGTATTCTCCAGTGACTTCCCAGTGCTCTCAGAATAAAATCCACAGTCCTTCACATGGCCCCAAAGAACCCACCTGTAGGATCTGGCTCCTGGTTACATCCCTAGCATCATTTCTCTCAACACCCTTCCCTTCTTTCTTTCTTCTCCCGTTAACGCTGGCATGCTTGCCGTTCTTAGCACCTAACCACGCTTACTCCCCTCTTCTTGCATTTGTTATTGTCTCAGCCTGGAATGTATTTGCATGATTTGCTCCTTTGTTACTTTCAGGTTTCTTTTTGGGTATCTTGTCCTCAGAAACACCTTTCCTGATCATCTTGTCCAAAATGACCGCTCCCATTACTTTCTAGCTTCTACTAAATAGCACTGCCTGATAGATACCTGCTTTTTGACTAACTCCTCCAATAGAATGTAAGTTCCATGAGGCAAGGTCTTTGTTTAATTCTGCTTTACCTGAGCACTTGGAATAGTACCAGGTCCATAGTAGGCCCCTGACCAGGGTTTATAAACGAACACCTTGGTAATTGTCACTGCAGCTGTGTGCCTGCCTTCCCAGCACACGGGTTGCTAGCTGCCTTCCCTAACTGCGGGAGCCGAGTTTTTTTAAGGGTTCTGATTTCTAATATTGAGCTGTTGGCCAGTGTCCTGCTTGTTAATGAAACCGGAGTTTGATGCAGTCATGAACCTAATCAGAAGTTTCAGGCGCTTACTGTATAGATGAGACTTTGTGGTCGATCACTTGGAAGCACGCTGTCAGGGGAAAGAAGTCTAGGCCTCTTGGTGTTTTCTTTTCATTTACAGAAATCACAGATGAGGACAACAGCATAGCTGCCATGTACCAGGCTGTCGGTGAACTGCCCCAGGCCAACAGAGACACACTGGCTTTCCTCATGATTCACCTGCAGAGGTGACTACAGCAGAAACTTCCTTCTGGGAGTTTGGGAATTTGCCACGGGGAACAGAACGTGGGTTGGGTGTTAGGGAGGGAACGTGAAGGGTGAATTGTTTTCTGGTAGATCTTATATTTTGGTCTGTGTTTAAGCGGGAGAGCAAGTCTTCTAATTGAATGTTCTCTTGCTTAGAGTGGCTCAGAGCCCAAACACTAAAATGGATGTGGCCAATCTGGCTAAAGTCTTTGGGCCTACCATCGTTGCCCATGCTGTGCCCAATCCAGATCCAGTGGTAATGTTACAGGACATCAAGCGTCAGCCCAAGGTAGGCAAGTGCACTATATCTATAACATATATAAACCCGTGTGACGGGATAACATGAGAGAGTGGTGAGAAGTAAGGCCCGAGCTTTGGAAGTGTGCTAACCTGTTCGGTGGCTGTTTAGGTGGTAGAGCGCCTGCTTTCCCTGCCCCTGGAATACTGGAGTCAGTTCATGATGGTGGAACAAGAGAACATTGACCCCATGCATGTGATTGAAAACTCAAATGCCTTTTCAACGCCACAGACACCAGATATTAAAGGTAAGGCCCGAGTTGTGTTTCCTTAAGGGACCTGACTCCCTCTCTGGTTTTTTGGCCATGTACCCTCCCCCTGCCTTTGCTAGAGCTGTTTGGAATTCATATTCTTCAATAAAAATTAAATTCATTATGAGGATTCTTACATTAAAAGAAAATCTGTACAGTTCTACCATTCTGACTTGTTTTTTCACTTTTATGGAACATGGTTCTCCTTCTTTTCCTTATATAATATATGGATATTTTAAAAATATAGTAACAATTCAGAGATAATTTGATCTTATTTCACTTAGCATATTGTGAGAACTCTTTCTGTTACTATATAATTTTACCATTTTTATGGTTGTAAACTGTAATTTACTTAACATGTTCTATTGGGAATTGATGTTACTTTTTAGTTTTCGTAGTTATTAAATAGTGCTGCCGTCAGCATTATATGTATATACCTCTGTTTCCCCTAATGTTAAATTCCCAGGAGTGGGAATCGCTGAATTAAAGGGCTTGGACATTTTTATGTTTCACCAATTTGATTTCTTAAAGGCTTTTGCCAATTTGTATTGCCAACAGAAATGTCGGAGGTTGGTTTCTTCCGACTTTACTGGTGTTGGAGACTTGACCTCTCATTTTTGCAAGATCCTTTTTAAGAAAGAACGTTGTTTTTTCTAATGTAGGTAAGAATCGAGTGGTCAGACATTAGATCTGTGAGTGTTGGAGTTTGCGAATGGCCTAAATCAGGCAGCGAATGTCAACTGTTCATCGAGCAGTTGCCTGCGTAGTTCCAATGATAGACTGCCTGTCACAGATGATGGCCAAACTGATCGCTGTGACTTTGCTTGCGTCTCTAACCTTAGCTCTTAAGGGCTTCATGGGGTGTTCAGCTTAGAACTGGCCACCCACAAGGGTGCTTGCCTTTTTGCCCTTCCTTTAAAAATATGTCTTAACTTTGAAGTGAGTTTACTGGGGCCCGTGACCACTCCTGAGCATCAGCTTCTCAAGACGCCTTCGTCTAGTTCCCTGTCGCAGAGAGTGCGCTCCACCCTCACCAAGAACACGCCCAGGTATGTGGGACTGGCCGGCTTGGGAACTGAAAAAGGACTCTTTCCCGAGACCTCTCTTCCAGCATTCCGAAGCTTATTGAAGGGAAAAGTGAATGAGGCCTTAAGCTAGCAGCTAGCCATTAAAAGCTAATCTGGAGCCATAACGACACTTTTTGGAAAGGGTCTAAAGGTTTTGTTTCCCCTCTCTCATCTCACGTGACCAAAGAGTAGTTTGCAGGGTAGTTGTTGAGGGTTTCCTGTTTGTAGCTGGCAATGTCAAGTAACGTTAGAGTTGGTTATTTTTTTACCTTCTTTTCATAGAATACTTTTTTGGTTCATTCTCTGTAGATTTGGGAGCAAAAGCAAGTCTGCCACCAACCTAGGACGACAAGGCAACTTTTTTGCTTCTCCAATGCTCAAGTGAAGTCCCGTGTCCTGTTACTTGCCAGCGTTTACGACGGCGAGGAAGGGCGCACCTGTACTCATTACCACTTTTAGCATTCTCCAGGCTTTTAATCAAGTTTAATTGTGCATGGGGGTTTTATTAAAACTATATATATCTCCCTCTCTTTCTCCTCAAGGAATGTAATATCAACACCTTGTGCTGTCGTTGTTGGGAACTTTTAGATGGGAGCTCTGTACGGCAGTAGAAGGGAGAATTCGGAATTCATTGTGATTTGGGGGGTGGGGCGGCCAAGGGCGGCACATCCCTCTGGCTTAAAGCCAAATGCTGCTCATGGACTGATCTTTCTCTGGTGTTATTTAGAACTAATTTCCGTGAGACAATGACAGAAGCTGTACCTCTTTGGTGAGACTGACTTGTCTCAGGGTGGGAGGTGGGAGGGCAGGAGATTTAGGATGGCTCCTTCTGAGAACTTGGAGGTCCCCTTTCACCAGTAGGAGCTAAACTGTAACGTGGAGCTTTCATAAAGATGGGATAGGACGAGGACAGAACTAGTGATGGGGGTGTGCTTAGCTTTCATTCGGATTGAGTAGGTTTAATAGTGTTAAGTGGCACAACCTTGTAAAAGTGATATTGCACCCGATGGGCCTCTGGCTGGACTTCGGGGTTGGTTGGGGTCAAAGCCAGTTTGTATTTCAGCTGAATTCGTGCTGATGCTTGAGCCTGCTGTCCCCTTGTCCATTGGAGCCCTACTTCTAAAGGTCATATGCCGTCTATTTGGGGCCCCAGTTCACAATTAAGAGTAGGCCCTATGGGGAGATTGTCAATATTTTGTGTGGCAAGAAAAGTCACAGTCATTTTGTCTTTGCACTTTGGTTGCTAAACTCTTCCTATGGAACATAGCCACATCTAGATAAATATGAACTTTTTCTTTTATTAAAATTATTTCCAATGTCTATGAAAATGCTCTCTTCTGTAGAATGCTTTTGACCCATAGTGACCTTTGTCTGTAAAACACATATTTAGAATAATATTTGGAAAAAAAGTAAATTGTTTTTTCAGAAGGACTGCGAGGTTGGTTTTCTTGTCCTGGAAGGTAACCTTCAATGCCTTTTTAAAGAAAATATTTTTCCTCGGTGTTTTGGTCTATTATTCCTTTTCATTTTCTCCCCTCCCCCAGTGCGGCCGCCACCAGGAATTTTTTTCTTCGTTTCTCGTTCAGTCCCTTTCATTGTCCAAATTGAAGTCCTAGATTTGTCCTTTGACTGTTATCCTCTCATTTGAAGAAACTGCTTTAAACAAAAACCAAACTTTTTAAACAAGTCTTTAGGGACCAGAATGGTGCAGTTTAAAAAAAAAAAAAAGACGCCTCTGGCTGGCTGGCTGGCCGCCTGGAACATCCGTCACTGCTGGAAGTGCCTCTGGAGTGAGCGGGGTGATTAACCGAGGGCACCCGCACTTGCAGCTCGGAAGCCGGCGAGCAGCCTGTGTCTGAGATCGAGCGGAAACAGTTGCAGGCTTAATATGTAGCCGCGGAGAGAGGAGGCAACCTACCGGCTTTTTCCCAGGAGGTGGCAGCTCTCACAGCAGGGAGATTTTGCCTCAGCAAATTGAAAGAGGACAGGTCCCCTCTCCTTTTACCCCCTCTTTACACACACACACACACACACACACACACACACACACACACATGCGCCTGTTAAGTTTTATTTTTTTAACTTTGTCCTAGATGCCATCTCTCTCCTTACGTCTTTGCAAGCCTGGTGTTGGCCTGGCTCCATACTTGCTGTTCTGTAGTATCTCCCCGAGGTGCACTTTACGTCACTAATGTGGAGGAAGTCAATGGATTGTATAATGTTAGTGAAGGCAAGACTACCCTACGCGGGAACTGATGGCCCATTAACGAAAAAGGAAACGGTCCTGTGTGTCAAATGTTGGCAGCCAATTGCTCAGTTTCGGGCTAGGCCAAGAGACCTCAGCCATGAAAATAATTCTGATATTAGCGAAGGGAAATATGTACCCACCTTCAACTTCTTTAATAGTACTTCATGTGGAACAGCTTGACTTTCGAGGGTTTTCTCAATTAAATTGTATTTCTTTGATGTGAGATCTAAGGAAAGGGTCCAGTGCTTTGGAGAAGCAGGAGAGGCTCCTGCCCCTAACCCTTTCTGATGCTGCCCCTTACCCCGCCTTTAATGCAGTTTAATTTTACTCTCTCACTTGCTAATAACCAGAATCGAAAGTTTTAAGTCCGTTCTCCATCCGTGTAGGTAAGACTCCTAAGTCTGAAGTATATTTAACTGGGCAAGCATTACATGGTTTGATTCAGCAGCAACAATTTGCATTTATTACTAGGTGTCTAATGATTTCTCCTTAAGAAGGTGAATTCATTGCAGAAATAGAAGGCATCCGAGTTTCCATCAGAGGACTATAGAGTGTTCAAGTGATTTGCCATGACAAAAATGGCCATTTTTGGCTATGAACTGCACCTGTGGCATCGAAAGGGGTCTTGAATTCTTAAATTCCTGCTTAAGTTTTTGGGCAGCACAAAGTGACAAGGAATGCTGAGTGCAGGGAGCAAGGCCGTCAGCCCTGCTGGGTTGGTCCCAGCCCCCTCCCCTCCTCAAGCTTCACAGACATACGCCTGTACATACGGTATGTGATAGACTGTGCGATTTCCCGGCGGAAAAACATTTGGGAGACCCACTGTGGTGAGCCTGGGGTACTGAGCAGCGGTTTGCTTACTCAGCGGTTTGCGTCCCCTTTTCTGAGGCTCGGCAAGGCGCAAGGAAGGGGCTGTCATGGGGTCCAGATCTGAGAAGCAAGGGAGCCACCGAGTTCAGTGTTTAAGTCGGCACAGTTCATACAGCAGGGTCTCGATCCACGTGCTTCCATGATAGCCTGGTCATGACTCGGTTTCAGCCACTGGTGCGAAAAGCTTTTAAGCCTGCAGAGTTGGGGCATGTTAGTCATTGTGCTTTTTGTATAAACAGGATTTGGAGAATGGTCACTTAACCTAGGAATTTAGTGATTTTAAAAAAGATCTGCTCCCCGTAGTTGATCTGTTTTGTAAATAAGTGAAGGCCCCAGGCCAGGGGCCAGGATCCTTCACTTGTATAACTTATTAGACTCTGGTTCTCAGAGCCTGTATTTGTTGATGGTTTCTATTCACGAAGTCAGGCAGAAGGCAGTTTGACGTCACTAGGAATAACCTTGTAGTGTGTGGGAGCCTTGTCCTCCGCAGTCGTGTGGGATGGGAAAGGAGGCCACTTTTCAGGGACTCAGAGTTGGAGGCAGGAATTTTCCTTTCGTCTACCTTCTCCCTCTATAACTCTCGCCGGCTTCATTTAGTATTGTTTTGCTACAGATTGCTCGCACATCTCACACAGTTGGACACCATCTGCGCGCTAGGCTCAGACACGTATAAATGGATATTTAGATTTCTAATGAAGCACTTGTCAGTTAATATCTTCTCTGGTCTTCAGTGAAGACGGAATTAACCGATTCCTCGTAAAGTCTCTAGGAAATGTAATATGGTGATTGACCGTATGCCAAGTGCTTTCAGTCATCACCTTACCTGATGTCGCCACATCCATGCGGGGTGGGCAGGTAATCTTATCCCAGTTGACAAATTCGGAGGGGTGATTCGGCTTAAATTCCCACAAACTAATCTGTAGTCTAGCGGGGATAAGAACCCGGGGATTACCGCTCCTCCTGGGGCTCAGCTGCAGTGCTTGCTCTTTCAGATCAACATTGTGGGTCTGCTGATACGTTATTAGGTACATAAATGATTCCTCTCAAGGCTGTGTGCGGATGTGCTTATTGACAGATGACCCAGAAAAAGCAGGGAGGCCCAGACTGCTGGGAAAAACATTTGGGACGGGAGAATGGAATGTCTTAATGGTTAGGCTTCATTGTCCTGTCGAATGGGAGCCCCGGGCTTGGTTGGGGACCCAGGGCTGCTTTTTTTTTTTTTTTTTAAGATTTTATTTATTTGACAGAGAGAGAGACAGCCAGCGAGAGAGGGAACACAAGCAGGGGGAGTGGGAGAGGAAGAAGCAGGCTCCCAGCAGAGGAGCCTGATGTGGGGCTCGATCCCACAACGCCGGGATCACGCCCTGAGCCGAAGGCAGACGCCCAACTGCTGTGCCACCCAGGCGCACCCCAGGGCTGCTTTCTGTGTGGAAGGAGGTGGAGGGGCAGGTGTGAGTGTTTGAGGCCCCTCCCGGTGGAGGTCCGTTCCCCAGTCCCCCAGGTGCATCTTGTGGGCTCTGAAGCTCAGAGCCAAGAACAGCCAGGTCTCTGAGCCAAAGCCATCAGCCTGCTTCTAGAAACGTGTCAGCGGATTAGCTTATTGGCTTTCCCCCTGAGTGGCATTAGCTCTCACCCCGTCTCATGTTCACCATCTGGCTTTGAGTAAGAAGTCGTCGAGTGATCTCTCTTCAGCAGCCTGCTCTGTGCCAGGGCTTTCTGAGGGCTGTTTGGCTTTCTTCCTCAGCAACCCCAGGGCCCAGTGCTCTCCAAGAAGAAGTAGTCAGTCTGTTGTGTCCACATACATGCACGCCTGGGATCAGAAGAATACTTTCGACCTCAGAGGGAAAAAAAACAGCTCAAAGAAGAATGCGCCTGTGTGGTTAGTGGCCTAAAGTCTTTTGTTGTCAAAACTAACAAGTGGATCTGTCCTTAGGTGAGTTTTTAAAATGGAGTTGCTCCTGCCGTAGAGAAACCTCCTCCTGCCTGTAAGATGGGAGTTTGTCCAGGTATAGTAGAGCAAGACATACGAAGGGGCTGGGATTTTTCTTCCTCGTTGGAAAGCAAGGCCTCAGGTGGGCTGCTTAAATGAACCACCTCTCCTCGTCCCAGGGAGCTGGCTGCTCTCTCCTCCTGGGTTAATGTACGTGGACTGGGGCTAGATGCCTGATGCTTCTGGACAGAGTCCAGCCCCTCAGCAGAAAAGCCGCACTGTGGAGATACAGCTGCTGGCATTAAAGGGCTAAGCCCTTTCCAGCTGCTTTGCTTTAACGGGAACTGCCTGCAGTCGGCAGCTTAAAGGAGCTGTCTTAGCCCGATTAGGACTAATCTCGGCATCTTCTCATGGCACTGGCCTGGAGGCTCTGGGGAAGATAACCCGGTAGGTGGGAAGTGGTTGGATAAATGGTGTTGGAGGGCTAGGCGATTATCCCCTCAAAAATGGTGGTCCCTGCTTGGCATGGTTTGTGTCTTATTTTGTCTCCTTAAAAAAAGTGGGGTTTTCTTCACTGGCCTCCCTGGTACTGAGGGAGAAGGGACGTTAGCCATCTTGGGTGGGCATTGAAACACTACAATAGAGTTGAGAGCATATGAGGGCAATGGTGCCCATCCCCCTTAGAGGAAGGAGGCCTGAGACCTCACCAAAGTGAGGTCCCCACTTTGGCCTTACATTCCACTTCGCTTCATTCATTCATTCATTCATTCATTCATTCATTCATTCATTCATTCATTCATAGTAGGCTCCACACCCAGCATGGAGCCTAATGCGGGGCTCGAACTCAAGACCTTGAGATCAAGACTCAGACACTTAACCAACTGAGCCACCCAGGCACCCCTCCCCTTCACTTTAAAATCTGATTTAAAGAGCCAAGATCTGGGGCGCCTGGGTGGCTCAGTTGGTTAAGCGTCCGACTCTTGGTTTCAGCTCAGGTCATGATCTCAGGGTTGCGGGATAGAGGCCGGTGTTGGGCTCTTTGCTCAGCACGGAGTCTGCTCGAGATTCTTTCCCTCTCCCCTCCTTCCCCCTCTGCCCCTCCGTCTACTCGCGTGCCTGTGAGCGCACTCTTTCTCTCCAATAAGTAAATACTAAAAAACGATAAAGAGCGAAGATCTGAAGGAGAAATGATCATTTCCTTGGTTGTAAGATGCACTTAAAACATGTTTTAATATTTCTGAGACTTGGCATATCTTTTAATCCATTGCATCTTACGAAAACAATGCAGTGTTTTTTCTTCTTTAGTGACTCATAAAATAGTCAAGCATCTTATTATCAATGCTATTTGGGCTGGACGCGTTAGCTGTTCGAGGGAGATAGGCTGTTGGCTAGACCAGATGTGGAGGTCAGGGAACTCGCTACTTAGCTGCGGTCCAGGAGTTTAACACAGGGAGTTCCCTGTGTCTGAGGGAAGCTGCAGGATAGGAAAAGCAGGGCTCAAAGAAGAATGAGACAGACAGGCAATACGTAGGATAGGATCAAAACCTGTCCCAGTCATGACCCCTAGAGCCATTACATGTGACCCCTGAGTCGGGGAAGGGTAGGAAAAAAACCAGAGGACTAGAACACTAGTCCTCCCTGGAGGAGCTCTGAAATGAGTACCGAAACACTGGGGTGCTTTAGCACAAAGGAGGTTACGGGTCTGTCCGGGCAGGGAGCTGGGAGTGTTTATTGCAATCCTTTGCCCAGTTTGCTCACCAAATCCAGAATACCAGAGGCCTTTCCATCCGTGATACTGGAAAGCCATGGTTTGGGGACCAACAAGAAAAGGACAGACAGTCAAGGAAACTGTTGCCCTGAGACAAGCAGTGGATTAAAAATATAATTTTGTTTAAGAAGGTCTTCGTGTTGCGGTGGAGAGACGTGTTCAAGTAACTGAAGCCGTGTGTTCCGTGCCGGGATGGAGGTGTGCGCAGAGGGCTGGGGGCGCCCAGGAGGCAGCGGCTGGAGGCTTAGCAGCCTCAGAGGTGATGCCGTTATGGCTGCATCTCAGGGTGCACAGGGCAGCTGGAGGGGGCCGGGAGACACGTTCCGGGCGGAGAGGCACCTCCAGCCCTGTGCCTCATGACTGCACCCCGATGACCGTCCCGGCCTCCCCTCTGATCTCAGGCTGCGCCCTGGCCTGGCTGGGCCTTGTTCCACCCGTCCACGGAGCTGGGGTCGAGTTGTTGGTCCCTGCTGCCGCTAGTGGCATCCTCCAGCCCCTGTTTTGGCAATAACTGCCCCTTTCGCTGACTTAATCAGAGCTCTGAAACGGTTCGCATTTCCCCCCTTTCTGCCCATTAACTGCAGCCTACTAATTAGTGCTGTCAGACTCCACACGCTCCTAACCCCCTTCACTAGCTCCGCCGGCAGCCAATGCTCCTCAGCGTAGCTGCCCCTCCCCGAGTGGTGATTGCACATCTTGGCCGTGCAGACCCCCTGCCCCAGCTGCCAGAGTGGCCGCTGTTGGCCGGATGCCTCTTCTTGATTAGCCCTTAACTTCTCCCCTCCCTCCTTCGCTCCCTGCCTTCCCCCTGACATCGCCGGGGCCTGCATTGGCGCTAGGTCAACATCCCTGTGGAGAAGGAGCTCTCTTCTCGAGCGGCTCCGGGTGCTGGAGTGCAGTGCTGTGGGCTGGGAGGGACTGAGGCGATACCCTCTCCCTACCCAGTGCACCCTCCCAGCAAGTCCGCAGTCAGCTTGTTCCGGATCATTTGACCTTGTGGTAGATCGGAGATCCCAGACTTTGATTTGTGCTACCTCTTCAATCCTCAGCTCTGATGGCTGCTCCCCTTTTGTTTCCTTAGCTTTCATATGAAATTCCAGATGCTCAAAGTCCTGCGTCTTTTTACCCCTTTATACCCACCCGGCCTCCTTACTCTCACTTCCTGGATCTTCCCGCAAACCAGCCCTCAGCCACCATCACTCCAGGGCTCCACCTCTCTGTTCTGGGGAGGCCTTCCTTTCTTTTTTGGGTTGGATTCCTTTTTTATTTCTCTTTTTTAAAAAAATGGATTTATCTTTAGGAATCTCTACAGCCAATGTGGGGCTCGAACTCACAACCCAGAGATTGAGAGATGTGTGCTCTTCCAATTAAGCCAGCCAGGTGCCCTTTGGGTGTGATTCTTTTTTTTTTTTTTTTTTTAAAGATTATTTATTTATTTATTTGACAGAGATAGAGACAGCCAGCGAGAGAGGGAACACAAGGAGGGGGAGTGGGAGAGGAAGAAGCAGGCTCCTAGCAGAGGAGCCTGATGTGGGGCTCGATCCCATAACGCTGGGATCACGCCCTGAGCCGAAGGCAGACGCTTAACCGCTGTGCCACCCAGGCGCCCCTTGGGTGTGATTCTTGACTCCTCTTTCCTCTGGGATCCTCCCCCAGCACACACACACACACACACACACACACACACTCTCTCTCTCCCCTTTGCTTCTGCTAATGAAGGCTGGGGAATGGGGAGGAAGTGGGTCCTTCTTCAGTACTAGCCGGCTGGGCTGTGTTAGGAACTGCCAGGAAAGCAGCTGAACCATCGGCAGAGGGAATGGCAATCTACGGCAGTGATGGTGACAACCCTACCACCGACCGAGACCTGTGTCAGGTGCCTTGCTAACCACATACATCCGTGTGGTTCCAGCCCCCTTATTGAATAACCCCATTTTCCAGATGAGGAAAGTGAGGCTCAGGATCCTTAAGTAACTTGCTTGCGTTCACACAGCTATAACTGCCTGAGCCTGTATTTAAACCTTTTCAACCCTTTCAACCCCTATTATACCTTTATGTAGTCTTCTCCCCCCACCTTTTTTTTAACATGGTGCCCAGAATCCTTTAAGTCAAAGTGATTTTCTTCAGAAAGTGAAAGTCTCTGGATCGTGGTCTCCTCCTCCTCTCCCCTCAGTCCAAGCAGCCCAAATGTGTCTCAGAGCCAGGCCCCTTCGTGGGCTCCCCGCACCCCCCGCCGCACAGTGTGGTCCCAGTGTGTCCTCTTTCCAGCCAGAGGTAGCAGTGGGGGTGGGAAGTGGAGAGGGGCTTCCTGCCAGCCAGTGGGGACACGGCAGCCTGGGCTCTGGGCTCGCATCATCTGCTCCTGCTAAGACAATCATCAACATAAAAGGCTAATTGTATTAATCACCCAGGCACCCCCCCCTTTCGGGAGAATTATGAATTGCCACCGCAGATGGCTCTGCTGATTGAAGGCAGTGCTCAGCGGGGGAAGGGCCAGATCAGATTACACACCATTAATTAAAAACTTCCCCTGACAACCGGCAGGAAGGGAGCGCACACCAAGGGTCTGCCTGGTTGGGTCTCGGTCCTCCCCACGCTCCCCCCCCACCCCCGCCCCGCCGCCCCCGCCCCGCAAGGCCCAGGGGCCGGGACTGCGAAGCCCTGCTGCCCCTGGCTGGAACCTGTGACTCCGGCTCCCGGAGGGCTGAGGGCCGGCCCTTCCCTCATCCAAGCAGATGGCTGGCTGTCCTATTAAAGGGCTCCAGAGAAGGAGAAGCTAACCTTTGGTTACTCATTCCCGGGTCTAACTTTGGATGCTCTTCAGATTCTAACCTATTTCCTCACTTTTCATGAAGCTTGTCTCCCCTTGCTCTAGTCTGTTCTGACAGAGCACAGCTTTAAAGAACTGTCCAGGAAAATAGCCCCCAGCTCTCCCTCCAAGCAGCCACCCTGACCCTTTGGGCCCGGAAGTTCCCCAGACAGGGGTTCCGCAGTCTGCTCCGGAGTAGGGGTGGGGACCCCAGTGCAGCTGTGCACCCTGGTCCCAGCTACCCCTCCCCACGAGCATCTCGGCTGCTCTCATCCTGGCTCATCCGACGTTGTAACTCCTGAATTCTCGTGATCAATTACCGCCTCCCCTCCCTCCCCAGTCGCCCAGCCTCAGTCATTCATTCATCAAACTTTCATTGAGCACCCAGTGTGGGCTCCACTCTGGGGACGCAGAGATGATTTGTCTAGGATCTTCAGAGCCTACTGCAGGAGCTCCACCCCCCTGCCCTTGTCAACCTTCTAGTTCTTGCCTCCTTCCCTCCTTCCTTCCTTCCTCCGGCTATAGCTTGTATAAGCCCCCTGGAGCTCTATTTTGGAAAATTCTAAGCTGGGAGCTGAGGAGACCTTAGGGGGCTGTGGTACTGAGCTTGGTGGCCTTTAGCAAGTCAATCACATCCCTCCCCCCTCCCATCCCCCCACCCACACCCAGCTGTCCCTGCTCATAAAAGGGCACAAGAAGCCCTGGGCTCAGAGACATTCTGAAGATGGATGAGTGGGGCCTGGCTTGGAGAGACGTGAATAGTACTCCACACTGACAATATCACAGAACCCTGAACACGGCCACTGTGGCCATGAGCACTCGGGGCTCTGTCACCCTGCCCTTGAAAGACTGTGGTAGCCCCTCCCATCCCCAGCACCTTTGGAGACATCATGGAAAACGACCTTTTTTATGGATTTGGTTGCTGTATCTCAGGGTACCATGGTGATGGGCACCATAGAGATGAGAAGAACTGACTTTTATTGGCTTGTCTCTTTGTTCCAGGGGCCCTCCTCACCCTCCTCCACACACACAAAGCTCCCGGGTCATAGATCCAGGAGAGAAGGAGGCAGTGGAAGTCAGTGGAACAGATGAAAGGAGAAAAGCCTACTCTCTTTTCCCTCCCTCTCAATCATCCCCCTCTCCCTTCTTCCCTCCTCCCTCCCATTACCAACAGCAATTGTATTCAAACCCGATAATTACAGTAACAGCTACAATAATCATCATTTATTGGGTTTGTTTTTCTAGCATTTTAACTTCCGAAAACATTTTCCAGTCTGTTGTTTGTTTTCACAGCAGGCTCTGGGGAAGGACTGTGCCCATTTTATAGGTGAGGAAGCTGAGATCCAGATAGGGCCCCAAGTCATGGGGAGACTATATGTAGAGCAGCTTGTCAGTATTAACAAGCCAGCTGAGACTAGTAATCCTTTAGAGGCACCGAACGGCCAACCTTGATTTCTTGGGTCATTCCTGAGTTCTTACCATCCTTGGGACTTATTCAGTAGCTTTTTGAGGATCCTGGGAGAATTGAGAATGAGGCTGGAGGCAGCTTGTGGTGCAGGTCAGGGACGGGGGGCTGGGATAGGGACTTCCCCCTCTCAGGATTGTTCCCATGAATGGGGCTGTGGGGTGGAGGGTGGGCAGACATCTGGGGAGAGCCTGCCTGAAAAGACCAGTTTGGCCCAAACCTCCCTTGCCAAATGCTGCCCACTGCCTGCCCTAGAAGAGACTCCTCTCTTGGTCAGCTCTTCCAAAGGGCGGGGTCCTCTGATCGATTGGAAGGACAGTCTCTGTCCTCAGGAAGCCTCCAGGCTGAGGGCGGGTCTGTAGTCCCAAACCATAAGAGCAGAGACAGCCCTACGAGGCGCTCAGAGACTGTCCCAGGACCCGATTCATCTGGGAAGTCTGGCTTTCCCCTCAAGGGTGGGTGAGATGTTGGGGGTCCCCAAGGTCTCTATAGCCCTTAGTGTCTAAGCTGAATGGCTGTCTGGGCTCTAATACCCAAGACAAGGCGATCTGGAGGCTCGGGAAGCCCACTAGGATCCAGACGGATGAGAGATGGGGAGGGCAATCATGCATTTCCCTGCCTCCTTCTTTTTTTTTTTTAAAAGATTTTATTTATTTATTTGACAGAGATAGAGACAGCCAGAGAGAGAGGGAACACAAGCAGGGGGAGCGGGAGAGGAAGAAACAGGCTTCCAGCGGAGGAGCCTGACGTGGGGCTCGAACCCAGAATGCCGGGATCACGCCCTGAGCCAAAGGCAGACTCTTAACGACTGAGCCACTCAGGCGCCCCTCCCTGCCTCCTTCTGCTCTGTCCCATTAAGAGATGGAGGAGGAGGAAACGGAACAGATTTGCTCCCCAGATTCTTTCTGTCTAGAAATATAATGCCAGGGATAGGGATGGGCATTCCCCGCCCACACTGTTAGCACAAGAGGCCTAGCCTCCCAGCCTTCCTGCTCTCAGCCCCCCACCCTGCCCCCACCCCCTATTAAACCTGAAGTCTGGTTGTACAAAGCACGCTACCCCCTAAAGGGCTCCTCTCAGAAACCCAAAGAAACCTATACCATCTGACACACGTTCCCCATTTCAGTATCCCCCGAACTGGACTGGGATTCTCTCTTCTCGGGCTCCGCTTCTGCCACTTTCTCTACTTCTTCAGTACCCACGAGGATGGCCAGTCGCTGGGCCATGGTCTTGGTGTCAGGGAACAGGATGAAGTTGTAGATCAGCGAACCCAGGACAGCTCCTGTCAGGGGTCCCACCCAGAAGATCTGAGGGGGCAGAGAGAAGGCGGCATGAGTTACCAGGATCATAGGGTAGCTCTGGGACCCTCACCTGCTTCCCGAGCATTGGCTTGGTCTCCCAGGACCCCTCGAGCTGTCTACACAGTGACAAAATGGAGAAACAGGTGTCCTGCCCGCCGAGTCTCTACAGGTGAGGTGACCTTGCCTCGCACAGGGCGGGCCCAGTCTCCTCACCACTCCTGTTTCCCTCCTCTCACCTCCCCTGTTCCCTGGAGCCCTGGCTAAGTGCTCTTCCTGCTTCTGCTGGTGTGTGTGTGTCTATTTCTGTTTGTCTTTTGCTTTATCCAAGTTTGGAAACTGGTCCAGCTGGAGGAAGTGAATAAGGAAACAGCCAGGACTTGAGGCCGGGGCCGAGGCTGCAGCTCCCGCCCCGGCCCATTTATCGACAGTCCACTGGGTCCCCTTGGCTACTGAAGCTGGAAACGAACGAAGTACAAGCCAGGATACTCACCTCCATCTTCTGAAGCTTAGGGAAACCTCCACTGGGGGTCAAGATGGTCTGTGGTAGGGGGGACCTGTCTCCCCAAGTCCCTGTGGACCCCCCCGCCGGTGAAAGCCACAGTCCCTATCGCCCCTGCCCAGGCCCTCCCCACCCCATGGCTGCCCGCAGAGGCTCTCACCCAGTGGACCTCGAACTTCCCAATGATGATGGCGGGGCCGAAGGAGCGGGCCGGGTTCATGGAGCAGCCGGTGAAGTAGACCTGGGGGGTGAGTGCGGGTTTGGGGTGTGAGGAGGTTTAAGGCAGGCCCGGGAGGGGACAGTCCCCTCTGCCCCCGCTTAGAGCCTTGGTCCCAGCCTTGGCCACTGCAGCACCTCACCCTGGACCCGGATTGTGGGACACAGCCTCGACCCAACGCATGAGAGGCTCAGGGAGGGACCCTTCCCGGCCTTCAGGGACCCTGCAGCCTCCTCAGGGAGGATCCAGTGTGGTACACGGTGTCCCCTTCGCCTCTTACCCCAATGAGGTGGCCCAGTGCCAGGGAGATCCCCATCATGGTGGCCGGGGAGCCCGATGCCTGCCGGCTGTCGGTCGAAACAAAAACGCAGAGCACCAGCTGCAGGGTCAGAACCAGCTCCACCGCCACGGCCTGGCCGGTCGAGACGCTGCTCCGGACCTGGGGGAGGTGGCTGTGCTGGAGGTGATGCGGCTCTGTGGGGGTGCGGTGAGGCCCTTGGGCCTCACTTCCTCGCTCTAAGGAGGGGACGCCTCACCACCACCGGGTCCAGGGCCCAAGGAGCTGGAGTGGGGAGAGCCGTGCAGCGGAGCTCGGGTCAGCCCTGGGCGCCGGCCCCCTGCGGAACGGAGCGGCCTCCCTCCTAGCCCACCGGTTGGCGGGGGCCAGTAGTTGGTGAGGGGCTCAGCTCTGCTGGGGAAGGGACGGCTCGGAGCTGGGCAGGGGGCGGTGTGCGTGCAGGTTTTCGAGCAGACTGGGAGGAGACCGTGGGCAGGAGTGGAAGGAGGAGACTTGGGGACGTAGGTGGAAGGATAGACGATTAGGGGAATCTGGGGGAGTGAGACAGTCCTCAGGGTGCTGGGGAAGGAGGAACATGGGGACACAGAGAAGCAGGGCACAGGGCACACCAGGAGAGGGGAAGGGCAGGCCGGGTCCCCTGGCACTCCCCACAGCCCCAGGCCTCCCTGGCTCCCCCGACCCTTCAACGCCTGGTCCTTGCCCAACTCCCGCTCCTGTTCCCCTGTCCCTTGTACCATAACCCCGTTCCTGCTCTGCCCGCACTAAGGCCACGGTCTGGTTCCCTGGGTCCCAGGGCGCAGCCCAGGGCAGGCCAGGAGCATGTGCCTGAGTTATCACCTCCCTGTCCCCTCTCCTCAGGCCTGGCCCTCCACCCTTACCACCTGTGTGGGCATCGCTTTCCCGGCCCCGCCAGGTGCCCGTCCCTGCACCTACCATGTTAACCCCAAGGGTCTCTCGGACGTCTCCTGGAATGACCCCATACAGCAGAGCAGCCCCCACCGTGGCCCCCGCCAGCTGGGAAGCCACATAGGCCACAGCACGGGGCAGGGAGATTTGGGAGCCCACGAGGAAGGCCAGAGTCACGGCGGGGTTGATGTGGCCCCCGCTGGTCTTCCAGGTGATCTGCACAGCCACGGCCGTGGCCAGGTTGAAGGTGATGGCGACCTGCAGCACGGTGGGAAGCGCCGAGGGCCAGGGCAGAGCTGAGCCCACACCGAAGAACACGTACAGCCCTGTGGCCAGGAACTCAGCGAACAGCGCCCTGCTGACAGCCCCCCAGAACCGGCACCCCTGCATCCCGGCCCCGCCTCAGCCGCCGGGCTGCCCTGGGCGCAGGTCCTGCTGCCTTGGCGGCGGCCTCTACTTCTCCTGGGACCTCTGTTTCTCTGGCCTCCGATCTCGGCTATCTCCACGGCTCTCTTGTCTCTGGCCTGCTCCTTTGCTGCTGACCCGAGGACCTGCTGGTCAGACTGGCAGGGAGCAGCCCGACAAGACTGTGTGCTTCTGGGTGGGCGGGAGGCGTGAGGCCGGTATGAGGAGTGGTGCTCCCTGCTTGCTCCGCCCTGAGCTCGCCTCGCAGCTGGGAGGGTGGGGGGGGGGGGCAGCCCCTAGGCGCTGAGCTGGAACCTCTGGGTTCCCACCGGACAGGCCTAAGGCTGCTGCAGGCAGAGGCCGGGCCTGAGGGTGGCAGGTGCAGGAGGGCTGGGCATGGGATTCCAGGGTGCTCACATCCCCGTGTCCGCTTAGACGCAGCAAGCTCATCATGTCCCCCAGTCCAAGGCCTGCTTCCCGGGGTCCTGTGTCTTCCCAGGGGCTCGTGTTCTGACCCCCTCTGCCTGCGGGCTCTGCCTCCAAATGGGCTCACACTGTTCTATGCCCCATAAACCCGGATGTGAAATGAAGCTCTTTCCTCCATTCCCACCTCAATCCCTACTCACAGAAAGCAGATGTGAACAGAGTCAACTTTACTAAGGACCGAGGTCCGTGTGGGCGCAGGGGGCACAGAGGGAGGAGGGCCTTATTCCACAGCTGATCAGCTGACCCACGGCAGTGGAGAATTTCCCCTGCGAGCCGGGAATTTCCACTGGCTTGTCCTTGCCCCGTCCTGTCTCCCTTGCCCGCCCCTCTCTCTCAGCCCCTCTCCCCTCCACTTCCTGCTTGCCTCCTTCTCAGGGGCCTGAACAGTCCCTCTCAAGTCCACACACAGGGCAGCTGAGCCATTTTTGTGGCAATGCTGGCCCTAAGGTCACCCAGGCCCTAGGCTCTGCCCTTTGAACCCCAGCAGCCTATCAAGATATTCTCTCAAACAAAGGTGTTCCCTCCATAAGAAGGATCTGTGGAGCTGTTGAACTAAGTCCTTACCCTTCACCACATCCGGGTGCCCTGACCTCCCCCCCACCCCGCCCCAGCTCCTGTGTCTTTAGGCTCCTCAAATGTGACCTGTCTCCAAATGAGATCCTCATCTCTCTGTGACCCCCCCACCCCCAAATGCACTCTTCCTGTTTTCTCCAGCTCAGTTGGTGGCACCTGGGAAGGATCCTCGAACATTCTCTCCCTCCTGCCCCCAACCAAGAAAGGCATGGAGTCCTGCTGATTTGGAATCCTAAATATTTCTTGACTGTGCCCTCTTCTTGCCACCCCTGCTGCCCTGCGGCCTTGAACCATTCTGTCTGCTTCCTCACTCAGCTCCAATCAATTATCCACACTGCAGCCTGAGTGATCTTTCTAAAATGCAAATCTGATTCTGCTGCTCCCTTGCTAAAATCCCTTCCAAGTGTCCCTCCAGCCCGGCCTACAAGGTCTTCCAGGATCTTGCTCCTCCCACCTCACCTCTCCGCACTCCTTGCTTTGTCCTTTACCCTGTGGCCTCACCAAATGGCCAGTGGTTCTGGAACACGCCATGCTGGTCGCTCCTTGGAGGATGCCCTGTCTTCTCCTTGCACAGCCCTTCCCACGTCTTTTGCTTGGGTAACTCCTAACTCATCCCGAAGGCTCAGCTTCAGTGTCGCGGTCTCCTTGCCTGGGTGATGACCCTCCGTGTGCTCCCAGCACACCCAGGCACTTCGGTACACTTCAGTCACTGCGAGAGCTGTCGCGGTGTTAATGTGCCTCCTGAATGGGGCAGTGAGCCCCTCGGGGGGCGGGAACCAAATTTCGCTCATCCCTACATCTAGTGTCTCGCACAGGGATTGGCCATATTGGTGCTCGATAAATATATTTTTTAAAGATTTTATTTATTTATTTGACAGAGAGAGAGCACGAGCAGGGGGAGGGGCAGAGGGAGAAGCAGGCTCCCTGCGGCGCAGGGGCCCACCTTGGGCTGGATCCCAGGATCCCGGGATCATGACCTGAGCCAAAGGCAGACGCTTACCCGACTGAGACACCCAGCGCCCTGCGCTCGATAAATATTTATCGATGAAAGAAAGAATGAATAAAAGCTTCTGGACCTCCAGGAGGCAGGTGACTTTCATATCTACTTACTACCAGCCAGTTCTTCTTCCGGCCTTATACCTATCCCACCTGGGACTGAGCCCTCTGAAATCTTCCAGTGGACTATCCCAGCTCTGGTTACAGGCTCTGTCCCCCCACCCTCCCCCGTTCCCTTTCCGTTCTTCCAGCCTTCCTGGCCTCACCCTCCCCTCCCCAGCCCGATCCCCTGGCATCAGTGCCCCCACTGTCCCGGCTCCCCGTTTTCTCCACCCCAGCCCGTGCATCTCTCCGTTCCAGTCTCCTCCACAGCCCTCCGCCCCCATCCGGATCTGCGTTGCTGAGCGCTGCTGGAGAAACTCGCCCAGCCGTGCAGACAGCTGCCATGATGAGTCCATGGTCTCTGGCTTCAGCGGGGGTCACAGCTCTGCTCAGCAATCCTTACACCGTCCTCAGTCGGCTCTCTCTCTCTCCCCATTCTCCTAAGGCCAACTTCCAACCTTGTCCACGCTCTCCACGTGCCCTACTCCAGCTTTCTTCCAGCAGCTCAGCTTGACCCCTGTCCTACCTAGAAAGAGAAACTAGAGGGTAAGACTTCTTCCCATCCTTCTTCCCCAGCCACAAACTCACACGCAGCTGCTCCATGCCCTCACCAGCTTCCCTCTGGCCCTTCTCCTGTGTCCAGTCAGGGGCCTCTCCTTGTGCTCCTGGCTCCCTTTGAGCGACTGGGATCCTCTCTGGGCCGGTCCCAGTCTCATCTGGGGTTTTCACTTCTCCCCTCCTGGCCACTACTTGACAACGGGGCCTGGGTAATCCCAGAGTAGTGGAGAGACCATGGGTTTGTTACGCCTTTCCTCTTTGTCTCTCTTTCAAGACTTTGCTCGGGTCCAGTTCCTCTGTGAAGCCTGCCCTGATTCTCCTCTCCAGCCAGTGGCGACTTCTGGCTTTGACCTCTCAGTGCCTCCCCTGTTCCGGTGCAAACTCCCGTGCTTGCCTGGTATCAAAGAGGCTTTCAAGAAATGCCCGAGGAATGAAGGAATGTGGCCGTGGGGGGCAGTGTGGGGTGACACTCCTCCCTGGCACTGTGGGCTCTCTACCTAGGGGCTGTCCCAGGGAACCTCAGGGCATCTCTCTCCTTCCCTTCCTGCAGACGGGGCCACAGAGGGCTGCCCTACACCCTACCTAGCCTCGGTGAGGTGCACCTGTACGCCAAGCACCCGACAGCACTAGTGCCTAGCTGTCGAGGGCCTTTGATAAGGCAAAGCATTTGCACATTGCCACGCATACTGCACCCCTGACCAGTGGGCAACTTCTGTGAGCTCAGTTTCCCCACTTATAAATGGAGATAATTCCCGTTTCCCCATGCGTCATTAGGGGTAAATGTGTTGATACCTAGGACAGCGTCTCTGAGCCAAGAAAATTTTGGTTGTTAGGATTGCCCTCCTTCACCCCTCTGGGGCGACAAGTGTGAGGACTGGGTTGGGGTGGGAAGGGTCCTGGTTGCTATGGCAGCTCCTGAGGTTCCGGCTCTGGGCCCTGGAAGCCGAGAGAATCAAGTGCAGCAGCAACCCTTATCTCCAGCTGGCCTAGAGCAGAGCCTCCTGGGAAGCTGTCTGGCCCAGGACAAGGTCGTTTACCCCCTGAGGCCAGGTGGGCATTGGCCAGGACTTTGCTCCAGCCAGCACCGCCCCCACCCTGTCAGTCCTGGGCTCTATTGCTAAGCTCTGGGGTCCCTCATGCTCAGAGGCCTTTTGCCAAGGCCCCACTCCTGGCTGCCTACAGCTCCCTGTCAGGTGGCCGTGGGCTTTTAACCTCCTAGAGGCCTGTCTAGCTGCTGTGGGGCTATCTCCGTCGGGGAGTGGGGGGTGTAGCTGTGTGTGCACAAGGGGCCATGTGGGCTCTGACTGAGGTCTTCTCAGCTTGGGGAACAGAGGGGGAGCAAAAGGGGGGGGGGAAGGAGGGAGGTCCTGGGAGAGAAGAAGAGGGAGAATGGAAGCACGTCAGAAAGGGAAGGATTCAGGGGCACCAGGGTGGCTCAGTCGTTAAGTGTCTGCCTTCCGCTCAGGGCGTGATCCCAGAGTCCTGGGATCGAGCCCCATATCAGGCTCCTCTGCTGGGAGCCTGCTTCTTCCTCTCCCACTCCCCCTGCTTGTGTTCCCTCTCTCGCTGGCTCTCTCTGTCAAATAAATAAATAAATAAATAAATAAATAAATAAAATCTTAAAAAAAAAAAAAAAAGATTCAAGGTAGCTTCCCTCGCATCATCTCACCAATCCTCCCAGACTGTGGAAGCCCCGTCCACACCTGACAGAGGAAGCTGAGGCCCAGGAGGGTCTTCCAGAGCTAACCCACCCCTGGGCCCCTCCTCCCATCCCCTTAGACAGCCAACCCTGTGGCTGTTTTCTGCCTTTACCCCCATCTCCCCATCGTGTCCCCATGTCCACCTTCCTACCTGGTGAAAACCAGCAGCCCCTGGGCAGAGGGGGAGGGGGAGGAGTAGGAAACCTCCCACAGGAGAATCAAGGCTTTTCCGGGTTCCATTTCCCCCTGGAGCAGAGGCTCAGGGGTGACTGAGCACGTGGGTACTTGGGTGTGACACACATATATACCTCTCTGAGAACACATCGAGCCAGGTTCCTAGGTCTGGTCCCCAGCAGCCCTGTGGCCTTATGAGAGAACGTGTCAGGGTTGGTGTGGCTCTTCACACACACACACACACACACACACACACACACACACACACACACACACACACACCGAGTGAGCAGTCTATGCCCAGCAGACACAGCCCCTTGAGTACAGCTGAAGGTCAGTGTAGATGTGCAGGGCTACCATGTGCGTGTACACGTGTGCGCAGGCCTCCGTGGGCTCCAGACCCTCCTGGAAGTTCACACACCAAGGGACACAGCGCCCCCTGCTGGCCAAACAGCCCGCCGCCGCATCTTGTAGGCCCAAAGCCCTATAGGGGACCCGCACCCTCCGGCCAGGCCAGGCCTATAACTTCCTCGAATTGGGTGCCCCGCCCATCCCTGAGGGTCTGTCTCCCACAGGCCCACGGTTCACTACGTTATGCTCTCCTTCGGACCCGTCAAAAAAGGAACGCACGTCGCTGGGCTGGACGGAGAGCCCAGCCTCCCAGTCATGTCTGTACCTGTACCTGAGTCCTGTGGGGCGAGAGGGGGACGGATGCCCTCTCTTCTGCACCCCCACCCGGATAGTGGACTGGGAGTAGCTGCTTCCTGGTGGCCTAGGGGACCCAGGCCTGAGAGACTCCCCGTACCCCCATGTGGCTAGGGCCCAGACCCAGGATTTGTGTTAGAGGAAGCCTCGCAGCTGCGGATTCGGTGGACGAGGGCCCCCCCTGCTGGTCGGAGCTGGTATTTGCGGCCTGGCTTGAGGGTAGGGGCCGGATGGATGAGGCAGGTGAGGAACCACTCTTTTAAGGGGGCCCTGAGGTTCTCTCTCTCTCTCTCTCTCTCTCTCTCTCTCTCTCTCTCTCTCTCTCTCACACACACACACACACACACACACACACACACGCACGCACACAAGCACACTGCCATTTGGTGTTAACTGTAAGTCAGTGGGCGGGCAGGGGCGGTTGGCTCCCCCACACTAGGCTCGAGTTTGAAGGAGGGCTGGGAAGTCTGACCCTCCTCACCCACCCTCCCTGGGACGGACACTGGCCAGCCAGGGTCTATGGCTTCTTCCACCTCTTCTCGGCCCGTCTCCTGACCGTCCTGGCCCCTCCTCTTTGGAGGCAAAACTGTAAGACCACCGGAGAGGTTCCCATTCCGGGGAAGCAGGAACTCAGGTTCAAACAGGAGAGCAGGGCCCAGAACTGGAGTGTGGCTGGGGTCCCAGATGTGTGTGCTGTGTTCTTTTCACACTAGTTTATTGAGCACTCACTCTGAGGCGCCCGGCCCTGTTTGCACAAGTGTTTTCCTTCCGTCCACTGTCTCACTGCATGCTCACCACACCCCATGAGGTGGGTACAAGCATGCCCATTTTATAGATGAGGGCTCCCTGCTCGGTGGGGAGTCCGCTTCCCCCTCTGCCCCCCCCAGCCATGCTCATGTGGGGGCTCTCTCTCTCAAATAAATAAATAAATAAAACATCTTGCAAAAAAAAAAAAAAAGCCCCAAAACAGAAACAACCAAAAAACCCAAACAACTCAGAGAACCTATGTTACCCAAAGTTGCAAAGTAGAATTTGAACTCCAAGCCAGACTCCTTAACTATGAGGCAGGGCTGTGTCCTGAGCTGCTCTTCTGCGTGACTTCCACCATTTTCCCTACAGAGAGCAGACTGGTCCCAGGTACCTCACTCCCCTAATCTTAAATCATTCCCACAGCAACCCTGTGAGGGAAGCATTTTTTATCCTTGTTTCATCAGCTTAAGAGACGGAGGCTCAGAGAGTTTAAGGAGGCTTCCTAAGGAGTGTCAGTGACAAGGGGACAAGGGCAGAGCAGAGCCACAGGCCCAGAGGGGAAGACAGTGGGAACAGAGGCTGGCAGAGGCCGGAGAGAGGAGACCCAGAAAAAGGCGGGGCTGGCTGTGGCTTCTGGGTGTGTTGGGGGGTGAGGTAGGGGGTTTCTCCCTCTGACCACAGGCTCCCAACATGGCCCCTTTTTGGAAGAGTGAGGTGCAGAGAGGGGAGTCCAGGGCTGTGTTTCCTTCCCGATGACAGATCTGGCTGGTCACCCCCTTGGCATCTCAAGGGGCTGCCAGCTGGTTCAATTCTCCTCCACCCTGCCTGGCATACCCTGCCACTGGGGCCAGGCCCTCCTCAAGTGGCAGAGACTTGACATAGCTGAGGTGGGAGGGGCGAGCAGGTGGGTGACTTGGTGAGGACCCCTCCTCTGCTCCCGCGGCCCCCTCCTGACCTCTTGCTCTGTTTCTATGTTTCGGTCTCCTTCTCTCCCTCTCTCTCTCTTCCCGACCTCATCTCTCTGCCTCCCTAAGCCTCCCCTGGCCTCAGCTTCCCTGTCTTTCCACAGAGAACTGTGCAGACCATGGAGAGCATCGGGGATGACAAAGAGGAAACAGACAGTCCAGAGGGACAGAGGTGATCAGCCAGAGTGTCCCAAGGAGAGGCTCTGGGGAGAGACGAGGCAGAACTTGAATGTCAGTGGTTTATTGGTAAGCCCCTGCCCCCAAACACCAGCAGCCCTACCCCGTGCATCCTCCAGCAGAAATAAATAAGGTAGCATTTAATGAACCAGTCTGTCTCCCTCCTAAGGCAATCTGGGGAGGGGCAGCCTCTGCTGTCCTAGGGACTGGGACCCCTCTGGCTCTTAAGAGGGGGCGGTGGGGGAAGATAGGGGCATACAGACTGCTGGCCACCCCTTCCTAGCTTGGCCCCAGCGCAGCCTGTGAGCTTCGTGCTACTTTCACAGTCTCTGAGGTCTGACCTCATGGCAGCGGGCTGCCCTGTCCCAGAGAGACCCCCTCCCCATCAGACACCAGCCCCTGGCCCCCACTCAAGCGTCCCATCATGGGTTCCTGCTCCCCTCCCTAACTGTGAAGCTGGGGGAGCCAGCACCTCCTCCCTAGCCCAGAGGACCCAGCTGTAGGGGAAGGAAGGTTTGCTGTCCTATATATATAATATTTTTGCCCCTGTGGTTCAGGGGCTGGGGGGCCGGCCCCTGCCTGACACTGGTCAGCGGGCAGTCAGCTCCATGGTCTTCTTTCGCTCCTCTCGTTGCTCTTCCCAGTCCTCCTCAGGCTCATACGTGCCCTTGATGACGGCCATGCGCTCGCTCAGGCTCAGGGAGTTGGGGAAGAGCAGATAGAAGTACAGGATGGCAGCCAGGATGGCCCCCACGATGGGCCCGACCCAGAACACCTGGCGGGGACATGGCAGGGTCAGGGGGCTGAGTCCGGACCTCAGAGACCAACAGCTTCCCCTCCAGAGGACAGACCTATGGACCCTCAGAGGAAGTGGACATACAGACTTCCAGACCTCCAGACCTCCAGAGAGACTTCCTCCTGCCCAAGGAACAGATATAAGGACACCCTATTCCTCGATGACGGGGACTTGGCCTCCAGACACTCAGATCTTCAAAGGAGACAGATCCCCAGAAGGACAGGGCCCCCCAGCCTCACCCTAAAGAGAGACGAATGACCCTTCGAAGGAAACAGACATGTAGATTCTCGGAGAGACAACAGAACTCTCCCTCCCACACAGGGAATGAAACAGACCCTGGAGAGAGAGAACGCGAGGAGGCGACAGATAGACTGTCCAGAGGGACAGGCCCACAGGAAGGAAGACTCTCAACCCCATCAGCTGGAACAGGTGAGGAAACCATCAGAGAGGACAGACCCACAGACGCAGTACGCCCCCCCACCTGCGTCCCACCCCAGATGGACAGACACAAAATCCTCAGCGATCTACACAGAGGAACAGATCTCCTTCCCTTCCTCAGAGGTACAGATACAGGTAGTCCCCCCACCCCCCAGCCCCAAACCAGGGTCCTCTGCCATTTAACTACCCTCGTCCTTGTTCTGGCTGCGTTCCATCCCCTTCCCCTTTTGATCTCCAGCCACACCTCCCAGGGCCACCCCCAAGCTCTGGGCCCATAGCATCCAGATAGTCCAGGGGCTCTTGGCCGGGTTTCCAGGCCCTCATTGCCAGGGAGCCAGGGTAGGGCTGACACTCACCCAGTGAGCAGAGCTGAAGCGATTCATAACCACCGCAGGGCCGAAAGAGCGGGCTGGGTTCATGGAGCAGCCCGTGAAGTAGATCTGGACGGAGGGAGGGAGGTGGTGAGGGGGGCACCATGCTTGTCCAACTCCTAAAGGCCCGGTCTTTCCCAGAGTCACCCAGAAGTTCAGGGGCTCAGCCAGGTCTCTGAATCAAGTCTCCCAATTCCTAGGCTGGTGACCTCTCCCGCCACGGGTCCCCATGCACCCTTCCTTCTTCTCAAGTCCTGTGCTTGGGCTTGATTTCCTGCTTTCACCCCAACTCCCACTTACTGCCATAATCTCTCAGGCTAGAGGAGATTTTGGGGGATCCAGCCTGGGAGAGAGTACAGCAACCCCACTCCAGGCCTTCACTGCTGGGTTTCCTGGTACAGAAGGGTGCTACTCTGGGGCCCCATTATTTGTCCTGAGGGGCTCCCCACAACTCCAGCCAAGTGGCAGCATTGCTCACCCCCACGAGGTGGCCCAGTGTGACGGAAAGGCCAATGGACAGGGCCGGAGAGCCCACAGGACTGGTGCGGCGGGAGTCAGTGGAGGAGAAGATGCAGAGGGCCAGCTGGAAGGTCAGAATCAGCTCCACTACCATAGCCTGGCCCTGTGTTGTGTTGTTGTTGAGCTGCAAGGGGAGGGAGGGTTAGAACGCCCGCCACTAGCTCCACGGCCAGGGGCTTGGGGGATGGGGCTTTTGGCTTCCAAGGACACCTAGAGCCACTGCACCTGGAAGCCAAGCCTTGCACACGGTCAGGAAGGTCATTTGCTGAAAAGACTACCTCCCTGACAGTGTGTGCAAAGCTTGGAGCACAGGCCTGTGGCCAAGGAGCTGAGGGTGAGGGGAGCTTTTCCTGGACAAGGTCCTGTCAACGGTTCTGCCCAGTTCCCACCCCCACAAGCTGGCATTTACCCTCCCTCCTGTGGGCAGCTGCCCAGTTTGCTTACTGCACCCCCAGCCTGCCTCCCGCCCGTGTCTGACCCGCTGCCAGTGCCAACCTCAAACCCGTCTCTCCGGTGGGGCTGACTCACGGCTTGACAATGGCCGAGAAAATCCTCCTCTGTGTTTGATTAATGACCCCAGTTTGCATGGGACATGGGGACTGAATCTGGGACTGTGGGCGGGGGTGAGAGCAGGGAACCAGGAGCAGGAACCAATACTCAACAGACCCTACACGCTGCGGCTGCGTTAGGAGGGCCACACATATGGTTTCCAAACGTAATGCCCATGCCACTTGCTGTGGTAGGTTCTGACCACCCCCACGGAATGGCTGAGAAAAATGAGACCCAGAGGAGCAAGGGTCACCCAAAGCTAGGATTACAACCCGTCTTTGGTGGTTCCATGAAACCACTCCAATGAGGAGCAGACAGGAGCAGGGAAGGTCCCAAGAGGAAGGCAAAACTCAGGGTTGAGACAGGAGAAAGCCAGAAGTTCCGGGCAAGAAGGGAGGGACAGTAGGCACCAGGAGAGAGGCCAGGAAGAGCAGCAGGAGGGGAGCAGGCAGAGGAGGTGGGTATGAAGCAGGGAGGCTGAGACGGGGCACACCCCAGCCTGGAGATTCAACTTTCTGACTTTCCTGACGGCGCTGGCCCATTCTGTGGCACCCATCTTTGAAATGGGGTCGGGGACCTGGTCAGGAGCCCACTGCAAGGTCCCTACCCCACCCCAGCCCCATGGGCACTCACCGCGTTGATGGCCAGATTGCCTCGGGCATTGAGCGGGGCCAGCCCATAGAGGATGCCCGCCCCGGCGATGGCGCCCACCAGCTGGGCCACCACGTAGAAGGCCGCCCGGAGCAGGGAGATCTGGTTGCCCACTAGGAGGGCCAGCGTGATGGCGGGGTTGATGTGGCCGCCGCTCACGGGCCCCAGAGCCTGGGCCAGGGTGCCTATGGCCAGGCCGAAGGCCAGCGAGATCTGCAGGATGCTGGGCAGCGCCGACGGCCACTTGAGGGCCGAGCCGAGGCCGAAGAAGACGAAGATGAGGGTGGCCAGGAACTCGGCAAACACGGCCTTGAGGAAGGCCACGGAGCACACCTCCTTCTTCATGGTGGCCGCGGGGGCCAGGCGGCGGCGGCCGCAGCACTGGACGCCCGTCCGGGCGGCGGCGCAGGGGGCGGGGGGCTGGCTCCCTGGCGCGGCGCGCTCTGCGGCGCCCACTGTGTGGCTAGCGGCCTGGCGCGGGCCCTGCAGGGGTGCGCTATATAGAGGGCGGGCGGCCCGCGGGGGGGCGAGCGCGGGGAGGCAGTGGGCGGCTCCCGCGCCCGGGGCCCAGCGCAGCGCGCAGGGAGGGAACCTGGCGGCCACCAGCGGCTCGCAGCGGGCCGGGGCCCCGCGCGCCCCCGACCCGGCGCCCGCCCCCCCGATGGGGCAGCAGCGGACGCGCCCGGGCCACGTGACCCAGGCGGCGGCCGTGTAGGCCGGCCGGGCGGCGGGGGAGCCGCGCATGGTGCGCCCCGGACGGCTCCCGCGCTCTCCTCCGCGCCGCTGGTCCCGGGCTCCCTGGGAGACTTCGCCGCGTCCGGCCTCGCCCGTCCTACGGTGCTCCGGGCGCCTACCTCCGCTGGCCCTCTAGCTCCGTCCCTTGTCTTCCCCTCTTCTTCTCCTCGGGCTCTGGGTCCAGCTCCTCCTTTTCTTCCTGCGACCCGGGCATCCTGACCCGGCCTCACCCGCGGCAGGGCTGGAATGATGCGATTCTCCGAGGACAGCGCCACTCAGCTCCCTGCCCGGAGGTGGCGGGGGCGGGTGGCCGGGTTGGGCCGTGCGGGGCGGTCCGGCCGGCCGTCGCGGGCCTCTCCCTGGCCGGCCCAGGCTGACTTCCCGGGTTGGAGCGGGGGCGTTTTGGGAAAAGTAGGCACAGCGCCAGCCTGGCCTGCGCTTGGCAATCCTCGAAGCCCGGTAGCCCCGGGAGGCGTCGTCTCCCGGGCAGCCGAGCCAGCCCCTCCAGGAGCACAGAACTCCTGGGGATCCCAGCGAGCCCCCAAGAGGGTGGGGGCCGGGAGTTCACTTTGTTCATGGGACCTGAGGGGGCATGACCGAGTTCGGTTTTGTCTGGGGTCAGGGAAGAGCCCCTGGGATTCGGGGTCGGAGTTTGGTGAGAGGAGGGTACAGGTGCATCGCGGACCTCCCATGCCAGGTTTTGGGCTCTCCCGCCTTCTTGCCCCTGCAGGAGGCCCCCTACTCTGAATATCCAGAGTTTTTCTTTTCTTCCTCCCGCAGCTCACCTCCGCCTCCTCCTTTCTGTCTCCTTAGTGTTCCCGTCCTTCAAACCCTCACTCGGTCTTTTTTTCTTTTTTCTTTTTTCTTTTTTAAAGATTTTATCCTTAAGTAATCTCAACATCCAACATGGGGCTCCAACCCACAATCCTGAGATCAAGAGTCACAGGCTTTACCTGAGCCAGCCAGGCGCCTGACCGCACTCAGTCTTGATTTCTCTCCTTCTTGTAACCCCTGCCTCTGTTCTTTCTCCTTCAGGCTCTCCTTCCCAACTCTTTCTTTTTCAGACTTCTTGTCTCTCTCTTCAGTCTCCCGGTCTGTCCTCCTCCTCTAGCAGTCTCTTCCTCTCTCGTCTCTGTCGCAGTCTGCCTCGAAATCTCCCTGTCCCTCTGTCTCATTTCAGTCTCAGTCTGTCACTTAGGCTCTCCCTCTCTCTCTTTTGCTCTTTCCAATTTCCCTTCTTTCCCCCTTGCTTTCTGTTTATCGTCTTAGCCTTAGGCTCTGTCACAGTATCTCTTCACCTCTGTTTCTGTCTCCTGTTTTACTTCCTCCGCCTCTTAATTTCTGTGACTTTCTTCATTTCTGTCTGTCTCTACCTCAGTTTCCAGGCCCATCTCTCTTACATGTGGTCTTTTCTAGTATCCCCACCCCTGGCCTGGGTGACGCTCTCTTCCAGCTCCCATCTCCGTCCCCCTGTCCTTATCCCTTCCCTGTGAGCTCCCAGCTGCTCTCCACCGGCCTTCCCAGCCCTCCCTGTTCCCAGCCCCAGGTTAGGGAATGAGGCTGGAGAGCCCTCCAGGGCTTGGAAGAGGGTCCAAGGAGAGGAGTTCCACAAAAGACCCCACCACCTGCTGCTGCCACGTGTCCTTGGGAAGCACTCAGCACAGTGCCTGCTACAGAGTAAGGCTCAGTAAAGTTTCCTCATGTGGTGTGTGTGGCTATAATTTTACGGCCCCCTGAGGGCTCTGTGTGGAGTTACGCAGAGGGTGCAGCAGAAGGAGAGAACAGGTGCTCCTCTGGTAGTCTCTCCAGCAGGGGCTAAGGGCAGAGGCCCGGAGGAAAGCCAAGGACCTGGAGGCACGGGCTCCAGGCTCCGTGGCAGCTAAGAGGCCAAAGAAAACAGGAACCAAAGAAACCCCACTATTGTTCCTCCTCAGTTCTGTGTTTCCTGCCAGAGCAGCTCCTTTCCCTCTTGTCTCCTTTTTTTTTTTTTTTTAAGATTTTATTTATTTATTAGAGAGAGAGAGTGAGTGCGCTGGGGGTGGAGGGGGGGAGGAGCAGGAGCTGGGTGGGAAGGAACAGAGGGAGAGGGAAAGCAGACTTCCTGCTGAGCAGGGAGCCTGAAGCAGGGCTCAATCCCAGGACCCCAAGATCATGACCTGAGCAGAACGCAGCCACTTAACCAACTGAGCCACCCAGGCGCCCCCCCCCCCACTTCTGTCCTCTTAAGGCAGGAGGTCTGTTTGTCCTTTCTGCCATGGGTCCTGGAGCCCTGCCCCTGGAAGAGCATGGCAGGTGTGTATTGTATTTTCATCTGGGCTTGGGGCTCAGGGCTCCGCGCAGGCCCGTTCCAGACTGGAATAATGACCCTGATGACCACAGACTCAGAGGAAGCAGCCGGTTACGTTTCCTAGGCCTGTGCTGAAGGTCCTTCCATCTCTCTCCAACCATCAGGGTCACCCTGTTCCAAGGCTGCCACAAGAAACTATTGCAGCTACTCTGTTCTGGAATTGTCTTTGCCCTGAGCACTTGGGCTCTGCCCTGGCAGCCCCAGAGGAATGCTTCCCTGGGATCTCCCTGGACTGGGAGATAGATCTCCCCATCTGTGGCAGGGAGAGTTAGAACCCCTCAGGGGACAGCCCCTTCCCTCCTCTCCTGATATAGGGACCCCTGTATTCCCTGGGAGCAGTCGAGGGCTGGAGGCAGAAATGGTAGGGTAATTGGCCGCAGAATACTCCCCTGGGGCTCCACACATTCCCTGGTGTTGGGGAAGAGTCATTCATTCCTTCCTCAAAGACTTGCCGGGCAGTTCTCCATGTGGCAGGCACTGTTCTAAGCACTGGGGTACAGCCATGAGCCAGCAGAGCCAGCAGACTACTTCTCTGCCTTGAGGGACTAATATCCTAGTGAAAGGAGACAGCCGATAAACAGTGGGTACATGTAAATTATACAGTATGAATGAATCTGGTAAGTGCTATGGAAAAATAGAATACGTTAAGGGGGGCTGGGCATGCTGGGGTGGGAGTGGAGGTTCTTTGAAATTTTAAATGGGGTATCAATGTAGGTCTTATTGAAAAGTTGACATCTGAGCAAAGACTTGAAAGAGGAGAGGGAGAAGTCCATGTCTCTATCTGGGGGAAGAACACTCCGGGCAGAGGGAGCAGCCACTGTGGCCAGAACAGAGGGAATGAGGAAGAGCAGAAGGAGACGAGGGCAGAGGTGGTGGAGGGGGCAGACCCGGGCACCACCAACAGGCCCACAGGCCTCCCTGGTGAGAAGGAAGAAGTCGCGGAGCCAAGGACTGCTTGGCAATGGTCTGATAAAGTTTTTTTTACCAAGACCCCTCTACTACTGTGTTGGGAAGAGACCAGAGGCACAGGGATAGAAGCAGGGAGATGGGTCGGTGCCCACCCAGGGAGAGGTGAGAGTGGTCTGACTCAGTGGGGGTACTGATGGTGGGAGGGATCGGATGCTGGACCCCTCGTGCACGGAGCACTGACCAGATGGCCTGATGGAGTGCTCGCGGTGCGTGAGAATGAGGGGTCAAGGCGGATTGGAGCCTTTTGGCCTGTGCATCTGAAAGGCTGACGTTGTATCAGCTGAGGTGGGGAGGGCGGCGGGGGAGCCGGCCTGGGGCTGTCAGTTGTGGACATGTTGAGTATTAGGGGCTGTCCTGTCCTGACTTTCCAACACGGTGCTAAGGCCAGCACGCGGAGACCAACAGCGGCTGTTCTGTTCTTTTCTTTCTCCGGAGGCCGCACAGCCTGCCCATGTCTTGGTGCCCTCTCCATGGTGCCAGCGCTGTCACAAAGCCTGGGATGCCCGTTTTGGCCAGGTTGGCCGTGGGAATTTGCCATCACAAGCCGCCTTAGTTGAGCTGCTTATTCAGCGTTGGGACTCCTTCTGCACCGTGCCCAGCAGCAGCTTTGGGGGGCTCAAGACATGCCAGAGACCCCAGTCTGTCTTCCGGCACTTTGGCCGATATCGATCATCTCTCAGTTGTGGAAGAAATAGCACTTATTGGCAAATGAGCATTTATTGAGTGCTTACCATATGCAGACAGATGAAGGAAAATAGGTAGGGGATGCCATCCAAGAACTGGAAGGAGCCCTGCCCCCAAAGGGCTTACAGTCTTGCCCGGGCGGCACTGCATGTAGACAGAGTCACCGTGGGAAGAGGCAAAGCCACATGAAAGCGACACTTGCAGGCACACGGTCATCCGGCACAAAGTGGGGATGTGGGAATGGACGCTGCTGGGCCCCAGGGGTCAGCCGCTTGAAGCCGACCCACCTGCCTCCATGCTGCCTTGCCTCGTCTGGTGTTGGGTGTGTCTGACCTCCATCCTCCTCCAGACTGGAAGCTTTTCAAGGGCAGAAACCAGCCTGGTGTCCTTTGTCCTTTTCTCGCTACGCTGCTGCGGCCGTCCCCAAGGGCCGGCGTCCACACTAGACAGAGGGCCGGGCTGGCCAGGCTCAGTTTGTGCTCTGGTTTCCACCAGGGGCTCCCAAGGGGCAACTAGGACTTGTCCCAGACCAGACCTGGTCTTTTCTGAGCCCCGAACGGACACATCATGGGATTTTGCAGTCAAATGCTCTACCCCTGAGCTATCCCCCCAGATCATGGGATTTTTGAATAAAGGCCTGAGTTCAAGTCTGGAGTCCAGCACATACAGCCGTGTGACATTAGATGAGTCTCTGAAACGCCGTTCCTTGATCTATAAAATGGGCAGAACAGTATTTGCTCTGCCCGTCTGTCTCACAGGGTCGGGAGGCAATCACGGGGGGGTGATAGGGAGTGCGTTGAAAATCCTAAAACCCCGCAGAGCTGGAATCTGCTGTCCTTCCCTAACCTGCCTGAGGTTTTAGTACAGAGGTTGGGACGCAAGAGATGCTCGCGAGGTGTCAGGTCCCCTCCATCCTCATCATTTTGAATCCTGCTTTGACCTCTGACCTTAGTGACCCCAATCGGGGCAATCAGGGCAGGGAGTTGTGGTGATGTCACATTTAGTTTTGGGTGAGATGCAATCCAGGAAGTAGAATAGACATAAAGAGACATTCTTGGCAACTTCTACGGTGATCTGTGGGGGTGAGGGGTAGGGATGAGGTGCCTGAGACACATTCAGGCTTGGCTCACAGCTCAACGCCTTGCTGCCTTTGAACTTCAGAGCAGTTCAAAGTACAGCCCCAGAGGTCACTTTGGTCTCTGATACAACCTCTCCTCTGGTAGTGAGGCCAGGTGGCTGTCACCAGCTGTCGGGGGTTTGGGACCATGTCTCCATAGCACCTATGGCCAAGGCAGCCTTTTTCTGACCCCAGAGGGAACTTTGGTCAAGGAAGACAGAAAAAAGCATAGATGAAGAAGTGGGCACCCTTACAGAGATGTTCCTCATACACGGTCCATCTTTGAAGGGAGGGGACGGCAGGAAGGGGCTGGAGACTCCCGTCTCCACTGGTGCTTGGTGCGTTGTCAGGCAGTCAGGGACAGAAGCCTGGAGTGCATGGCGAAGGGGGCTCAAGATGTGATTCCTAGTTAGCTTTGCAGCAGACTGGAGAGGGAGGGAGAGAACGGGTGGTGTCTGGGTGGTGGGAGGAAGAAAGTGCGAGAACAGCTAGGGTACACTCAGGGCCAGGAGAGGTGAAGAGGCTGGACCAGGATGGGGTCACCCCCAAACCCATCTCCTTCTGCCTGGACTCCCAGGGCTGTCCTTTGCACAGGCCGCCAACTAAAGAAGGTAAAAGAGGCTGAGGACCAGGCCCCTTCCGTGTTCTACCCGCAGGAAGCGGAAATAATGAAATAATCCCAATAATGCGTGCTAATGGTATGAGGAATTACGGTTCACACAGCGTCTTTACATGCATCATCTCCCTTAATCCCACTTAATCTCATTTGAGAACCATTGCACTGGCCTGGAAATTTAGAAGCCCAGGCTCTAGACACAGACCTGCCTCGGCCTGGACAAGTCATTTCCCTTCCCTTCCGTGGTCCTGAGAGCGCTGGGCTGCTCTCCCCTCCCCCACCCCACCAGGTGGAAACATTAAGGGAGGGAGAGGAAGAGGGATTCCTGGAGAGGAAGAGCTGCTGCCTGGGGAGTGGGGCCTGTGGCTGCACGCCTGGACACCCGCCGGCCGGCCGGCCAGCCAGCCATGGGTGCGTGTTGGGAGAGAGGCCTCACTTGCGAAACGGAGTGTCTCCTTTCACTAAGTGTCCCGTTGCAAATCTCCCCCTCTCCCAAGACAAAGGCCGGGGGCCCAAAGGGGCTTTTGTTTTCTCTGCCACAGGCTAATCTCTGGGTCTGGAGCCCCCTGGAGGTGGGGCTCTCATGCGCACGTGTAGGGCATGTACACACACATGCACGCATGCACGCACGGAAGCCGGCTTCTTTCTTTGAAGAGGTCTTCCCTCAGGGCAGAAAGGAGGTCCTTGGTCACCCAGCCCTCCCTTTTTCCAGAGGCCACTTCTGGGGAAGCCGTTCGCTGGCTGATACTTCTCTGTCTCTAGCAATGGGTGTTGGCAGATCTTGGGGCCCAGCGCTGCAGCTTGGGGGAATTTTCCAGAAGGGGCAGGGTAGGGGTTGGTCCTTAGGGCCGTCCCTGCAGCCCTCTCAGGGGCCTCCAGACCCTCCCCTTCCCCTCTCCTGGGGAGCACCCTCTCGGAGCTCCTGGGCAGGATGGGGCTGCAGAAGAAGTGGGTTTATTGCACTGAGGGGAGGAAGGGGTCACGAGGGGAGTGAGCGGTTGCCAGCCAGCGCACTCGCAGCCCAGGCACAGCCACTCGCACTCAGGAGCATGCACACCGCGCCCCTGGGGACAGAGAGACGCTGGGGAAGAACACACGCTCGCACCCTAGCAAAACCTGCCGCAAGGTTCCCAGATCCCCCTCCCCCGCAGACCCCGGTGCGACCTCTCCAGAGCCTTCTTCTGCCTGCTGGCCTTCCCTCCCCAGGCGTCCAGCTCCCTGCAAGGGGCCGGAGCGTCGGACTGCTGCTCCCTGCCTGCAGCCTGGGGCCGGGGGTCCGCCAGGCTCGCCGCCACCCCGCCGCCCTGGCAGCGGCTCCTCCGCGCGCCGCGGGGGCCGACTTCGGACCTGGGCTAGAGGAGGGCGGGCTGGGCGGCCGGCAGGCGGTCCCTCGGAGCTCTCCCCCTCCGAGCCCGGGGCCTCGGGCCGGGCGGGCGGCGCGCTCAGGCCTTGCTGCCCCGCGGCGGGCTCTGCGGCGAGTGCAGCTCCACCGACTGCCGCCGCCGCACCTCGCGCTCCTCCCAGTCGGCGTCGGGCTCCTGCCCCTTGAGCACGGCCAGGCGCTCGGCCAGGCTTTTGGCCGGCGGGAACAGCACGTAGTTGTAGAGCAGGGAGCCCAGGACGGCGCCCACCAGGGGTCCGATCCAGAAGACCTGGGGCGGGCGGAGAGGCCGGTCGGGGCGGGGATGGGGGGGGCGAGCCCCGACTCCCCGCGCCCCTCAGCCTCCAGACGTGCCCCGCCCGACTTGGTGTTGAAAAGGGGGTCTCCCACCCGATTAATGGAATACAGGGAGGGGGGATTGGCGGACTTAGTAATGACAGCGGCGGCTGTGGGGGCAGATTGGTTAGCTGGGGGTTAAGGGTGCGAATTCCAAGAGGACTGCCCCGGCGAACAGAGGCAATTTGCGCACGCTGTCTGGGCCTCAGTTTCCTTTCATTGCGATAATATCTACCTCTTAGGGTAGGCGTGAAAACGAAGTGAGTTATTATTTGCAAAGCGCGTGGAATAAGGCCTGGCCCGTGCTAAGGCTAGATGATATAAATGTCTGTGTTAGCTCGTACAAATATTACCATTCACGGGCCCCAGCGCACTGTGTGAGCTGTTCCCCACCTCACTGAAGGACCGTCGCTTAACTCTTCCAAAAAGCCAGGGAGGCAACAAAGGCTATGATCCTCGAGGGCGGATATGGAAATGAAGCGTTCCGCAACAGACTCGAGAAGGGAGCCCCAGGCTGGAACCCCGGGCTCTCCGGGAGGAGCGCGGGGCGGGGGGTGGGGGGGAGGGGTTGGCGGAGCTCTGACCCCGCTCTGTTCCCGCCCTGCAGGGAGATGGTTTCTGAGGGGGGGGGGAAGGCAGGAGGTTTCACCATTACCCAGTGGTCGTCAAACTTGCCGGTGACAACGGCGGGCGCCAGGGAGCGCGCGGGATTCATGGAGCAGCCGGTGTAGTGGATCTACAGGGGAAGGCAAGGGTCAGGGAGCGGAGGGAGATGACGAGGACAGTGCAGGGGTCCTTGCGCCCCTCTGCAGCACTCGACCTCAGCCTCAGGGGAGTCCCTGTGATGGGCAGTTAATCCATATGTGTACAGGGCTCTGTGTTCATTGGAGGCTGGAGTGAGATCTGGGGTATCTGGGAGTCAGACCTTCTGCTGTGGCTACATGACTAGTCCCTCTGGGGAGTTCTGTGTATCTGTCCCCTGGGGGTCTTTGTGTCTGTCACTTCTGGGGGTCTGTGTGTCTATTTCTAGAGTGGTCTGTGCGTCTGCTTCTTTGGGGAAGGTCTGTATGTCCGCCCCTCCAGGGAGGCTAGAAGCAGCAGCCATGACCTACCCCAAGGAGGTGGCCCAGGGCCACAGAGAAACCGATGGAGAGGGCGGGGGTGCCCAGGTTGTCTCCACGACGCTCGTCTGTGGAAGCGAAGATGCAGAGCACCAGCTGCAGGGTCAGGAAAAGCTCCACAGTGACAGCCTGGCCAGCTGTCGTGTTGTTGCTGAGCTGGGGAAAGAGGGCGGGTGAGGGGACGCTGAGCAGACTCCCCACTCTGGCTCCATTTTCCTGCCCAACTGCAGTCAAAGCTCCAGAGAGGCTTCTGGGCTGGGACTGAACACCTGGGGTTACCAGCCACCTTAGCCCAAATGAATGATAGCTTTTTCCTGGGCTGTGGCCCCAAGTTAGGGGGATGGACCCCAGGACTGCTTGTGGTCCCTAGGCCAGAGGTAGGAAAACTGACTCCATAGCCCATTAGATCTGGGGGCTGTGCCCAATGTGAGAGGAAAAGGGTGCTGAGGTCCCCAAATGTGTTTCCTGAACAACGAGAAGGGAAGAGGTCCTGACTGCAGCCCAAGCTTTAGGGCAGGTAACAGAAGGGCCTTCTTTGCTCTCTAGGCCGTGAGATACTCCTGGTGTAACGAGGGGCCTGTGGTCTTTCTTCCTGTGGGCAAACGGCCCCCAGGGAAGGGTCTTGGGACTTGGGTCTGGGGACAGTCCTTGTGCGTCCCCTCACCCCATGAGCCCGGTATACAGCTCTTTCCTTTCACCTTTGCCTGCTCCCCCCGATCTTGCCTGTTCTCACTGTTCTAGGCCTGAGTTTTGCCCTGTGGATTTGTTCCCTGCACATCATGTGGAGGTTGGGGTGGGGGCGCTGGTGCCCTGTACTGTGGTGTGGGGGCCTGTGGACCAGGTGGGGTGCCCATGGTCCTGGCAGACCCTGCCTTGGGTAATGAGAGAACTTGGGGCCGAGCAAAGAGGCGATTTCGTAACCGGGCCTCACCCAGCACTGGATTTCTCCCTGGGTTTTGTCATCCTGTCCCTACACCCTGCCCTCAAGCGCTGGGCACTGCACTGGTTGGCACTGGGACAGCTCTCAGCTCCCACGCTCTTTCTCCAGGCCCTGAACCCCCATTCTTGGGTCCTAACCATCAGGCTGGCACGCTTGGGTCTCTAGGGTCTAACCTTAACCCCCCTGTCGTCTAATGTTAGAGCCTCTAGTGGGGGGCAGTGAAAAGGGCCTTGAAGGCAGGTACTTTGGAGTCCTATCACTTGCCACGGGACCCTATTTACTACTTCAGCCTCAGTTTGTCCTTCCGTATAATGGGGATAACAGTTTCTGGAGGACTGTGTGAGGACTGGGAACGACGAGGGCAGAGCCCCAGCCTCATCCCCACTGGTAAATAGCTTTTCTGAGGGAGAGGTGTGGACGTGGATTCGGCGTCTGACTCCAGGTGCTGACACCAGCTAGTTCTGTGGTTGGAGTCAAGTGAATGCTGAGCCTCAATGTACCAATCAGGGTAGAGGGATCACAGAATTCGTCTTCCAGTGTTGTACCAAGAAGTAAGTGACATCCGGCCTGGCAAAGAGCAGGTGTGCATCAGTGATAACTTCCTGGTGGCTAGGCTGGCCTTTCCAGTGACCTCAGAGGACACCTGGAATGGCCTTAGGGGTCATCTAGCTTTCTAGCCTCAGGGCAACTCAGGCCCACTGCTGCCCCATTCCAGCCAGGCAGGGTTCTCCCTAGTTCCTCAAGATGGTAAATGCTGAGCTGTCACTTGGGGGACCGTCCCCAGACCTTTCCCTTCTGCAGGCCCCTGTTAACTGTCAAATGCTGGAGAAACAGGAGTGAGTGTCCCCACGGCCCCTTCACATTCCCATTGTTCTGTGTGAGAGGAGATTCTCGAGCCACATATTCTGAGACTTTCTTGGCTGTATTCTCAGGAAGTTCCTCTGGCAGTCTAACCAGACCTCTTCTTGCTGGAAACAGAGCTAATTTCATTCTCACTGGAAGGGGTCACACTCCTCAGTCTGTCTCCCACCATGTCCACTCTAGCCTCTTCTCATCCCTGAACCCCCAGCCTCATCATATTTTCCATTTTGAAGAAGAAAAAATTTCCTCAATTGGGACACCTCTGGCCCTTGCATGAGGAAGGGTCATGTGTGTAAAGGAGGGGGTGGCCATGGAAACCATTAGGACTCTTCGGAGACATCGGAGCCTTTATCCAGTGGCCCAGGGAAAGGCAGGGCATCGAGGCATAAAAGAGGCGCTTGCGGCCCTGGCTTGGGTTGGGGGGTGAAGCGAGAGGTGTATTGAGGGGACATAGACTCTGCCTCCCCAGCCATGGCCTCAGATGCCAGGGTGCTGCACAGACCCAGGAGAGACGGAGGGCAGGGACGTGGGGGGGGGGATTGAGGCACACCCCCCCCCCCAGCTCCTAAAGTGCCTATGGTGTCCGATTAGCTGCTGTTCGTGTAATCCGCAGTCACAGGCTCTGGGGACCTTCTCCAGGGTCTGGAGAGACCTTGCCTCTTCAGCTTTCCCTTGAGTTCTGGTGCTTTCTCTGGTATTGACCCCCTGTAGAACTCTTGGCCCATCCCTTCCCTTCTCTGGGCCTCAGTTTCCTTGTTTGTTAAACAGGTCTTAGTTGATGGCTCAGGGAGGGGACATTGGTCAGGTGGAAAGATCATGAGTTTTGCTGTCAAGCCTGGGTTTGAAGGCTGGCTTCTGGCACCTTAAACAATGGAAATACCCATCCCTACCGCGAAGCTCTGTTGTGAGGTGTCAGCGTGTGGCTTGTGAGGAGCCCCTGCTGTGAGGCCCACACACAGAAGCTGAAGAACTACTGGAAACTTCTTCCCTCGAGAAGACCCTGGGGACTAGCCCTGTGAGGTTCCTCCCGGTTCAGAAAGCTCATCTGCTTTGGGACTTTGTCTTCTGCTGAGTTCTAGCCCAGCCCTCACTGTAATGCAGGCATCAGGTCAGCAGAAACCTTAATGCTGCTCTTCCCCCGTGAGGCTCAGGGTAGAAGGTTCCGGCAGACCCGCACGGATCCTGCCTCTGCTCTGACCTTATTGCTCCTTCTCCCCGGGCTCCCTTACGGCCCCTGTGTTCCTGGCTCCCACATCTCTCCCTCTCTCCCTCCTCCCTCGCCTCCCTCCCTCCATCTTTCTCTCTCCCCACCCAGACCCTCACCCAGATCTGGTCCCTCCCATCTCACCCTTTCCAAGGGACTCTGAGGATCTGCCCCTTGTGGAGGGGACAAAGTTCTGGCTACTCACTGCATTAACAGCCAGGTCCCCTCGAATGTCGGGTGGTGTGATCTCGTGGAGCAGAGCGGCCCCGGCCACAGCCCCCAGCAGCTGGGCAGCCACATAGAAGGCCGCTCGGAGGAAGGAGACGTGGCAGCCCACCAGGCAGGCCACAGTCACGGCAGGGTTGATGTGCGCCCCGCTGACGTGGCCCAGAGCCTGCACCAGGGTGCCGATACCCAGGCCGAAGGCCATGGCAATCTGCAGCACGGAGGGCAGGGCCCTTGGCCAGTTGAGGGCTGAACCGAGGCCGAAGAAGACGAAGAGGAGTGTGGCCAGGAACTCTGCAAACACCGCCCTGGAGAAGGCTATGGACCGGAGTTCCCACATGCTGTGGAGCCTCGTGCGGGCTGGCCCAGCAGTCACAGGGAAGGAAGCTTGCGGAGCACGCTCTCTCTCTCTCTCCCTCCCTCTCTCTCTCTCTCTCTCTCAGGGTCTCTGGGGAGGCTGGACTAGGGGCATTTATAGGGTTCTTCCATCCAGGATCGGGACACGTGAGGTGGAGGTGGAGTCTGGGCCCCTACCTTGTGTCTCCTATGGCGGCCTCCTGCCCCCACCCCCCACCCTGCCCACCCGCATGCCTATCACCCCATCTTGGCCTTCACAGCTGACTAATGTTCCCCATTAATGAGCTCCAGATAAGGACTGACGTCCCCTGATTTTCCGTGTTTGTTCCCTGGTTCCCCCAGGGCTGAGGCCCTAGGGCTTCCCCTACCCCCACTGGTCCTGTGAATGGGGATTCTCAAAGGGGATGTTGCCAAACCCCCTCCCTCTGACTCCAACTATTGGTCAAGACAGGGACAACCCCTCACCCAAAACTGACCATGAGAGGGGATGTCCATGCTGCCCCTTCTAGTGATTGGGAAGTTCTTCCTGTGGTTGACCTTCAATTATTCCTTCTTGAAGGGGATGGAAAACAACTGCTCGGCTTGTGACGTGAACCTTCCAAGGCATAAAGGTTTCTTCTCTTCCAGGCTCACTTTCTTGTAGTCAATCACCCAGAAGTTATTAAGCTTCGCCTCCTCCCTGGAACCCCAGCCAAAAGGCAGCTCCCATAGCCTGGAGGGAGGGGGTGGTGTTGGTGGCAGGAGGACCCTGGCCCTGGGTGATGGGATCGACCTACGGGTGTCTGAGGAAGCTCTGGGCTTCCATTCCCCATTCCAGCATCACCCTGGCCCCTCTCTGTGATTTACCCTTTCTTCTCCGGCTCTGTAAACAGGGCGTAATCAACTTACATGGGGTTGGGGTTTGGATTAAATGAAATAACGTAAAGTGCTCAGAGCCGGCCCTGGCCCACAGTCAGCTGTCAATTAATACCAGCTATTACTAATAGCGTTATTTATTTATACTCTGAATACTCGGAGGAGGAGAAAAGGTCTCCCTAAACTCAAAAGACATGGTCCCAGAAGCTGTGACAGGTTGTAGGCACCCCCCGGAGCTCGGAGCCACCCAAGCCACATGGGGAGGACATTTCTGTGAGGCAGTGAGCTGTGCAGGCTCACGGAGGCCACAATGATCCATAAGCGACTCTTTGGCCCTGCTGCCCACTCAGCCCAGCATCTGGGCAAAGCCATGGCCCACCATCAGTGCTGCTCTGGCCTGGGAGTCCCCGGGCCCCACTTCCCTTGCTCTTTCCTGATCCCTCTGGCCCTGTTCCCTCTCCCCGGGACCCAAACACAGGGTCAGGCTCAGAGGGTGGTTAGGAGGACTGTCTCCAGACCCTGCTCTAACCACCTGTCCAGCAAGTCACAGTCCTAGGAACAGAAGTCTGGGAGGGATCAGAGACTGCAGAGGGGAACCCCTTGTGTGCCCTTAGATGGGCCATGCACCCCTTCTGGTCCCTCCTCTTCGGTCAAGGTGTTTATGATCTTGAGAGACAGAGAAAGGGAGTGACCTGCTGACCCCTGATTCTGGGCCGGACCTGCCCTCACCTCATCAAGTGAAAATCTCTTACCTCCCCATAAACCCGGAAGAAGCATCACGGTTTCTCTCTGTAAGCCCATTAATTCCCAACCCAAGTGTGTGTGTGTGTGTGTGTGTGTGTGTGTGTGTGTGTGTGGTCATTCAGTCACAGTCATAAATTTAGAACCCAGTGGGATCTTAGAGGTCATCTAGCCTATGGATCTCACTTTACAGATAAGAACCTGAAGTCCAGAGAGATTAAGACTTACTCACGTTCTGGGCCCAGGACGGGGAGGAGGGAAGGGCACCAACCATGACTGGGCCCTACTTGTGCTGTGCATTCCTTTTGAGCCAGGGAGGAAGAAGGCGAACCTGTCAAAGCCGGGGGGTTCAAGCTGTGGGTCCTGGTGGGCAGTGGAGCTCCCTCAGGGGAGGACTGCATTTTGCCTACAGTGACCACGACGCCATGTCTTTTGAGGTCAAAGGTGTCATCATCAGTTGCATGAGGCACCATGAATTAGTATTGCAAAAATGCTTTCTTGGCCATAGATTGTGGTAATGGTAACACCACTTAACTGTGTAGTCATAAATGGTTAGAATGGTTTTACGTTACGTGTATTTTGCCATAATTAAAAATAATTTTGAAAAGCCATGAAGGAAAACTACCCGAAAAATGCTTTCTCACCAATGTTGGTTTGTATCTAATGAAAGAAGTCTTTCAGATTGATTTAGATATCAGTTTGGTGTTTTTTTTTTTTTTAAGTCAAAATCACTCTTGTGTAATTATCAAAAAGGAAATGATTGGTAAAACAAACTGGCTAAGAGAGTCCCCAAATGTCTTCACATTCCGAGTTCACCTTTCTTACATTTCTTTTTGATTCAGAGTCCTCAGGGTTTTCCTACAGGGCATCACCCTCTCCAGCATGACGCACCGTTTCCTACAAGAGTGTCCATGATCCTGTCCAGAATTTCTTTCCAAGCTTCAGACACTCCTTCTGTAAGCTTTGCCACACGTGTTTTCTTGCTTTACACGTGACTGGAAATCATTTGGCCCTGGTGTCAGTAAAATCAGACATAACACAGTTTCATCTACCTCTGGGACTCTTCCTTTCCTAGGTCCCATAAGACATCTGGCTGTTGTTTCTCAAGAAAATATGGGTGTGTGTGTCATCTGCTGGTGGCTTGAAGAAGGGGCTGAGACACTGGAAAAGTGGAGGTAGGACGAGGGTGTGTGGGGGGAGCCAGGACAGCGAGGATGTCCTATGTGGGAGTGCGGGGACAGAATTCAGGGCTGGTGCTGTCTGACAGTTGACATAAGGTGTGTTTCCTGCTCTGAGCTGAGCTGTAAATGCCCTCCATTCTCCCCACAAGGTCAGTAAAAGTGGGTCACGCACCATAGCCTGTGAGGCTGGGACTTCAGGGAATGAGGGAAAAGGGACAGGGCCGATCCATGGTCAGGTGAAGTGGGACAGAGCGAAGAGAGCGGCTCCAGGCAGCAGCGGAGGGAGGGGTGGGAGACTGGGGCTCAGCCCTTCAGGAGGCCTGCGAAGTATTGTAGGGCGTCAAGTCTGTGCAGTTTAGGGACAAAGTGTGAACCATTGGATTTCTGTGTTGGGTTACAGATAAAATACACAATGTCTGATTATGCTTGAATTTCAGATAAATAACAAACACATTTTTTTGCGTAAGTATATTCCAAGCATTATTTAGGACATACTCACACTGAAAAGTTATCTGTTATTTATAACTGAAATTTAACTGGTTGTCCTGTATTTTTATTTGCTAAATCTGGCAACCCTATTCTATTTGAAAACAAAGGGGGGAAACTAGAGGACTGAAGGCTGGGGACAGCTGGGTTTCCAAACTATGTCCTTACAAGAACTTTTGGGGTTGAGTCTCACTAGCCCCATTTTATCCAGAAGGAAACTGAGGCACCGAGAGGTTGTAAAAGTTGCCTGAGGTCACATGGCTGGTAAGCGGAGGAAACGAACTATGGATACAGGTCTGTCTGATACAGAAGTTCAGGCTTAAGGGAATGTTGAAAAGGAAAACCAAAACTGGTAGCATCACAATTCCAGAGCTCAAGCTGTATTACAAAGCTGTCATCATCAAGACGGTGTGGTACGGGCACAAAAACAGACACATACATCAATGGAACAGAAGAGAGAGCCCAGAAATAGACCCTCAACTCTATGGTCAACTGATCTTTGACAAAGCAGGAAAGAATATCCAATGGTGTTGGGAAAATTGGACAGCCACATGCAGAAGAATGAAACTGGACCATTTCCTTATACCATATGCAAAATAGGCTCAAAATGGATGAAAGACCTAAATGTGAGACAGGAATCCATCAAAATCCTAGAGAAGAACACAGGCAGCAACCTCTGTGACCTCAGCCACAGCCACTTCTTGCCAAACACGTCTCCAAAGACAAAGGAAACAAAGGCAAAAATGAACTGTTGGAGCTTCATCAAGATAAAAAGCTTTTGTGCAGCAAAGGAAACAGGCAACAAAACCAAAAGACAACTGACAGAATGGGAGATGACATTTGCAATGTCTTATCAGGTAAAGGGCTGGCATCCACAATCTATAAAGAACTTATCAAACTCAGCCCCCAAAGAAAAGTAATCCAATCAAGACATGGGCAGAAGACGTGAACAGACATTTCTCCAAAGAAGACATACAAACGGCCAACAGACACATGAAAAAATGCTCCACATCACTTGGCATCAGGGAAATACAAATCAAAACCCCAGTGAGATACCACCTCACACCAGTCAGAATGGCTACAATTAACAAGTCAGGAAATGACAGATGTTGGTGAGGATGCGGAGAAAAGGGAACCCTCCTACACTGTTGGTGGGAATACAAGCTGGTGCAGTCACTCTGGAAAACAGTGTGGAGAGTATGGATGTTGAAAATAGAGCTACCCTATGACCCAGCAACTGCACTATTAGAGATTTACCCCAAAGATACAAATGCGATCCAAAGGGGCACCTGCACCCCAATGTTTTTAGCAGCAATGTCCACAATATCCCAACTATGGAAAGAGCCCAGATGTGCCCTGACAGATTAATGGATAAAGAACATGTGGCGTATATATATATATAATGGAATACTACTCAGCCATCAAAAAATGTCATCTTGCCATTTGCAATGATATGGATGGAACTAGACGGTATTATGCTAAGTGAAATAAGAATCAGAGAAAGACAATTATCATATGATCTCACTCGTGTGGAATTTAAGAAACAAAACAGAGGATCCTAGGGGAAAAGAGGAAAAAATAAAACAAGATGAAATCAGAGAGGGAGACAAACCATAAGAGACCCTTAATTGTAGGAAACAAGCTGAGGGTTGCGGGGGCGGGGGGCGGAGATAGGGTAACTGGGTGCTTTCATTAAGGAGGGCATGTGACGTAATGAGCGCTGGGTATTATATAAGACTGATGAATCACTGACCTCTACCTCTGAAACTAATAATACACTATATTGTAATTAATTGAATTTAAATTTTAAAAAAAGTTCAGGCTTTACCTCCATTGATTGGCTGCCGTTGTCCTCCAAACCCCACCTCAGAAGCCAGGGGGTCCTAGTGGTCACGCCTGGGTTGAGGTAGGGACAACTGCAGCTCCAGTTACTGGCGAGGTACAAAGACAGCTCCCTGCCCTCGTCTCCTTCCCATGGGGCAGGGCCCAGGGATCTCACCTGGCCTCACAGAGCTCCCGCCGCCCGCAGGCCAAGACAGGACCTTGGGCTCCGCACATCCTCCGTCCAAGCCCTTCCTCTTTGGGTCCTGATGAGTGTTGTGCCCTCTGCCTGGGACACCAGCACTTTCTCGTGGCTAACTGTTCCTCGAACTCCAGACTGGGGGCTCACCAACCTTTCTGACAGAGGCCTGCAGGAAGACACACGCTTGATGCCCTAACCCACAGACATGACCTCACTGGGTAGACGGATAATACGGGTGTAAATATGGCTATAGATAACTAAAACTTACATTTCCCAAACCATATTTCCTCACTTTGAGGCTTTAAACTCCTATTCTATTTCACTAAAAAAGCAATTTAGGTCACACCTACTAAATTGATTTCATGACCCACTAATGGGTTGCCGCTCAGAGTTTGAAAAATACTGCTTTTGATCCTGGCTCGAAAATCATTCTCTCATTGGGGAAGACTTCCCGTCGCCCCAGTAACACGTACTCCTAGGACCACCCACTCCGTGGTGTGCCTTGCCCTTTCGTACAGCTCGAGGCTTGTAATGAGCTGTCTGCCCCTCCCCTGGAGTGTGAACTCCCAGACTGCAGGGACCCTATCTGGGTTTGCTCCTCGGTGCACCCCCGGGGCCTAGCACGAGGCCTGGCATGTTATACGTACTTGATAAATGCTCATCACGTGAATAAATGAGCAAAACCATCAGCTCTCGTCCCTCCAAGCACTCCCTTCCCCCGCACCCTGTCCCGTACCCTCTATGTTGCAGCCACATGGCATTCTTCAGGGACGTGATTTAGGGGAGAATTCAGAGCTTGGGTGAAAAGGGGGAGTGTGCGTTTGTGCTCTGACGGGGTAAGGAAGGGTCAGGAACAAGTTTGTCCTCATTTGAAAAGGATCAGGTGTGAGTAAGGGGCTGGGGGCAGGGAGACCTTTGAATAACCCTGCCTTGTGAAGTAGGGAGTTCCCAGTCTCTTGGGGGGGTTCCACAAAAGCCGAACAAACACTGGGGAAGCTGGGGCAGCAGGATTTCTGCATGAGAGGGAGGGTTGGACGAACTGCCTAATGGGGACCAACACAGCTAGCTGCGCAGCCTGGAGAAGCCCAGGCAGCTGGCCAGTGAAGCCTCCTTCCAGAGGGGCAGCTGGGAGCCATTGTGGGTGCTAGCAGCAGGGAGAGCAGCGGGGGGTGGGGGCTGCAGGAGGGCCTACTGCTCCTCCCTTGACTGAACTCCTCCTAGTCCCTGGCTTTGTCCCCTATGACATCTGAGGGAGGTGGCCAGGCTGGAGGCTCCAAAGAGCCAAGGGCAACTTTATTTTTTTTTTAAGATTTTATTAACTTATTTGAGAGAGAGTAAGAGCAGGGCAGGGAGGAACAGGGGGAGAGGGAGAAGCAGACCCCCTGATGAATAGGGAGCCCAACGTGGGCCTCGATCCCAGGACCCTGGGATCATGACCTGAGCCGAAGGCAGATGCTTAACTGACCGAGCCACCCGGGTGCCCCCCGAAGGTGCCTGGGTGGCCCCATGGCTCCCTGGGTTTCCACCCACCCTGGGGGGCTCCTCCCACAGGACTCAACGGCAGAGTGGGAAAGTATTTGCCAGCCGGCCAGGAGAGCTGGTGTCTCTGCCCTACAGGGAGAGAGAGGGGCTGCAAATGCCAGGGCACGCCGGGGTCATTACCAGGGAAGGGGTGGTAACGAGCTGGAAGGGTGACGGGCAGTGCCCCACCACCTTGCTCGCAAAGGTCACCCAAACCTGTTTAACTCCCCGCTCAGAGCAGCTGTCGCGAAACCCTCTGACTCCCCAGTGCCCGCCTCCAGTGAGGGCTCTGTGGGCTCCAGGGACTAGGTAACTTGCAGGACCCGATTCAGACTCTGCGCCGGGTCCCTCTCCTGCCCACCTTCCTCCTGCCCTGGCGCCACACCCCTTCGTGTCCTTCCCAGGCCTCAGCCTCCATGGGCCTCACTCCTCTCCTTGAGACCTGCCCTGCGTGTGCATTGTGCGAAGTGCTGGGCTCACACTCCTCTCAACCGGCCATCTCAACTGTGTGAAGAGGGTACCAGCCCCATTTTAAGGATTAGGGTAAGGGAGGCTCAAGGACGTTAAGCTGGCTCCTGCCTCCTCTGCCCCCACTCCATAGCCCCCTGCCTCACCTCCGTGATAGCACAGATCATGCTGTCCTGGCTGAGTTGCTAAGCTCTGAGGGCAGGAACTATATCAAATTCACCTTTGTAGTCGCAATGCTTAGCACGTGATCGGCATAGAGTAGATTGTTTGTAGAATGAACTGTTTACCCAAGGTCAAAATAGCTAGAAAGTAGCTAAGTCATAACTCAAACTCAGATCTTCCTGAATCCCAACCCAGCCCCACACCCTTCACCCTCCTCCAGGAAGCCTTCCTTGACTTAATCAAGGTAGCCTCCTCCATCCCACTCCCCAGAATCCTGGATGTTTGGTGTGTTCGTATGCCCCTTCTCCCCCACAGTCTCTGAAGGCAGGTCCTGGGACGGCATCCCAGCCTAGTTCTGATTCCCCCCAGCTCTGCCCCCAGAACTTAAGAGGAGCTCTGTAAATGTGGGATGCCCAGGCCTGGGTGGGGGGCCCCGGGTAGGAAGACCTCAGCCAAAACAACTGTGTTTCCTGCCTGTGGCCTCAGCCACCTCCTCGTGACCCCTGTTCATCCAACCAGATTTCCGCCTGGTCCTGGGCCTGCCAGCTTCTCACGAGAGCCAGCCCGGGCTTTGGTATTCTCCGGGGGTGGGTCCAGGTGGGGCATCTAATCCTCTGCTCATTTTGCTGCAATTCAATATTCGCCTCCAATTTTCACGCTCTGCTGCCATCCTACCCTCCTCCCTCCGGCCTCTGCTGGGGGAGGGGAGAGCTGAGGATTCCCTCCAGCACCTGTGAGGGCCCCCTGGAAGTCCCTTGGGCTGATCGCGCCCCCAGGCATGCTTGAGCTGAGAGCTGAGCGTTGACCTTGGGAGGGAGGGACGGCTGCCCCACCAAGGGAGCAAGGCCTGGGTGTCCAGCGGCCTGGGGGTGGATCCCGGTTCCCCCTCTGAGGCTGCCCGGCTATGGAGCCAAAGCGCACAGGCTCTCCCAGCGTCCAGGTAAACACATGTCAAGTGCCAGCACGTGGTGCGTGTCCACCTCCCCGGGGACCGAGGGCCCATGGCTCTGGGAAGTCCTTTCCTTATCTAACCACCCACCTTCTGGCTGCAATGTTGGCCCATTCTCTCTGGTTCTAGCTGACGAATGTCCATTTTCTTGCGATTTTAGGGCACTTGAAACAGTTTGTTGTATTTATTCATTCATGCGACAGTTATTGAGCACCAGCTGTGTGCCAACCCCTGCTTTAGGCTTGAGATACTTCAGGGAACAAAACTTACAAAGATCCCCTGCCTGGCAGGGCCGACTCTATGGGCCGGTTTCTCAGTCTGAGGGGAGGTTTAGTCTCTGGCCTTTCCCAGCCTGTTCTCCTCCATTTTTTTTTTTTTAAGAATTTATTTATTTATTTGAGAGAGAGAGAGAATGAGTGGGGAGAGGGACAAGCAGACTCCCTGCTAAGCAGAGAGCCCAATGCAGGGCTGGATCCCAGGACCCTGAGACCATGACCTGAGCCCAAGTCAGACGCTTAAGGGACTGAGCCACCCAGGAGCCCCTCTCCTCCACATTAAACAACGTGAATGACAGGAGATGAAAAGAAACTGAAAATATTGGAAAATCACAGTGTCTCCTCTCAGATGTCACCTTTGCCCCCATCTTACCGCCACAGCTCGAATTTCAGTCATGTCACACGGGTGCAATGATCAGTGCACGCTGTTCCCACAAAAGTTCAACAGAGCCCCCACATGACCCTGCACGTCCACTCCTCGGTGTTCATCCCGAAGAGATGAAACAGGCGTCCGAACAAGAACTTGTGCGCGCCGTGTCCATAGCGACTCCATTCACGACAGACCAGAGGTGGGGACAACCCAGATGGCCATCCACAGATGCGTGGAGAAGCCAAATGCAGTCTGTTTACACAACGGACTAGGGTTCAGCCATAAAAAGGAGCAAAGTGCTGATAGGTGCTATGACGTGGATGAACGTTTTTAGATTGTTGCTGAGGGAAAGAAGCCAGACACAAAAGGCCACGAACTAGTGAGTCCACTGATCTGAAATGTCCCGAAGAGGCAAGTCCATAGAGACATACAGCAGAGGAGTGATTGCCAGGGGCTGGGGGAGGAGAGGAAGGGGGAGTGCATGCTTGGTGAGTATAGGGTTTCTTGTGGGGTTAATGAAATATTCTGAAACAGGAGAGCGGTGACGGTTGCACAACCCTGTGAATTTACCCACCGCTACTGAGTTGCACACGTTGAGATGGTTGAAATGGTGAATTTTGTGTTTTGTTATTTTACAGTTAAAAAACAAAAGGGCGAGCTGTGGGGGACTTCTTGTCCCATGTATTGCCTCTACTTCCCCGCCCCCCACCCCCAGGGCCTTTGCACATGCTGGTCCTGCTACCTGGGATTCTCTTCCCTCCTGTCTTCTTTTAGTTCATCCTTCAGATCGCAGTGTAACTGTGACTTCCTCAGAGGGGATCAAGCCCCCTATTACCAGCTCGACCACCATGGGCCATCCTGGTGGAGCACATGTCTTGGTCATAATTATGACGTTTATATGATGAATGTCTCCCCCACTAAACTGTAAGCTTCTGGAGAGAAAGGGGAACCTATATGTGGTTGGCTTCCTGATGTATCCCTAGGGCTTAGCTCAGTCCTGGCACATCGTAGCTGCTCAATAAATATTTATCGAGAGCATACTCGATAAGGGACTTCTAATCGAGTCATTCCCCCCAGTAGCCCCAGCTCAGATGGCTTCCCCATTACTGCCACTGCCACCATTGAGCCTTCAAGGCCACCACAACTCATGCAATCACCACAGACAGTCAGGATGAGGCCAGCAGAAACCAGACATGGCAACGAGGAGGAACAGCCAAACTCCCAGGCAGTTTAGGAGGTAAGACAGGGTTGGTCAGTAAGGGTGGAGTTCAGGTCAATCACTGGTATTAGGATGAGAGAAGTCGGACGGCAAGTGGGGCATCTGTCTGAGTTGGACCCGTGAACGCAAGTCAGTCGGTGCTGACCAGGATGGGCTTTCCAGGAAATGGTTGTTGAATGACTGCATGACAGAATAAACCAAGAACTTGCAGGGTAAGGGCTGGGCACATAACAGAGCATAAAGATGGGTTCTGGGCACATTAGAAAGGAGCCTCCAGGGGCCTTGGTGGGTGGTGAGATGTGGGGTCGCGGGAGGGATGAGGACAGAGTGACTCGAGGTGTGTAGTTGGGCCCTGCTGCCCTTTACCAAGATGGGGAGCCCTGAAGGGGGAGCAGGTTGGAAGAGAAATGATGAGATGGGTTCGGATGTTGAGGTGCTTCTGGGATGGCTCGAAGAAGGTTCTGGGGGAGTTGCAGAAGCCAAAAGCAGTGGGTAGGAGCGAATGGGAGGGGAGCCAGGAGGGGAGGACAGAGGGGGTTTCAGGGCTCATGGGAGGAGCTGGGGAAGAAGGCGCAGTTGGAAAGAGGGATGAGGGAGGGCATAACAAGTGCTTCGTGCCCAAGGAGGAGGGGGGAGCTGGGATCCAGACCCCAGGCTGGGCCTTGTCAGGAGGAGGGAAATGTGGGTCTCAGAAGAGAGAAAGGCAGGCTGTGGGGGGGATGTTGAACGTGAGGTTGTGCGGCAAGCCCTTGAGGGCATTGCCATCTTAGGCTTCTGCTTTGGGAGCAAGGAGGCAGGTCAGCTGCTCGGAGGGGCTGGGAAAGGTGGCGGCCAGAGGGCACTGGAGAGGCTTTGAAAGAGTTGCAGTGCAGCGTGGAGAGAGGACCAGCGGGGAGCCGTGGAAAGGGCCTGTTTGGGGTAAGAGGCCGGGATCTCCATGGGGGCGTGCTGCTCTCCAGCTGGAAGGGGCAGCCCAAGGCACAGAGGTCAGGAGGGCAGCCGGCTCATCAGCCCTGCGGGTGCCAGGTGGGGACAATGGGCAGCCGGGCAGGGACTGGGGAGGGTGTGAAGACCGGAGGGTCTTGGGGCGAGAGGAGGAGGTGGAGGCTGGGCAAGTGGAGGTCTAGGCGAACAGGACTCTGGGACAGGAGGCAGGAATGAGGGCGTGAGAATCAGGAGCACAGAGGCACATGGCCAATGAAGCAGGTGTTTATTTATTTATTTATTTTTTAAAAGATTTTACTTATTTATTTGACAGAGATAGAGTCAGCCAGCGAGAGAGGGAACACAAGCGAGGGGGGGGGTGGGAGAGGAAGAAGCAGGCTCATAGCGGAGGAGCCTGACGTGGGGCTCGATCCCAGAACGCCGGGATCACGCCCTGAGCCGAAGGCAGATGCTTAACCGCTGTGCCACCCAGGCGCCCCTGAAGCAGGTGTTTAACCTAAGCTTTGAGAAGTGCGCGCGTTTAAGGAAGGACAAGCTCCAGGCTGTGGCTATGGGAGGGACTGACCGAGGTGGAGATGGGGAGGCCTTTGGGTTTGAGAAGGTTAGAGAACAGGGCAGAGGTGGACCTTCCCTACACAGGAGGAGAGCTGGGCTTCCAGCAGGTGGAAAGGAGGGTTAAGGATGCAGCGGAGGACGCAGGGAGACTGGGGAGGGAGAGAGGGAGGAGAAGCAGAGAGAGGAAAAAGCAGGGAAAAGCTGGATGGCCGCGTGGACGCAGCTCGAATGGTGAAGACTGGATACAAGACTTCCAGAACAACCTCTTCTGGGGGTCCCTGCTGCATGGGGGAAGCAGGCCTCTCAGGAGGGGTCAGCCACAGCTGGAGTTGTGTTTCTGAGGAACCCAGCCCCTCTTCTCTGGCCCCATGGACACTCTCTTCATTCAGGCCCTCAGCATCTTTTGCTCTGACCCCCCAAACAGCCAATGTATCTACCGCCTGACCCCACAGACTTCTCTTTCCAGGCCCATCTATTACCCAGAGCAACCTTGGCCCTGTAGTCTCCCTCAGAACATTTCGCTGCCTGCACCCCCCACCCCCTACAGGATGAACTCCACCCCTTGCCCCCCCCCATCCCCCCAATCCTCTCACACAGCACAGGCAGAGCTTGGGACTACCTTACTTCCCTGAACAGTCTCCGTTCTCGCCTCCAGGCTGTGCACAGTAGCTTCCTCCTGAAAGGCCTTCTCCACCCTCCCAGCTGGCTCCTGGCCCCATCCTTTTCTTCCCCCAAGAAGCCTTCCCTAGTGATCCAAGATGGCCGCTCCTAGGTGTTCCTAGAGTGTTCTGGGCTTTCCTTATCACAGAGCCGTCAGAACACTGTGATGCGTCTGCTCTGGCCTGCCTTCCCCACCGCAGATGGCACAAGAGCTGGGTCTTGGGTCCCAACACTGGGGCTAGGGTCTGGCCCAGCGGAGAAGCTCAATAAAAATGTCTTGAATGAATATACTAGCTGGTTGAATTGGCTGGGCTGGGCTACTGGTGGTCTAATTAGTTCAAAGGAATAGTGTCTTGTTCCTTTTCCAGCGGCCTTCCTGGTCAGTGGTTCTGGGAGAGAAAGACAGAGTGTCAGGGGTGGATCAGAATTCCCTGGAGGGTTTTCACCATACAATTGTCAACCGCCCCAGAGGTCAGATTGTCTGAATTCCGTCTGGGTGAGAATGGGGAGGTGTGGCCCCTACACACTGAGAAAGCTCCCTGGGGGATGCTGACCCTTCGCACCTCCCAGCCCCCCAGAAACTGCTTGTTCAAGGCTGGGTTCTGGGCCACCTTTGAGGTGATAACAAGCATCCCTGGGCTTCGAACCAAGGTGTGCTGAGTTCTGAAACTGCTGCCCTTAGGCTCTATGCCATGGGGTCCTCACCATGACCACCACTGCTACTGCTGCCTAGAGAATTTCTGGTCACTTCATTCCTGCCCGGAATCCTGCATGGAGGCTGTCCGAGCCAAATGACCCCCCACACCACCTCGTTCTAATTAGCTCTGCCCCCTCCTCCTTCCACAGTCACGTCTCTGCCAAGAAGTTGACCAGATTCTACCCCTCCCAGCTCCCTCCCTGGCCTGGACAGGTTCTGATTTCTCGTGGGTGTGGTGCTATGTCCCATCAGCAAGGGCAAGTCCTGTCCTCAAGCAGGCTTCCCCCCATCCCCGGGTCAGGGACAGAAATGGGGGCAGGGCTGGAAAGTGGAGAGCTCTTAGGGGTGCACAAAATGGAGTGACGCCCCAGAGCCTGAGCTCTGAGCAGCTAGGACCGGAGGAGGAGGCAGTCCCTGAAGGAGGTGGCAGGTCACAGTGCTGAAGAGAACACTGAAATTCTCTCCCCAGACTGGAGGGGGATGCCTGGAGCGCCAGAGGGCAATGAGCACTGAACTCCTGGGATTCACGTTCCATCAGCACCTTCCAAACCGTCCCCCCCGGCGCAACGTGAGCCCTGGGCCCCTGAGGACTTGTCTAGTTGTCTAGAGTGGGGTTGGGGGGGTGACGTCGCCCTGGGAAGGAGGCCCTCCTCAGGCGAGGGGGTCCCCACTCCACAGTTCTGCAGTCAATTCCAAGGGGAGCTGGGCAACGCGCAGTCCCTTGGCTCATGAGAGCCGAAGGAGAGCTGGTGGTGGCCTGTCTCCTCGGTGGTTCCTGGGCCCAGGGCTGCACGAAGGCTGGGATGGGGGTCTCCAGCTCTTCACCGTAAGTCATCAGGCGCACCAGGCTCTGGACATTTCCCTGACATGAAGCTGCCGTCAAGTAACTCAGCCATAAAGAGCCTCTGCTTTTTTTCCTGGAATTCCATCCCGCCGGGGTGGCACGGCTTTCTATCTGCTGCTGGTCTGAGTCTGCTCCCTGCATCTCCCGTTAACCAAAAATGAGGAAACAAATTAATCATTACTTAAAAGTGGTCCGCCCGGCTGGAAACAGTTTTCAAAGCATGACGTCCCTGACCCCAGCGCGAGGTAGGAATAGATAACAGAAGGTGTGTTTGGTGGTGAAAAGGTAGGATATTATTATCCATGCCAATCCTGCGGAGGCTGCAGCTGAGGTCCAGAGAAGGAAAGAGATTTTCCAAGGTGGCACAGCCGATAAATATCAAATTCGAATCCAAGTTTCCAGCTCCTAGACCAGAGCACTTTCCACCGGCCCACCTGCCCTCTCCCTCCTCCCAGGGAGCACGGAGACTACCCCCCAATACACAAGATCGACTCCATTTTACATTTGTGCATCTCTGTTCCTCATGAGAGTCAGTCTCCCAAACACCCTCTCAGAGTCTTTGACCCATCTACTTCTTCAAGCATGGTGCCCTAGTCAATCGTATTGTATCGCATATTTATTTGCTTTTTTAAAAATTTAAAAAATTTTTTTTTAATTTTTTAAAAAGATTTTATTTATTTATTCGACAGAGACAGAGACAGCCAGTGAGAGAGGGAACACAAGCAGGGGGAGTGGGAGAGGAAGAAGCAGGCTCATAGCGGAGGAGCCCAATGCGGGGCTCGATCCCATAACGCCGGGATCACGCCCTGAGCCAAAGGCAGACGCTTAACCGCTGTGCCACCCAGGCGCCCCTATTTGCTTTTTTTTTAAAAGATGGATTTACTTACTTGAGAGAGAGCACATAAGCAGGGAGAGGGGCAGAGGGAGATGGAGAGAGAGAAAATCCCACCAGACTTCCTGCTGAGCAAGAAGCCCGATGCCAACACTGATGCCACGACCCTGAGATTGTGCCCCGGGCTGAGCTGAAACCAAGAGTCCGTGCTGAACTCACTGAGCCGCTGTGTCCCTCCCTATTGTACTGCATATTTACATATCGCTAAAATAGTAAGTCTGAAAAGTTCTCACCACAAGAGAAACGTTCGTGCGTCGGTTTGGTGATGCTGGTGACTAGGCTTTATTGTGGTGGTCATTTCGCAGCACACACGAATATCGAGGTGTTTGTTGTGCACCTGAAGCTAGTATAACGTTATCTGGCAATCATCCCTCAATAAAAGAAAAAGTGCCGAGAAAGTCAATACTATGGATAAACCTGAAGGGTATTATGCTCAGTAAAATAAGTCAGAGAAAGACAGCTACTATATGATTTCACTTATATGTGGAATCTAAAAAACCAACCAACCAAACCAAACCAAACTCGTAGATACAGAGAATGGATTGGTTGTTGCCAGGGTGGGTGAAATGGGTGAAGGGGGTCAAGAGGTACCAACTTTCAGTTGTAAAATAAATTAAGTCATAGGGTACAGCATGGTAACCGTAGTCAAGAATATTGTATTGTGTATTTGAAAGTTGCTAAGACACTGAATCTTCAAAGTTCCCACTATAAGACAGCAACATGGTAAGTTGGCGTGGTGACAGATGGTAATTAGACTTGCGATCATTTTGCAATTATATATATATATAGTCTTCAATATATATATAATATATATAAAATCTTTATGTTGTACACCTGGAACTAGCATAATGTTATAGGTCAATTACATCTCAGTTGAAAAAGCAAGAGTAAGTGACAAGAGAGCTCATACCATATGATTCCGTCTACATAAGATACAAAATCAGACAAAATTGATCTATGCTGTCACAAGCCGGGACGGTGGTTATCCTCGGGGTAGGTGGTGCTGGGGAGGGAACGAGAGGAGTTCTGTGGCGCTGGTCATGTTCTCTGTCTGGATCCGGGTTCTGGTTACACAGGTGTGTTCAGATGGTGACAATGCATCAGGCTGTATACTAACGACACGTGCATCTTTTTTTTTTTTAATATTTTATTTATTTATTTGACAGAGACAGCCAGTGAGAGAGGGACACAAGCAGGGGGAGTGGGAGAGGAAGAAGCAGGCTCATAGTGGAGGAGCCTGATGTGGGGCTCGAACCCATAACGCCGGGATCACGCCCTGAGCCGAAGGCAGACGCTTAACCGCTGTGCCACCCAGGCGCCCCACGACACGTGCATCTTAATGTCTGTTTGTAATATGCCAATTAAAAACTTTAAAAGGCATGTGATCAATAAATACTTGTCATTGATCGATGGACAAAAGCACTTGGGATTGTTTCTAACCAATGCTTTAAATATTGGACAAAGCTACACCCCCCCCCCCCCGCCTCCATTAGGGATTCATAGCGCTATGGAGGCTCTCCCTGCCCCCACAGCTTGGCCGGTGAGCCAAAGGCCCCGGCAGGGGCAGATGGAAAAGGCCGCATCTTGCAACACCCAAGCTTCATCAGGACTGGTAACCGCTGGCCCAGTTCCCCCCGGATCTCCCGGGAGAGTGCCAAAGTTTGCAGTGCATAAGGACCCTGAGGAGAATGTCCAGCTGGTGATGGAGTGGGCCTGCGTTGATGGGAAGGAAGGCAGGGGATGGCAGACACTGGAAGCCCTCGTGAGGAAAGGACAGCTGGAATCCGGAGCCTGGTGGGAATCGGAGCTGTGTGCTGACTCAGGTGGACGTAATGACATCTTTCAGACAGTTTCTGACTTGCCCAGTTCCTGGGAGAAGGATGCATTTGAGCGCAAGAGTGTGTATGGGTGTCTGCGTGTGTCTGTGAACACGCCTATGCTCCAGCCGTTCCATCCGCCTGGAACGCCTTGTCCACCCTGCCTGAAAGCCTCCAGTCCTGGTCTCCACCTGACAACATCCTAGGCAGGCATCCAGGATCAGTTCGAAGGCCTGATGTGGTCTGACGCCTCCCTGGCTCCCAGCCGCAATGACTCCGGCCCTCCTGCTCCGGGTCCCTGTGTGAGCCAGCACGCGGGCCCCTGACTCAGAAGAGTGGGGTTGGTGCCAGCTCCCCTCCTGGACTGCGTGCTCCCGAGGGCAGGGACTCTAACCCCAGCTCTCCTAAGGACCATTTAAGGGACAAATGCATGCATATAGCTCTGGGAGCGTGTATTAGGATTGATCAGGGCTAATCCCTCTAAACAAAGAAAATCATTAGCAGATTAATTAAGAGCCCTGTCTGGAGTGCTAATTCAAAGGCTAATAATCTTTTAGTTTAAGCAAGTTCTGATGCTTCGATTAGACCTGTCATTGTTACAGTATTGATTGAAGCCAGGCCCTGGCTGTGGAATGCCTGAGTATGCAATTCACACATAATGCCTCCAGTAATTTGGGCACATTTTTCTCTTATTGACAAGCATTATAATGACTCTAATAAACTATGGAAACCTCGGGTGAAACAACACATGACTACACTTCTCAATAGAGGTGTAACCGTGAATTTAATGAATGCATTTCCTAAGTCTTTTGTAAAAGAGGTTTGTCCAGGTTCTGATCAGAATAGGAACTATATGAGTGACTCAATAGCCTTCATTTCTTTGTCCACTCATTCGTTTATGCACACAGCATGTACTTGACCCCACCACAGTCCTAGGCTCCATGCCAGGGGCCATGGGAAATAGTTTCAAGTAAAGGAGACACCATCCTTGCCCTCAGTGAGCTTCTCAATGCTCCCAGATGCTTTAAGAGAAGTACTCTACTGATGAAATGTCCAGAGGAAGGCTGAGGAAAGGAGAGTCTGGGGGAAGTTCCTTGGAGGAGGTGGCTTTGGGATTGGAATGAGTTAAATAGGTAGGGTTTTTTTTTTTTAATAGTATTTTTTTCTTTCTGCAAAAGTAATTCATGCTTCAGCATGACTGAAGCAATCTTGGAAAAGAAGAACAAAGTTGGAGGAGTCACGTTTCCTGATTTGAACTTCCTACCAAGCTGCAGTGGCATTCTGTATCAAGACTGTGCGGTTCCATCCGTGGAATGGTCTTGACACTCCAGAAATAAGCCCATATATTTATGGGTAAGTGATTTTCAGTGAAGGTGTCAGGACAATTCAACGAGGAAATAATAATCTTTCAATAAATGATGCTGGGACAACTGGATGTCTAACATGCAAAAGAATGAATTGAGACCCCTTACTAAAATTAAGTCAAAGACCTAATGTAAGAGACTTTGAAACTGTCAGAAGAAAACATATGGGTTAGTCTCTTTGACCTTGGAGTAGGTGCTTCTTAGATATGACATCTGAAGCACAATCAGTCAATCAAATCGGATATCATTGAAATTAAAAACTTTTGGGGTGCTGGGTGGTTCGGTGGGTTGAGTGTCTGCCTTTGGCTCAGGTCCTGATTGCAGGGTCCTGGGATGGAGCCCCGCATCAGGCTCCCTGCTCTCCCTCTCCCTGTGCCCCTCCCCCTGCTCCTGCTGTCTCTCTCTCTCTCTCTCTCAAATAAATCAAATCCTTAAAAAAATTAAAACCTTTTGTGCTTCAAAGAACACCACCAAGAAAATGAAAAAAAATAAAAATAAAAACAGCGTGATACAGTGGGAGACAGTATTTGAAATCATCTATCTGATAAGAGTTTAGTATCCAAAATCTTTAAAAAACATTTACAAATAACCCAATTTAAAGATTTGAATAGATAGTTTTCTAAAAATATTTATATAGAGAGAGGGAGAATAGGTATTTCCCCATAAATATACAGAAAAGGGCTGATGCGTACTTGAAAACGTGCTCAAAGTCATTAGTCATTAGGAAAATGCAAATCAAAACCACAATGGGATGCCCTTCACACTCACTAGGATGGACTGTAATAAAAAACAACAGACAATAACAAGTGTTAACAATGTGTGAAGAAATTGGAACCCTCATAAACTGCTGATGGGAATATAAAATGGTGCAGCCATTGTAGAGAACAGCGTGGTGCTCCTCAAAAAATTAAATATAGACTATATCATCCAGCGATCGCATACCCGAAAGAACGGAAAACCGGGACTTGAACAGATCACCGTGTGCCAATATTCACAGCAGCGTTCTTCACAACAGTCAAAAGTGGAAACAATCCAAGCATCCATCAATGGCTTCATGGATAAGCATAGTAATCCATCCATATGATGAAATATTATTCAGCCTTAAAAAGGAAGGAAATTCTGACACCTGCTGCAACATGGATGGACCTCGAAGATATCATGCTAGCGAAAGAAACCAGACACAAAAGGCCACCTATTTCATGATTCCATTTATATGAAATATTCCAGTAGGCAAATCCACAGAGAGAGTAAGTATATGAGTGGTTGTCGGGGGCCAGGGAGAGGGAGGATGGGGAGTGACTTCTAACGGGTGCAGGGTTTCTTTTTGGGGTGATGAAAATATTCTGGAATTAGAAGGTGGTGATGGTGGTATGACCTTATGAATATGCTAAAAACCACCGAACTGTGCACTTTAAAAGGGTGAATTTTATGTTATATGAATTGTCTATCAATAAAAAGAGATAGTGTTTGGGGTGCCTGGGTGGCACAGCGGTTGGGCGTCTGCCTTCGGCTCAGGGCGTGATCCCGGCGTTATGGGATTGAGCCCCACATCAGGCTCCTCCACTGTGAGCCTGCTTCTTCCTCTCCCACTCCCCCTGCTGTGTTCCCTCTCTCGCTGGCTGTCTCTATCTCTGTTAAATAAATAAATAAAATCTTTAAAAAAATAATAATAAAAAAATAAAAAGAGATAGAGTTGGTTCATAACCCTCCTGGGAGCTTCCCAGGTGAAACTGAAGCTGGCCCCCGGTGTGGAGGCAGGCCACTCTAGGTTGGAAGGTGGTGGTTTTAATAAGCAAAGGGAACTTACGTACAAGGCTTGTGTTGGGCAGCAGCAAGAAAGATGGGTCCCTGCACCTGCCCACCAAATCTTAAAAATTTATAAGGAGGCCTTAACTGGACTCAGTCCCATATATCACGTGGGTGTTTCCAACACCTCTATCTCAAGGCTATGTCCTTGGAGCTGCTTCTGGAAGTGGGAAAGGTAAGCAGAACCACATTCCAAGGACAGGGGAAGAGGGAAGGAGCTTCTGATCACCTGGGTCCAGATCATGGGTCAACTGGTGGTCACATCTTTTTGATGACCTTCGCCAACATGCTTATCATAGTAAGTTTGGAAACAAATATTTTAAAAAGAAGAAAAAGCACTTCCTACGTTCTCACCTGGATGATGTCACGGGCCAGGGGACACATCAGCAAAGGAGGCAGGAAAAGATGCGGTGAGTATAGCCAGTGTCAGGGATGACTGGCACATACCTTTGGAGGGCCTATATGCCAGTTTAGACTACATGCGGGACAAGGAGGAGCCATGAAGTGTTCTGGAGAGACCAAGCTGGCCCCAGTTAGGAGGTCATACAATCACCTGGGCGAGAAGCAGGCTCCAGTGATGGTCACCGTCCCATTGAATACTGAAAATATGTTCTTACTGTAAACCAGCAAGCGTTCATAATGGGTACGCACAGTAAGCAATGAATGGGGGTGGCAGCAGTACTTACGACAGAGAGAAAATGGAAACCACGCCAGTGTCCAACAAGAGGAGCTCTGCAGTTGTAGGAGAGGATGTCACGTGGAAAGATGATCACAATACATTAAGGGGGGAAAGCAAGCACAGTAAGAACTTGATTTTGTTAAAAAAAAGTTATTTATAACTCCCATCTTTATATATGAGTGGAGATAGATGAGCTAAAATGTAACTGATGGTTCTCTGCTTGGTGGAGTTAGCTTGACTTTCTTCGTCTCGTGTTTTCTGCTTAAAAATTATTTTTCTATGATGAACATGTATTCATTAAAAGCATAAAGAGAATCATTAATACCATAAAATGGTAGAGAAAAAAAATCCCATTTTGTCAATTTTCTGGTTCCTCATGGGAGAATCCAGTGAATCCAGGGGCAGCGGGAGGCAATGTCAACAGGTCACCTAATAATTCAAAAGCGGGGCGCCTGGGTGGCACAGCGGTTAAGCGTCTGCCTTCAGCTCAGGGCATGATCCTGGCGTTACGGGATCGAGCCCCACATCAGGCTCCTCTGCTGTGAGCCTGCTTCTTCCTCTCCCCCTCCCCCTGCTTGTGTTCCCTCTCTCGCTGGCTGTCTCTATCCTGTCGAATAAATAAATAAAATCTTAAAAAAAAAAAAAAGCAATTTGCTTTTTACTTTCAGCAACAGGGTAGAGCCAGGAGTTCAGAGGACCAAGGCAAGAACACGATTCTCAGTATTTGGGAGCCAAAGAAGCTAGGCAGGTCCATACTGCCGGTAGGCAGAAGGTATAACACTTCAGCATAAGAGGGGCGCCTGGGTGGCTCAGTTGGTTGGGCGTCTGCCTTCGGCTCAGGTCATGATCCCAGGGTCCTGGGTTTGAGTCCTGATTTGGGCTCCTCACTCAACGGAGAGCCTACTTCTCCCTCTGTCTGCCACTCCCCCTGCTTGTGCTCTCTCTCTTTCTCTGGCAAATAAATAAATAAAATCTAAAAAAAAAAAGCACACACACACACACTTTAGCATAAGAAAGAACTTTCATCCATTCATGTATTCATTTGTTCACTCATTCATCCGCCTGTTTGGCGAGCAGCTGCTATGCATTAGGCCCCGAGCTCAATTCTACTGTTCACTTGTACTTGAGAAACGGTGCTTGCCCTTGCCCAGTTAGGGGTTGATTTATAATAAATCTATCTGCCCCATATTGAAATTGCCTACTAGTAGAGTGAATAGTTGTGATTTCTATGTGTCATGTGCCAAGTCCTTTATACAGACCATCCCACGTGCTCCTCTCAACAACCATACAAGGTCATTGCTAGTATTACTACTCCCTTGTAGAGATGATGAAACTGAGCTCTTGAGAAGTTAGCGGCTTACCCAGAGTTCTAGGTTTGGAAGTGGTGGGCCTTCCGCCTGCTGACCGGCCTGACTCCAAGGGGCACGTAAGGACAGCCTTCATCGTCAGCCATGAGACATGTGGCCACCCTGACAATGCTTAGTGAGTTCCTGCTCTGGGCCAGGCCCTGCCTGGGTGCTGGGGACGGAGTGGAGACTAAGGCAGGGCCTGTGGTCAAGCAATTCCCAGAGCGAGGTGGGAAGCATAGAGGGACACCACCCTCCTTCCACAAAAGAGGAAACTGAAGCTCTGAGAGGTTGAGAGGCATTTCTGAATTTTTGACAGATGACAAAGCACGTGAAAACACGTCCATTGCTTCTGTTCGCGTTCCTATTCGTGGTTTTGCATACGCGCATGAGTAGTGCCCTATTCACAAATGTGGCACGTGGCAGGTGGGGAATGTTTTGTGAGACTGATTCTTTTTTTTTTTTAATTAATTTATTTATTTGAGAGAGAGAGAGCATACAAGTGGAGGGAGGGGCAGAGGGAGATTGAGAGACCCGAAGCAGACTCCACGCTAAGCCATGGCGGGCTCGATCCCAGGACCCTGAGATCACGACGTGAGCCGAAATCAAGAGTCAGCAGCATAACCGACTGAACTATCCAGACGCCCCAGTGAGACTAGTTCTTAAAACTCTTATGTTTAAATATATATATATTTATTATAATAAATATATTTGTGTATTTATAGTATATTTGTATATATATTTGTATATTCGTATATATTTTATTTATATATTTATATTTAAATAAATATATATTTAAATATATAAATATATTTGTATATTTATATGTCTAGGCCTAACATGTAGGGAGCATGATACCAATTCTTTACATTGTTCGACTGCGGCAGTTCTCAAAGTGTGGTCGAAGGACTCCTGGGGATCCCTGAGCCTTCCCAGAGGGTCCGTGAGGTCAAAACCATTTTCATAATAATATTAAGACATTAGTTGCCCTTTTCACGCCAACTCTCTCGTGTGTGTCCAGTGTTTCCCAGAGGCTCCTTGGTGTGTGATGTTATCACTGCTCTGACGGCTAATGGAATGTGTGCTTGTGTTGTGTTTTCAAAGTTATCGGTTTTGGGGCGCCTGGGTGGCTCAGTTGGTTAAACGTCAGACTCTTGATCTCAGCTCAGGTCTTGATCTCAGGGTTGTGGGTTCATGGCGTGGAGGCTACTTAAAAATAAAAAAATAATAATAATTAAAAAATTAAAGTTACCAGTTTTAGTTTATAATATGATAAATACTGATAGTTATAATTTACATAAACATGTAATCCTCAATAATTTTTAAGAATGTAAAGGATGTCATTAAAATGTTTGAGGGGGCGCCTGGGTGCCTCAGTCAGTGAGTCTGACTCTTGATTTCCACTCGGGTCATGATCTCGGGGTCATGGGATGTGTTGGGCTCCGTGCTCAGCATGGAATCGGCTTGCTCCCCCATTTGCACTCTCTCTCTCAAATAAATAAATAAATAAATAAATAAATAAATAAATAAATAAATAAAATCTTCATTTAAAAAAATTAAAACTGCTATTCTATAGATTTAGATACTACTTTTAGAAATTTTCAGGGGCGCCTGGGTAGCGCAGTCGTTAAAGCGTCTGCCTTCGGCTCAGGGCGTGGTCCTGGCGTTCCGGAATCGAGTCCCACATCGGGCTCCTCCGCTGGGAGCCTGCTTCTTCCTCTCCCACTCCCCCTGCTGTGTTCCCTCTCTCGCTGGCTGTCTCTGTCAAATAAATAAATAAAATCTTTAAAAAAAAAAAAAGAAATTTTCACCATATAAAGAATAGCAGCTTATATAACGAAATAAAAAATTTGTAATTTTTTATGACCGTGATCACCCATCATATGCCATCCCATTATTTAGTTCGTACACGATACATTAAAATCTGTGGCTCAGTTCTGAATCCAAGTATCGCTTTGAGAATTATATTGATAATTTCCAGGCCCAGCAGAGTGAAGTTTCTTCAAACTGAAGTTAATAAAAAACTAAGAACTATAATGACTCAGGGAAGGTTGTCTAATTTGGCATGACTGCCAACAGAACACAAAATATCAATTATAGCCATATAATTGGTGATCTTCCTATGACAAAGGCAAGAAAAATAAATTTTATTGAACCAACGTGTCACCGCTTATGAATTCTGCAGAACCACGTATACATTTATTACTCAGCCGAGCACTGCCAGCCCATCAACAGCACTCCCAGACAAGCCCAATAATAATTAAATGTCGTCTTCCAATGTTTTGTCAATATTCAGCTCTATAATAACCATAGCTTTACATAGTTAAACGTTTCCTTGTCCGTGTGAAAGTATATCATCAAGGTAGGCTGATAGGACATGTTTTATTTAACACTTTGACACTTTGTCCGCTTGACTGATGACTTTTCCATATTTAAGCACATGGTCTGGGAACGTTGCCTGGGTCCCGCAGAAGTTCAGAGTGGGCCTGGTGCGACACGCTGGGTCATCATTTCTTATAGAAGTTGGCAAGAGTTTCCAGAATGTTCAGATCCACCACCACCCCCCGCCATCAGCCACTTTTCACTCAAGCTGGTAGTTCTGCTACCAACAAAGGAGAAGAAGGTGTGGAATCCACATCTCAGCTGGAATCGCGGTGCTCACTGCTTTTTCCGTGGCCCTGGACTGGCCTGAGCAGTGTGAGAAGTCACCATCCAGACACAAGGAAGCTCTTGGAGGCAAACACTTTATACAAGCAGAGACCAGGACAGGGAGACCACCTGGGACACTCCTCCCATCCCCCTGCACTCTCACGTGGGGTGCAAGGATGAGGTCTAGAATGAGAATGAAGGGCAAGCATCTCCCTTGAGCACAATCATGTGCTGACGTGGGGCTAGGTCTCGGCTGTAACTGGTTAGGGAGCTCCAGGCCTGAGGTTCCCTGTGGCTCGCCAGGTGTGGTTCCCCGAGCTTGCCTGGACACAGTTTCTCAACACGGGTTGCCTGTCAGTCCAGGAAATCTGGGTCAGAAGGCCTTGCCCAGACCTTAACTCTCTTTCTACACATCTCCACCGAGGCTGCGAGGAAAAGAGCCGGGGGGGGGGGGCAGGGATAGAGGAGGTTGGCGGGGGGGCCCCCAGTGGGAAACCAGCTCAGTGTCTCGCACTGTAGGAGATGGCAAGGCAGAGGAAGCCCTGTCCCCTTCACCTCATCCTCACGGTCCAGCTTGACCTCCTCGCTGTGTCTCAGATTTTTGCCTCCCAGTCCGGAAGGAAGGATAGGAAGTGGCAGAAGAGTGACCCGTCAACCTCTGCTGTCCCCTCTGCTCAACACATATCAGTTGAGTGTTAAAAGGACAGAGAAAGCCATGACCTTGGGTTCTCCTCTTCCTCTTCCTCCTCCTCCTCTCCTCGTCATCATCACCGGTTACCTCTACTGGGTGCTACGCAGGTTCAAAAGGTGATGCCATTTCCTACCCCTCAGGCATCTCAGGGGCAGGAGACCAGGAGGTCAGATGGGCCTGTCTCCACCCAGCGTGAAACTCAAAAAGAGTTGGGAGCTGATTGGACCAGGCAAAAGGGCCAGAAGGGCGGAGATCACGGCGGAGTTGGAGTGCGAGGCAGATTGATTGTTGTGGGTCCCAGCCCAAAGAGGCCTGATTGATGGAGGCCTTAGGGTGTGGCAGGATGGGGTCAGAGGCTGCGGCCCTGCCCTGTTGCTAATTCAGTTCTCATGGGCACCTACTACCTGCCAGCACTTGCTCCATGCAAAAGTGGTCTCTTTCCTCATAGCACTTTCGTTGCTTTCAACTAAGATGTACATTTATTGAGCACCTACCATATACCTGGCTTACAGCTGGCCATCAGGATCTCAAAGATAAATACAATTCTAAAGAGCTTACAGTAGCGTGTCAGAGTCACCTGTACACTAAGTTACAGAGTGACTGGAGTAAAGCACTTGTTTTCTCATTTATAAAATGAGGGGATTTGACTATTTGTTACTTACATCTACCTTCTTCCAAAAGATTTTGAGATAGTTTCCAACTAATCACACATTTACAATAATTTTGTTAAACTAGAATCAGAAAATTGAAAAGCAGGTGGAAGGAGAGAAACCAGTTGAAGGAGAGAGGGAAAAACAGAGCTGAAATAAGGTCAGATTGGGTTAAGAAGTCAGATGTCAACTTCCCTAGTTATGATGTCATTGTAATGGACCATAACATATGGCTCTGAGCTTCCTGGTAGCCAAGGCAAAGAGAGAAACGGGAAGGGTCATATAATTACCATTATCTGGTAAAATAAAACATATCAGGTTTTCGGGAGAGATAATTTTTTTCCTGGTAGTAAATAATAAAGACAATTTGCTGTGCGGGTCCTTCGATACGTGACATAGATTACCAGAGTAGATAATGCCTTTAGGGGTAGTTTTTCCAGGACAAAACAATGCAGTGATTTTTACATGGTCATTTCTTCCACCAAACATCAATGGATGCTGAGTATAACATTAAACTAAAGGCTGAGCCGTCTTTGCATATGATCAGCTAAGCTGACGTGGTTCAGTTGTGCAGTTTTCTGCTGACATGAACTGGTACCAACGTAGAACTCTGAAGATGCAGAGGAACGGCTACAGAACAGGGTGCTTCCCCAAGCCATCAGAGCCTGAGTGGGACAAACGAGGCCAAGCAGAGAGGTGCAGAAGTCATGCCTAAATTCTAGTTGGACTTTGTGTTTCTTCAATTATGAGTCATATCAAGCATCCTTCATAATGTTTATTGGCTTTATTTATAGTAAATATATCGATATTTTTATTGCTTTATTGATAGGTCTTCTTCGGTAAACTACTTGTCTATATGCTTTGACTATCGTTTTAAACTGCTTTTTGGTCCCCATCTATAAAGTGGAGATAGTAGGGGCCCTGGGTGCCTCAGTCCGTTAAGCATCTGTCTTCTGCTCAGGTCATGATCCCGGGGTCCTGGGATCCAGTCCTGTGTCGGGCTCCCTGCTCAGCGGGGAGTCTGCTTCTCTCTCTCTCCCTCTGCCCCCTCTCCCACCGTGCTTTCTCTCTCAAATAAAGACATAAAATCTCAAAAAAAAAAAAAGTGGAGATAATAATAGCACCTGTCTCATAGTGTTAGAGAAGCTTTCTCACTCCGAAATTACAAATCAATTCACCCACCCTGTGTTGTGGAACTTCTATGGTTTTATTTATTACACTTCAGTCTTTGATCAGAATAGAACTTGTTTTGGCCTCATCTTTATTACTGCCCCCAACAATAATTCAGGTCTCCTAACACCATGAATATTCTCTCTTCTCTGTTGATTGAAGTGGGAATGCTTAGACCCTAGCATTCCCAGCCCTTTCCCTAACCTGAATTTCCTTTTGGTCCTAATATGTCAGGATGGAGGCCAATGTACCAGAAGGGACAGGCGTGGATGTGAGTGCTGGACTGGGAGGTAGACAACCTGGGTCCCAACTCTCTGTACCGTTAGCTAGGTAAGGGATCTTAACAATCCATTTCTGCCTTGTGGGCTTCCGTTCCTCCCTCTATAAAATGAGCAGGTAAGACTAGATGGTTCCTAAGCTCCCTCCCCGCTTTAATACTGTTTGATACCAGGCATTACAGAGAGCGCGTGTGCACAAGAGCATAAGTGAGAGCTGGGGCTGGAGGCATCCATGGTGTGCAGTCTCTCCAGTGCCAACCCTACACTCCCCATCTCCTCCCCATTCATGCCCCCATCTCCTCTGTCCAAGGCCCAAGGGCCTGGGACCCAACTACCTGCTATCTCTAAAGACGCCGGCATGGAAGGCAAGGCCCAAGAGAAGCTGCTGATTGAGGGTCAGTGGGCAGATGGCACAAGCCCCTGAGAAAACCAGCCCCGGGAGAGGACCGCCGGAGTGCGCCCATCTCCAGGAAGAAGAGAGGAAGACCTGGAGAGGCCTGGAAAGCCCTACTCTGAAAGTTAGAAGTGACCACACATGCGCGAGTGTGCACATGCGTCATCCCACGATGCATGCACTCAAAGGAGAGCAAAATTACCTAGGCTTTGAGGTGAGACCTGGGTTCAAATCCCGGCTCCATCACTTACTCTCTGTGAACTAGGGCAAGATTCTTAACTTTCAGAGTGTCCTGGAGAATGAACTTCCCAAGATTTTTGTGACAGCTCAATGAATTCTCACGGTGCCTGGGACAGGGTGGGAGGCCACTTCAGGGTACTTCATGTCCACTCCTGCTCCTTCCCTCACCACCCTGGATGCTCGAGTCTTTGAACAGGCCAGAGCGTGCTGCCCCGGGGAGAGAGCTGGGCTTTGTTAGCTCACATCCCTAGAGCACCCAGCATGGCGCCTGGCCGTCCGCGAGCACGTGCTAAGTGGTTTTAATGTGCCCATCCAGTACCTTCTTGGTGAGTGAGCATCCCGGTAGGTGAGAGCAGGACGGGGCGTCCAGACCTGGAGGGAAGAGAGGCTGACTGGGAGCCCCAAGCAGGCCTGAGCGTGAGGGGCTCGCTAACAGATGAGGGCCTAAGACAATCACGCCTGGGCCCGAGCGGAAGTGTTGGCAACTCAGCCTCACATTCGATTCAGTTCCACACAGCCCCTGCCGAGCTGCTTCCTGGCCTCACGTCCCTGTCATGCCCAGCCAGGCAGTAAACTGTCATCGAAACAGTTTCTAGATAAAATCCAGGATGCACAGTTACATTTGAATTTCAGACAAACAAATCATATTTTTGTATAAATATGTCCTGAAGGGTGGCAGACCATGCCAGCCGCAAAGATGCCACTCTGACGTGAAGATTACCTTGAGCCCTTGAAAAACAGCAGACGCAAGGAGAGCAGCCTCACCTCCCTTTTCTTCCCGTGTGAAAGATGTCCTCCCTGTACCAGGAAAACAAGAAACATTCTTCCAAGGTGAGTCAAAGCCAAGAGACTTTGCTAAAATAAGTTCACTTCCTTGGCTTCCCATGTTTTGGTTTGGTTACTTTTCCCCATTTGCGTCTCTCTGTTCAACCCAATATAAAAGCATGTGGTCTCGCCGTTGCTTGGGGTCTTTACTTCCTTACAAGGCTTCCTGTGTCCTGGAAAACTTACATATGTGTGTGTGCTTTGCTCCCGTTCATCCTATCTCATGTCGATCTCAATCTCAGGCCCGGCCAAACACCCCTATGAGGCAGGAGGTAGAATTCTGCGGTCCCAAATACTTGTGGGACACACTTACGCTAAAGAAATAGTTGTTTATCTGAAATTCAAATTTAACTGGGTGGCCTGGATTTTTATTTGCTAAAGTTGGCAACCCTGACCGTTGATGGGCCATCACGATGATGTCCATTGTGGCCATCACAGCTTACATTTGTAGCACACTTTAATGACCATTGCATCAGCGGCGTGCTGCCCTTTGCGGCCAAGGTCACTTCCGCCAGCTGGTATGATCCTCCTGTCGCAGATAGGAGCTGGTGGCACACTGAACACCGCAGTGGGGGGACGTGGAGGCATTGCCCAGGGGACAGCCAGAGGCTGACGACAGGAGAGTGAGCTTGGAAGTGGGTGGAGTCCGGCTCTGGGAAGCCCTCAGTCAAGGATATTATTACTTCCACTTACGTGCAAGGAAGCTGCAGTGCATTCATTTAAAAATATGGCTAGAGCTCCGTGCTTCTCAAGGCCTGGGAGGAGAGGTTAATGGATTTGCACAGGGCCCTCCAGTTGGAGGTAATGGCTGACTGAGCTCTGCAGCCCTGGGGGTCACCAACCTCTCCTCCTTCTCACAATGCCAGCCACTGGATAATCCTAAGCAATCCATTGTATATGAATTAGAATTTTCTGTGTGTCTGTCTCCTTCCCTACCCAGCTTCACCCCCCCCACCTCGCCTGAGGCTGGGCCCCCCCAGGAAGCAGGGACAGTCTTACTCCCCTTGAGACTCCCAGGCAGAAGCTCAGAGAAGGTCCTTAGTAAATGTGTGTTCCAGGGCAAGTTACTCGCAGGGGTCCTCTCTTTCCTGGATGTCCTACCCTAAGCCACCGCTTCCCTGGGGCAATGAGGGTGACGCTGGCCACTGCTCTCCAGCTGCTCTGCTCCCTTACCTTCAGGCCGCAGAGGAGTCAGGAAGGGAAGGGCAGATACCTGGGTGGGACAGAAGACAGGTTGGAGACACTCAGGATTAAGGAGGTGAAATACCAAAAGCTTACCTAGGCACATAACCTTATGGTCGATTTAGCAGTTCTGGCAATTATGATACGGGTGGGTCCCTAAAATTAAAGTTCAGTGGGAGAGGAGCTAGGGCAGGGATGGTTCAGGATGGAGATCAGAGCCAAGGTGCTCAGGAAGGGCTGAATATGTCTTAGCATGTTGGAGCAGGATTCCATGACTGTCCCCTTCCCCCATGCAGCCCCAACTCCTGCCCACCGGCTCTGGGCACACTGGCTCCCTTGCATGCATCCTCCCACGTCAGGGCCTTTTCGCAAACTCTTGAGTCTTCAGGATGCCCTTCCCCCTGATGTCCACCCAGCTACTCTTTGCCTCCTTTGCATCGCCTTCTCAGTGGGCCTGGCCCTTGCCCACGCTGCCAAATGCTGTAACTTCTTCCCAGGCTCATGCTCCTCATCGCCCTTGCCCGGCACTCCTTTCTTCCTTCCCAGAAATTTTACTTATTTATCTTGTTGCTTTGTTGACTAATGTATCCCCAACCCACAGAATAGCACCTGGCATAGTGGGTGCTCGATAAAAGTGTGTCGTATTGAACTTGTTGAACTGGATTTGGAAGGGACCTTGATAATCTAGTTGTTTCTATTTCAGAGTTTCCCATGGAGCTCATTAAAATACCCCAATCAGGGACGCCTGGGTGGCTCAGTCGGTTAAGCATCTGCCTTCGGCTCAGGTCACGATCCCAGGGTCCTGGGGTCCAGTCCCGCGTCAGGCTCCCTGCTCAATGGGGAGCCTGCTTCTCCCCCTGCCTGCCGCTCCCCCTGCTTTGCTCACTCTCTAACACATAAATAAATAAAATCTTAAAAAATAAAATAAAATAAAATAAAATACCCCAATCACAGTCCCTTCCCTGGACCTTCCGAGTGCGCTTGAGATGCTCCCTACGGCTTCTAATACAAAAGCCCCTTCTCTGCTGTCGTCCCCTCCCTCAGCAAGGCAGGCTCCCAGAAGGGCATAGTTAGGGCCCAAGCCAGCATTCTGGCAATTCTTTCCCACTGGGGCCCTTTCTAACTCTTTAGGCAGGTCTGGGCACCTCCTGATCCAGTGTGGGACCCCCAGGTCAGAATATTAGTTATCAGAGTCCCCGGTGGTATTGATCTCTGTTTAGCTTTCTCCTAACCCACCTAACCTGGCACATGGAACTCAGGGAGTTGGTTCCTATTACTTACTGTCACAGTCTTTGTAAGCAGCGATGCCTGGAACTGAGGCATCAACCCAGCTGATCTTCATCTCGCACTCCCCAGCCAGGCTGAGCAGAAGCAGGGCTGGAGGAATCAGGACCTGAAGGATGTCTCTGCCTCTTTCTTTCATTATGCCCTGATGGGGGGAAAGTCCTATGGTATCTGGAGCACCGGGCGTGGGGCCGGTCATTAATTGCTTTGTGGCCCGAGCATATCCCATAACCATTCCAAGTCTGTTTGCTAATCTGTAAAATGGGCTAACTCCCAGGATCCACATGAGGCTTCCACGTGATGACGTACCCCTGGAAGTTCCTTGCAAACCACAGATCATCATACAAACCCAAGTTATCCTGCATCAGCCCTCTTGCTCAACACCTCCCATGGCCCCCCAGCCCTCTAAGAACGAAGTGGCAGTCCTGAAAGCTGAGGTTCTTCTACCCAGCACCTCCCAACCCCCAAACCCACGTGCTGCCACTCCTCCCTACACACCCTTCACTCTGGCCGGAGTTAGTCACCACCCTGAACAGGCCATACCCTTTCACGCCTCCACACCTTTGCACAGACCGTTCTTCCTGCTGGGAATGCCCCCCTCCCTTGGCATCACCTGCTTGCTTGTCTCCCTATATCCGAGGTAGAGTTAGGCAGTCTGGGTTAGGCTCCTGGCTCTGCCACCCGTCCCCGCCGAGTGACCTTGGGCAAAGTTCCTTAACCTCTCTTAGCATCGGTTTGCTCATCTGCAAAACAGAAATCATAACAAGACCCACCTCTTCGGGGCACTGTGAGGATGAACTGAGATAACCCGGGACCAGACCCCCACCTGGCACACGGCAGGTGCTCGGGAATGATAGCTAGTGTTGCTACTCGGAGTGTGCTTATCGATACCTCCTGCATCCCAGCTGCGCCCAGGATCTCTGCCCTCCCCACCAGCCTGGGAGGTCCTGGCTTGTCCTCAAAGACTACCGATGGAAGTCTTTGGGAAAGCAGGGGGAACTTTCCTGCCCTTACTGACGAACAAGGCAGTTAGGATGAAAGCCATAACGGCAGTAGAAATAGAACAGGCCAAGGTCAGCTGCATTTTTGGAGAAGAGATCTCCGTCTCAGCAGATGAAGGAAGCCGGGGAGGGAGAGACCACGGCTGCGATAGACTTGCACCTTCCCCCGTGTGACTGTCCTCTGTTTTTGAGGGGAAGTGCCAAGAGCCAAGGACAGCCCTGCGTGAGCTCTGGACCCTGCCCTGACCTCCCACCTGTCAGGGCCTGCCCTTTTCCTGGTTAGCTCCTTGCCCCATCCCTCACTCTAATGGGGGTTCTTTCTACAACCACTGATAATTCTAAGTATGCAACTACAGGCCAGCACTGTGAAAATAGGGGACCAGCTAAGAGACTGGGCTTTGGTGGAGTTGGGCCAAGAGTCTGGCTGATGCTTGGCATGTAGTAGGCATATGGTGAATGATGACCATCATCACCTCGAATCTTCACAATAACCACTGGATGACAGCCTGCTTTGGAACCAGACTGCCCTGGGTTCAAGTCCCTGCTCTATCACTTTCAAGGTGTGTAAATTTTTTTTTTAAAGATTTTATTTTTATTTGACAGAGAGAGAGACAGCGAGAGAGGGAACACAGCAGGGGGAGTGGGAGAGGAAGAAGCAGGCTCCCAGTAGAGGAGCCCGATGCGGGGCTCGATCCCAGAACGCCGGGACCACGCCCTGAGCCGAAGGCAGACGCTCAACGACTGAGCCACCCAGGCGCCCCAAGGTGTGTAAATTTTTTTTTAAAGATTTTATTTACTTATTTGACAGAGAGAGAGAGTGTGAGAGAGAGAGCACAAGCAGGGGGAGCAGGAGAGGGAGACGCAGGCTCCCCGCTGAGCTGGGAGCCCAGTTGGGGCTCGATCCCAGGACCCTGGGATCATGACCTGAGCAGAAGGCAGACGCCTAACCAACTGAGCCACCCAGGTGCCCCTCTAAGTGTGTAACCTTGACAAACCGCTCAACCGCTCTGCTTCAGTTTCTTCCTCCTGAGATGGGGATAAGAATAGCTCCTACCTCATTGAGCTGATATGAAGATGAAATGTCATCACGTCTTTAAAGTACTTAGCACAATGCTTGGAAGATGGCAAGCAGTCAACAGATGTTAGTTATTATTAACCACTTCTCTATTTGGGGGATGAAGAGATAGAAGAAAAGAGAAATTAATTAAGTAACTTGACCGAGGTCACCAAACTTCTGATTTGCTAGAGCCAAGATTCCACCCCAGGCTGTTTGGCTCCAAAGTCAGAGTTCTCTTGGCTTTCCCATGTTGCCCCTTATTTTTATTGCTTTCATTCAATAAACTTAAGCCAGAAAACAATGAAAAAATACATGCTAGGTATAATGACAATGAGGTGAAGCACTCCAAATATATTTAAATCCATGGGCTTAAGATTTTTTTAAAAGACGAATCACTTTTGGGGATGTTAAGAAAGTAACTCATTATTTCGAAAACCGTAAATAAAGGGAAAAGAATCAAGCCCAGATCTGCTTTTCCCATATAGTTTACGAAAGTTAACTCAGGTTAACGAAGGAGTTGAGAGAGGGAGGTTTCTCTTAGTCCAGGTGTTTCGGCTAGCAGGTGCAGGAGGAATTACAGACTACCACCGTTTTGCAACCCCTAATGACATCACGGAGCTGAGCGTTGATTATCAACAGCTGCTTACCATGTGTATCTCTTGATGGAAAAACACACCACCACCTGCGGGGTCATCGTCCCAGGTGCTGACCCTGAATCCCATCAAGTTTCTACAGAGAGAGACGCAACCAAACTCCAGACTGTGGGAAACTCTACCAGACAACTGACCTGGTTTCTTCAACGAATAAAGTGCAAGGGGAGAGAAAAGAGCAAAAGGGGTACCTGTCCTTTAAAAAAGACAGGAGTGGCATCCATCATGTGCATTATATAGACTGTCTTTGGAACCCCAATTTAAGCAGATTCTTTCCCAAATGAGACAACCGGAGACTTCGAACGATCAGATATTTGATGACATTGACACATTGTCGTTAAATTTTTTAGGTGTAAGAGTGACAGTAGAACTATTTTTAAGTCCTTATCTCTTAGAGATACGTACTGAAATATTTATAGATGAAATGATGTGATGGCTGAGATTTGCTTCTGAAGAACCCGGGGGTAGGGCAGGGCTGTAGATGCAACTCAGCGGGCCATGCACTGATAATCACTGAAGCGAGATAACGAGTACATAGGAATTTACTATATTATTCTTTCCATTTTTATATGGCTGAAATCTTCCATAATAAAAACTAAAAGAAAAAACCCAAATGATACAAAATAATTGTGTCTTTATAACAGAGTCTAGTTATTGCTCCTCCCTGGGCTTCACGTCCCCAGCCATGAAGCGAGGGAGCTAGACTGTTTGTAACACTGAGGGTCTGCCGCGTGCCAGGCACAGTGCTAGGCCCTCGATTTGTTCTCAGTTGTTGAATCTCGGAACCACTGTAAGGGCAGGAAGCCTGTATTGTGCCCATTTTAGAGGTGGAGAACCTGAGGTCTGAGCTCAGGCATTCCAGCTCCAGAGCCCCGGTGCTTAAGTTCCGCCGGAGGCCTCCACATGCGGTCTGAACCGTCCATCCCTCGGAGCCCCTCCAGGGGTGCTTTCCGTATTCACAGGCCCTCCCTGACCCTCCTGCCTCCCTACCTTGCCTGCTGCCAGACAGAAGAAGGCGGGCGCCGTGGGAACCTGCCAGGGGGACCCCACCTCGAGAGTGGAGGTGTGTGAGAAGAGTGCTCCTGAGACTCTGACCCATGAATTGGGCAAGGGCGGAGCCCTGGCTTGAGGTGGGGGCAGAGCTGTGCCAGGCAGGAGTCGTGGAACATTTCCTCCTTCCCCAGGCTGCGTTGGCAGCCCTTCCCACCCTAGCCTAAGTGGGGAGGCCCGATGAGCCCTCACCTAGGTGTGTGTGTGCCTCTGGGGAGGACCAGACCCGAGCCAGCAGGCTGACTGCAGGAATGGGAAGAATCTTCCCCTCTGAGAGGGGGGGAGGAGGCAGAAGGCTAGAGAGGATGACATTGCCGTGTCCTCACTGCCTGTTCTCAGAGACTGAGAAGCATGGAAGAGTTTGGCCTCCCAGCTCTCTGGAGATTACAATAGAAAGGACTGGAGAATTAGAATCGCCAAATATTCTGAGTGCTGTGGCCACCCAGGCAGGCCGGCGCCATCTTGGCACAGTTCTCTGCTGCTCCAACCCTCTCCCCGTCCTCTCCCTCCCCTCCTTCATTAACTCAGTGCGTGCTTTCAAACGCTTACTCTATGGCAGGCATGGTGCCTGGCGCTGAGGACATAAGGGTGAATCAAATAAGGTTTTATTTCTCAGGAGGCTCACAGTCTGCCAGGGAGGCAGGAGAAATAGGAAGGCGACACAGAGAACACCTGCTCCACACGCCCTTCTCCCGGGGAGCCCCGTGGGCTTGGCGAGCCATCTGTGGCCTCTCCGGATGGGTCACAATCCCTCTGCGAGGCTCCCTCCCGCCACACCTCCCGGTGGGCTTTCCCTTAGAAGAGGGGAGAGGCTAGAACGGTGCGGTCTATGTTGACATAGTTCAACAGAAAGAAATGTGAGACGCAAGCGTCCTGTTTGTAATTTAAATTGTTCTCATATCCACATGAAAGACAGCAACAAGAACAAATTGAATTAATTTTAGTCATATATTTTATTGAACCCAATAGACCCAAAGTATTATCCCTTCAACATGTAGTCAATACAAAAAAATTACGAAGAAGACCGTTTATGTTGTTAACTTTTCATACTCTCTTGGAAATCCAGGGTGTATTGTACCCTTACGGGACATCTCTGTTTGACTGTTCGCATATCCCCTGTGGCTAGTGGTTTACGATACTGGACGGCATGGACCTAGGTGATCAGTCTTGGGATTTGGTCTGCCTGACTTCATTCTGGAGCTGGAAACTCAACTCCATTACCCAAGAAACAGGCTCTGTCTCCTGTGCCGGGAAGAAGGGGAGCTGCAGCCTCACATTCCTGCCCAGAACACAGCCCCGGGGGTGCCAGGCAGGAAAATGGGCTGAGGCAGGGCCAAGGGTGTGGCCCATTAACCAATCAGAGATCGGAGAGCGGAGGGGCCCAGGGAGCTCGAGAGTCTGGCCTGCCCGTGGGTTCCGACAACCCTAGTGTGGGCACATGTAGAGCTCAGAGACAGCACGCCCTCGGCCTCTGGTCTTCCGCATGCCTTTCCACTCCTTCCTCCAGCCGCATCTGCCGAAATGCTACCTTCGAAATGCTGAAGCTACAAAATCCAGTGAGAAAGCAGTCTAACATGGAGAAAAGACCAGAAGAAAGTACACCGATATATCTTTTTAAGATTTTATTTATTTATTTGAGAGAGAGAGAGCAGGAGCAGAGGGAGGGGAAGACGGAGAGGGAGAGGGACAAGCAGACTCCCCTCCAGGCACAGACCCAGGGATCCCAGGACCCCGAGGTCATGACCTGAGCCAAAGTCAGCCGCTTGACCTAATGAGCCACCCAGGCGCCCGAGCATACCTATATTTTAACTATGATTTTCTGTGGGTTCTGGAACCAGGTCACTCTTTTTTTTCCTAACTTTTCTATATTTTCTTAAGATTTTTAAAATTACGAACACATTTCAATGACTTATATAACTGGAAAAAGAAATCTGTATTAATATATAGATTTTGCAAATCCTGTCTGGTCTCCAAAGACCAGTTGAAATGCCAGCTCCCTTGAGGGCTCCCCAGGCCTCCCTCTGCCTCACCTTCCTCTGTTACAGTTCTTACTACAGCCTGGCCAGTCCTGAGTGTAACCACGGGCCCATCTTCTCTCCTGTCCAGCCTACCGAGGGTGGGGTCTGCATCTTGACATCACCATAGGGCCTGCCTCCACGTCTGCCACCTAGCAGGGGCTTTCTACCCGCTGTCGAATGGATGACTGATGCAAGCGAGAGCCTGAAGGGTTCCGACTGGACCGGACACCTTAGGGCTCGACAATGTCCTACTGTTCCTTCTTCGTGGTGACCAGCCAAACTACTCTGCTCCCTGACTTCCAACACCCAATATATCAAGTCACAAAGTCCACAGGTGCCAGGGACACACCTTGAGTGTTCATACTGTCCCTGGTGTGAACCTTGGGTCATACCCCTCCCTTCCTCGCCTCTCCCTCTTCCTGGGTACGTTATGTGCTTTATCCACTTGGGTCCAACCTGGGAAAGTTGTGAGCATGTCAGAATTCAAAGTCCCCCAATGCCAAAAATGCTGGATAGCCTAGAAGAAATGGATAAATTCCTAGAAACGCACAACCTGCCAAGATGGAATCATAAATACACAGAAAATCTGAACAGACTATAAGTCATAAGGAGATTGAATCAGTAATCAAAGACCTCCAAAAAGGGGTGTCTGGGCGGCTCAGTCGGTTAAGTGTCTCACTCTTGATTTAGGCTCAGGTCATGATCTCAGGGCAGGAGATTAAGCTCTGCATTGGGCTCTGTGCTGGGTGTGGAGCCTACTTAAGATTCTCTTTCTCCCTCTCCCCGAAAAAAAAAAAAACAAAAAAAAACCAAAAAACTCCCAGCAGAGAAAAGCCCAGGACTATATAGCTTCACTGGTGAAATCTACCAAACTTTTAAAGAAGAGTTAACTCCAATCCTTGTCAAACTCTTCCCAAAAAGTGAAAAGAAAGAAACCCTTCCAAATTCATTTGATCATGCCAGCAGTACCCTGATGTCAAAGCCAGACAAAGATAGGAGAAAAGAAAACCACAGGCCAATATCCCTGAGGAACATAGATGCTAAAGTCCTTAACAAAATACTAGCAACCCTAACTCAACACACTAAAAGTGGGATTTATCCTGGGGATGCAAAGATGGTTCAACGTACAGAATTCAATGGGATACACCACATGGACAGCATGAAAGATTTAAAAAGAAATCACATGGCCATCATCTCAGTAGATGCGTTTGACAAAATTCAGCACCTTTTCAGGATAAAAACTCAACAAACTAGGAATAAAAGGAAATCATCCCAACAGAATAAAAACAAGATATGAAAATCTCATCACTCATATCACATTCAATGTTGAAAGACTGAGAGCTTTTGCTCTAAGATCAAGAACAAGGCAAGGATGCCCACACTCATTGCTTCTATTCAACATGGTACTGGAAGTCTGAGCCAGAACAAATTAGCAAGAAACAGAAATAAAAAGGCATCCAAACTGGAAAGGGAGAACTAAATTTATCAGCTTGCAGATGACATGATCTCTTATGTAGAAAACCCCCGAAGACCAGAAAACCCCATCAGAACTAATAAATGAACTCAGTAAAGAGATACAAAATCAACCTACAAACCAGTTGCTTTTCTATACACTAACAACAAAGTATCTGAAAAGGAAATTAAGACAATCTCATTTACAATAAAATCAAAAGGAATAAAATGTCTTGAAATAAAGTTAATTAAGGAAGCAAAAGGGTCTCAAAGAGATATTTGGGCCCCTGCATCCATTGCATCATTACTCGCAATAACCAAGATGCAGAGACAAGGTCAATGTCCACAGACGGAGGCATGAATAAAGAAGATACGGTATACACACCGTGCACTAGTACTCAGCCTTCAGAACAAGGAAATCCTGCCACTTGCAACAACACGGATGAAACTTGAGGACATTATGTCGAGTGAAATAAGCTAGCCACGAAAGGAAAAATACTGCACGAGTCCAGTTTTATGAGGTCTCTAAAGTAGTCAGACTCATAGAAGCAAAGAGTCAAATGGTGGTTGCCGGGGGCTGGGGGGAGGAGGAAATAGAGAGTTGCTATTTAATGAGTATAAAGTTTCAGTTAAGCAAGATGAATACGTTCTAGAGATTGCTATACAGCATCGTGCCTATAGAGAACAATATTGTATTGTGCACCTACAAATGGAAGTGGGTACATTTCATATTAAGTGTTCTTATCATAGTAAAACATTTATAAAAAAAAAAAAAGAATTCAAAGGCACTGACCCAGGTCAACTTGCCCTCAATTCTAGCTTCAGCTCCTGCTGTAGGGGTGTACCTGTTTCCCTTGTTTTCTTTCCTGGGCTCCCTGCAGTCCTTCCGGGACCCCAGTGTGGCAGAGCCCTTGCCTGGCCCAGTTTCTGGGCTGGGGGTGTGTGTGGGGGTGGGGGTGGGGAGCCCACGCGTGGCCATCAGGCCTTGGCCTCTTTGGTAAGATGAAACCCTCCGCTGGTTCACGTCCTGGCCTCTTTCCAGAAAAAGTCTGCAGATCTGTCTCATGCCAGTGACTGTCAACTGTTTCGGGGAAAGGTCTTTTTTTTGAACACGAGGCTGATCAAACACTCGTACCGGGCCTGAGACACGTCGCAGACCTCACTGTCACAAGCGCTGCGGAGAACGGGCTTCACAGCCTCCAACACACAGACACCCCTGAAATATTTACAAGTCTCCTGGCTCAGGACACGGAGCTTTCTGCTGAGGAGCCAGGGAAGGCACGCGGTACGTGTGAAGTATCTACGACATGTCACCCGGCTCGGGGGGGGGGGGGGTTTGCTGTCATCCTGGAGGCCTCGCGGCTCCGTGAAGCAGCCCCCACTAACCCCATTTAACTGGTGGGGCACCTGAGCGAGGCGAGCCTGCGTGGTGGTTGAGAGCTGGGCGTCGGGGTCTGGCTGCTGACCGGCACTGCGGGAGACCTTGGGCAAGTCACATAACGTCCTGAGTCTCAGTTTCCTCGGCTGTCAGAGGGAGACACTAAGGGGACCTCCCTCTCTTGTCGGGACTGAAGGAAACAGTGTAGGCGGCACCTTAGCTCAGTGTCTAGCATAGCTCCGTAAATGTTAGCCATTCCTGTCATTGCCCCACTCCCCACGGCTACCAGATCTCTTTTCCCCAGACTCCCTCCTCAGCCCGGAACCTCCCTTGTGTGTTATTCCTCTGGGGATGGTTTGCTCCTCCTGGAAGCTGATGCGTGCTTGATGAAATGAATTTCTAACAGTGGAATCCTGAGCCTGGTGTCGTCTTGGCCAAAGCAAAGGGCTCGGAAGGGGGTCCCTCAAACCCCACCTCTTGGAAGGTTGCCTCCTGTGCTCCTGAACACAGCTGCCTTGCCTGGATCGACCTCCATCCTTACCCTGGGTTAAGCCACCTTGGGATTAAGCACAAACTTGGTGCCTCCTGTTTTCCTCCCTCCAAGCCTTAATTGGTGTGCCATCCTGGTCTCCTGAAGGGCCTCCCTTCCTTGCTCGCCACCACGGTCTCTTTCGGTGGAATCCTATTCTTTTCTTCCAGATGCAGTTCAAAAAAGCCACCTCCCCCAAATCCTTTCTGATCCCCCTAACCGAATAGAACCACTCCTTTCTCTGAACCTCCCCAAAGCACATCCATCATGTTAGACTTAGTCTGAAGGGTATCGGGGAAAAACACCCCTCTGCGCCACGCCTGACACTCTAGAATTCTCTAGAATTTTATGGTTCTTTGTCGTTTGCAATACAGGCCGGGGCTTGTTATAAGCTTCTGAACAATGATGAGGGTAGTGCTCATTCAACGCACATTAGGGGCATTAGACCGTGAGTTCCTTGAGGATGAGGATGGCTGTTCTCCCTCTTTGTCTCCTAGCACCCAGCACAGAGCTGGCACACAGCAAGTTCTCGAAAAGGGGTTCTGCATGGATGTTCACGACAACAGCTCTCATCTGTCAGGCCTGTTATGTCAGGCACTGCACTGAGCTCGTCCTAAGTGAGCTCATCGAGCCCTCCCAGGCGCCCTTGGAGACAGCTGCTAATATCCCCCACCAAACAGCAGGCCCCACAGGGCAGGGATTTGTGTCTTTTGTGTTAGTTGCTGCATATAGACAATCGCGTGAGATGTAGCAGGACCTCAATGAATATTGGCTGAATGAGTGAATTAATTAATGAATATCCATTTACAGATGAGGTAACTAAGCTTGGAGAGCTTTAATGACTTGCCCAAGTGGCAAGGCCAACATTTGCACCCCAGATAGACCTAAATCCAGAACCTGTTTTATCGTAGAGCTCTACCAGGTGGAAGAGGAGTGGGGGCTGGAAGGATTGAGACACACGGTCCTACCTTTACGGGGCTTTCCATTTGGTGGAGAAGCAGAAATGCACATATAGAAATCACGTGGCACAACACAGGATCATAACAGAACCCATGACCATCCCAGGAATCAGCAAAAGCCCAGGGGTTGGGAGGTGAGGAGGAGAGGGGCAGGAATGTGGTTTCACACCTGCAAGCAATCCCTGCAGCTGGAAGAAGGGTGATTCAGGGTGTTGATGCTTGCCAAAGGTTTTCCATCCCTGTGCTTTGGCGACCGTATCTGGGGAGGCAGTGTGTCATGGGGGAGGGGGGTCGGGAGGCAGGAATGGAAACCCCAGCACAGAGGAGTTATGCAATCAGGCTACGGCTGGCCAGGATAGGAGGTCCGCTTCTTTGCTGCAGGGCTGCTAGAGAGGGAGGTAGGAAGGGCCTATACGGGTAGCAGTGAGAGGGGCAGGGGGCCAGGAACTTGCAGGGCAATGACAGGCTTTGAAATTTGTCAAGGGGGACAGCCACAGCTGAGGCTCGGGTAAAGCCGGGAGGGTGCACTGGTATGCCTGAGCTCCCCTGGACCTCCAGCTCTTACAGCCCACCCTGAGAAACCTGCCTGCTGTGAGCGACCTGGGCTCCAGCCCCTGCCTCTGCCCTTCCCCCAGACTGGCCTCAAACGCCCACCTCCGCCACTTTCACCACCTCCGGTTCTCTCTCCATCCCTGGGGGGCAGGGGCTTTTCAGGGTTTGGAGGGTGGTTATGAGTGAAGATCTGGGAAGAGGTGCCTGGATAGTTCCGCTTTTGCCCACCTAGGGAGCCTCAGAACCCCCCAAGCCCCGTTACACTCCAAATAAGTGTCGCTGAGACACTCTTGGCCTGGTGATCCCAGAGCTGGGGTCGTGTGCATTCTTCTCATCTTGGCTTGGCCCCCGACGTGTCATGTAACTTTGAGGTAGTCACACACCCTCTTTGGCCTTTTGCTGCTATGGCTGTAAAAAGAGAAGCCTCGCCTCTGTCCACACCTTCACCCCTCCCCTCCCTGCACTTGCCACAGACAGAGCTGGCTGGTGAGCAGAGCAGAGCAAAGGTGGGGATGGGCTGCCTTGCGTTGGCCTGAAAGGAAGGGAGAGAAAACTCTGGGCCCACACCTTCCCCCACCCTGAGAGGCGGCCCTGGCAACACTGACTGGTGGTCTTTGAGTCTTTCCCTCTCACCTCGGCCTGGTCATTGGAGACGGTGAGGGGGTTTTGGAGAGAGGGAAGAACTTCCTTCTGACTCCTCACCACCAGCCCCAGGCGCTGACTGGGGCCTGTTCTCCCCCTCTTCTCTCCTTGGCCTCACTGTGCAGGATGTTATCACATACTCTGTGATTCAGCCACTATTCAGCTGATGACCACGGAGTCCCAAACCTCCAAATCCAGCCCAGTCCCAGTGCGGCAGCACTGCTCAACTTGATGAGGCCCCAGAGCTGGGCTCCAGGGCAGGAAGGGACAAGGCATTTCCCTGGAATACAGTGCAGGGTGTCCCCTGAGCTCTGTAAGGGTCTGCCTGCCTGGACCTCTCTTCTGGGCGCCAGAAGCCTCTAGCTAACTGCCTATGGGACATGTCTACCTACATGTCCACGGGCATCACAAACTCAACCACCCACCCAAACACATCAACCTCCCTTTCACTAAGGGCACCATTCTCCCAGGGACTCAGCCTCCAAGCGCCATCTCTTCTGACCCCCCTTCTCCCTTTACCCCACAACCAGCCTCTTCCCAAGTCCTGTCAATCCTGCCTCAAGCCGTCTGCCTCTCTCCATCTTTTTGGTCCCTGGATCATTTGTCTGATTTCTCAATTATCACATATGCATGGAGTACTTGTTAAACGCCTGGCTCTGCTCTAAGCGCTTTACCCAAACTAATTCACAGGTTCCATTCTGCGGATGAGGAAATGAAGGCACAGCGTTGTGTCTTGCCCGGGGCTGGGATTTGAGCTGGGGCAGCCTGCCCCAAAGTCTGGGCTCCCGGCTGTCACGAGCGAGCGGGCGCTCACAGAGTCTGCAAGCTCCTTACTACACCTCAGTCTCGCCCTGCTTCAGGCCCTCCTCGCATTGCTCCCAGACTGATCCTTCTTCCCTTCTGGTTGAAAAAAAGGCTTTAATAACAAAAATTACTACAGCAGTTTGGTCCTTCGAAACCATGATTTCAAAACTGCCACTCCCCCGCTCAGAAACCCTTGAGACTTCCTCCTGCCCCTACTTCTCATGCTAACAGAATAAAGCCCATTCTCTGGGCAAGGGAGTCAAGGATGTGACCCCAGTAAGCTCCCAGCTCCCCTGGGGAACCCCTCACTGTCCCTGGCTCCCCTCAGGCACCCCTCTTTCTGGCGGTCTTGCCCACACCTGCTCCCGCCCCAGCACCGCACAGGGGTGAGCTCTGAGTGGACCTTCCCTCCTGGAAGAAAGACTGCATGTCTGAGCCCTCCTTGAGCCACCCAAGCTTCCACACAGTGTGTCACACAGAGGCAGGCACGACCCACGTGATGAATGAACACCAGTGGAACTGAGCTGCCTTATGAAGGTGGAAGTTAATTATTTCATTAAACAACACTTGTGGGGCGCTTGGGTGGCTCAGTTGGTTAAGCGTCTGCCTTCGGCTCCGGTCAAGATCCCGGGGTCCTGGGATTGAGTTCCACATTGGGCGCCCTGCAGGGAGCCTGCTTCGCCCTCTGCCCCTGCCTGCTGCTTCTGCTTGTGCTGTTTCTCTATCAAATACATAAATAAATAAAATCTTTAAACAACATTTGTGAAACCCTTAAGACTCACACTAGCGGCTGACACTGAGAGTTTATCCTGTGCTGGGTACCGTGTGAAGTGCTCCTTCTATATTATGACCCAAATCCCTCTATAATCTTAGAAGTCAGTACGATCACTATCTCTGGTTTCACAGACGAGGAAACTGAGGCTCTGAGAGCGGGACTGACTTGTCCAGAGTCAGAGCTTTCACTAGGGAACCCAGGCGCCTGACTCTGGAGTCTGTGCTCTTGACACCACACCTCACGGCCTCCAGAGGCCAGCTCCAGGAAACATTCCAAACTCCAGGAAACGGCCAAAGACCACGAAATGGGGACACATAAATGATGTCAAGATAACAGAGTCCAACACCTGAAAACATCACAGCTCCGACAATGTCGAAATGTCTGAGGAACATAGGGATTTTGTATATTGTTGTACTTTGGTCATCCAAACATTTATAGACACCTGGCCCATCCACGCCACGTAGTATCTTAACCCGTGGGCATAGACCCATCAAAGTGCCTCCTTTCATACAGCTGACATTCTGGTAGGAAAGAGAGAGAGAGAAAGCAAAAATTGAAATAAAAGGCATGTGTCAGAGGTGACAATTCCCAAGGAAGGAAAAATAAAGCTGGGTCAGGGAAGAGACTGTCCAATGAGCTGGCTGGGGGTAGTTTGGTGGCATCGCTGCTTATACAGGATCAGGAGGACTTCCCCAACAAGGTGATGTCGGAGCAGAGCCGTGAAGGAAGTGAGGGAGGGGACCATGCAGCAATCTGTAGATATTCCAGGCGGAGAACATAGCAAGTGCAAAGGCCCTGAGCTAACGGCATGCTTAGCCTGTCAGGGAACAGCCAAGATGCCTGTGCGGCAGGAATGGAGTAAACGGGGAGAGAAGGAGCAAGTGAGATTTACAAATAAACTCAGGCCTACATAAATTCAGGCTCTGTGTAACACCATATGTCTGGGTAGTAGTCCCGGTGAGGATTTATTGAGCACATTCTGCATGCCTAACGCAGTAGTACTCAGTCCTGCCGACATAAAAACTGCTAGACAGGATCGCTTAGAATCTACCAGGGAGACAAACAAAGAAACTCCATGGTGCCGTGTGACAGGTGCTATGAAACTACAGAAGAAAACATCTAACCTGGACTAGGGGCCAAGGGGGCTTCCTGGAGGAGGTGGCACTTGAGCTGTCAAACAGGAGAAGAAAACCACTCCAGAACACAGATTCGGAGAGGGGAGGGGCAAGCCAGGCAGCCCTTGGGCTGCAGTGGTGAGGGGGTGGGGGTGGGGACTTAGGACAACATTTTGCAGGAGGAAGGGGTTGGGAGAAGGGCTGGGGAGGATAGTGAGGGGACAGGGAGGAGGATGGGGGGGTGGCCTTGGGTTTTTGAGGGCTGAGAGCCTCTATACAAGGAGGCCCGGGCTTAAGCAAGCATGTGGGCAGTTGGTAGCTATGGGGTGGGGCACAAAGAGTGAGCAGAGTTGGAATCAAGATTCGGTAATCTACCTGCCCACCCAGGGCCCTGCTTTCTCCCCGTCATTAGGTGGGTCTAGCTGGGAGGCGACGGAGAAGCAGAAGGTCAGCGGCCACCCCTACATCGGGTCTTGGTTTCCCATCCCACCCTGTGAGGTTCGGATCCTTTAAGGCAGATCTCTGAGTCCTCGCCCTGGGGCAGCCCAAGACACTCCGGAAGAGAGGCTCCCTCAGTTAATAACAACTCACATCCTGGCAGCACTTGTGGCCTTCAGCGTGCTTCCGCTGCCTCAGCCCGCGCGTCTTACAGTCTGTCCGGGATGGACAGAGCTCCTCCTTTCTGCAGGAGATGCTGCATGCAGCTCAGAGACATCAAGGCCTTGCCAAAGTCACAAGGCCAGTGCGCGGTTAAACTGGGGACCCAGCCCAACTCTCGAGATTGCAAAGTCCTCAGCGACACTGTGGCAGCTTTGGAAAACAGAGCCTGGTGATGGCCGGTTCCTAAGGACAAGCCTGGGAAAGGGGATGGGACAGGCTCCAGAATGGGGGGAAGATGGAGGCAGGGGTGATGGAGGCTGAGAGTGGAGGCAGAAAGGGGGCAGGGATGGAGGTTGGAGAGGCTTTAAGACAGAACTAGAGGTCTTTCTGGAAAGGCCTGGTCAAATGGTCCAGCAGGGTTGAAAAACACAGCAGAGGCATCCTCCCACACTAGGCCTCTGGGACAAGGTGGGGAGGGGCCCATTGCTCCCATTTCACAGGCCAGAAAATGGAGGCAAGAGAGGTGCCCACATGGCTTGCTGAAAGGCCCATAGGCATTTAGGGCCCAGGGGCCCTCTTAGAAGCCAGGGAGGGTAGACGAGCCGTGGGAGACTTTCCCATTCTGCCGTGGATGATGAAACGGAGGAGAAGGGAGGTGGAGATGGAGACAGAAATCTGGGGCTGCATCCAGAGGCGGGGAGGGGGGAGGCTGAGGCTTGGAGAGAGCCTGTCAGCAGCAGAGATGGTGGTGAGATAAGGCCCTGACACCCAGCTCTGGTTACAGGCAGGCAGCATCAGCTGCTCGGGTGTCACGGGCGTCCCCGCACCTCCTCCCGCCCTGCGGACCCATCCACTTGGGCGGCTCCGCAGCGCGGGCTCCCTGGTCCTGGGATGAGGGGACCGGAGGAGGGGACGGGGGGGGGGGGGGGGCTGGGCGGGGCGCCGCCTCCCGCTGGGCTTGTAAATCCGCAGCGGCCTCCGCAGCGGCCTCCCGGCCCGCCCCCGGCCCCCTCCTCCTCCCGCGCCGGAATGGTACGTTCCGGTCCGCCTGGCCCGGCTGCAGTGGATGTTGCTAGAACCCACGCGGAGGAAGGAAGAGACGCAGGCAGGCTGCGGTGACCCAAGCGGCCGCCCCTGCCTCAGGGACCCCTTCCAGGAGACACAGCACCATGACCCAAGGAAAGGTATTGGCATCTCCCCCACCTGCATCATCCTCCATCCTTCGGCTCCCAGGTCCCTGTCATCCCAAGCAAACACTCTGGACCATTATAAGCATCCTCCCCTGGCGCTTGTGGGAAGGTCCTCTGTGGTCCTTGTTGAAGTCAGAGGACTGAAAGGCCCATTTCAAGGAATGGGTCGGGGCTTCTTCCTGCCCAACAGGCCCACCTCCCCACCTTCCCCCCCCCCCCCCCCCGCCGGGGGACTTTGGCATCTCAGGACCCTTCACAGGTGCCTAGGTGCCCTTCAGGATGCAGCCTGGGTGTCCGGGGTGTGGTGGGGGGAGTGGTGGAGGGCACCTGGGTAAGCCCCCGGGGGGCCGTGCCTATTCTGCACCCTCCTCTGGTCCAATCCCAGTCCCAACCATATTATGCACATCTTTCGCACCCCCACAGAAACACCCCTCACCCAACTCCCCGTCATTATTCCACATCTGGACACATCCCTTGTGGTTGGGGTGGGGAGGCATTTATCATGGCAACGTTGCATCAGGGTGCTCTAATTTTTGTTTTTGTTTTGGCTGGGAATGGGACTAGATGGGACCAAATAAAACGTCTTCTCTTTTTTTCCCAGTTTGAAGCCTGAAATGGAGGGGAGGGGCTGGGGCAGAGACTTGGCTGGCCTAGTGTGGTTACATAACGTCAACAGCCTGTGGAATTATACAACCAGGGCCTGGGGCAAAGGGGGAGGGTCCTCTGGCCCTCTGTTTTGGGAGTGCTAAGGATTGGGCAGAGGAAACAGAAGAGGAGCCTCCCCTACACTCCCCCTTCTTTTCTCCAAGATGAGCCTCGGAGCCAATGGCATCCTTCCCTGGGCTCTCGGACCCTCCTCTCTCTGTTTTTAATCTTCTGAGACCTCAAAATGATGTCATTGGGTGATACCACCTCCTGGTGTTGGGCAGACCTCACTTGGGAATGCCGGATGTGTGTGTGTGTGTGTATGGGGGCAGGGCCCTGGTGGCTCTGGGGCTGATCAGCAGGGTGGGGGGCTGGTGAGGAGGACCTGTTCTGGACGGGCTGAAGTCAGAGGTGATAATCCATTTCCTGGGTCTGGGCTCAAAGCACCTTGGTTCTGGTGGGCCGAACTGGATTTTCCCGGATGTGACCCTTCTGGTCTGGGTGATGGAGGAGGTTGGGGAGTGGGAGGGCAGCGGGTGAGCCAGGGCCCCATTCCCACACGCCTGGGCTCCGCAAGGCCCTTCCCTAAGGGTGTTCACCATGGTGAAAATGAAGAACTTTCACCCCCCACTACCCCAGCCCCCCCCCATTCCATCCCCCTCCTCCCAGTCACTTTGCTGACACTGCTTCCTGTCCCGGGGTGAACACAATGTGTTGCCCCTGCCTCCTCTGCCTTTCACCCCCAGCTTGCTCACAGGCTTTCTGGTGATGGAAAAGAACCTTCCAGTTCAGTGGTCCTTAGGGCTGCATGGAGGCAGAGATCTTCCGGTGCTCGCCCACCTCTGGGCCACCTCAGCTAGAAGCACCCTGCAAAGAAGGAGCTCTGCGGCCTTGCTCTACGGCCCTTCAGGTCAAACACATTCTTTCTGAAGCCAGGCCTGCCGCCCATTCATTTTCTGAGGTCCAATCTTTTTGCTGTCGGTTCCATTTTCATGCCGCCCCTCCCCCACAGGCTTCCATCTCGGCTACATTCAGGCCCCCCCAGCTCCGTCCTCTCACCAGAGCTTAAGTGGGCACTCTGGGGCAGCGAGCAGAGCTGAGTGTAAATACACTTCAGTTTTCAACCTGCCATGGAACATTTCCCTCTGGGCCTCAGTTTCCTCATCTGTAAAATGAAGGAAGGGGCTGAACTAGATGCTTTCTGAGGTCCCTTGTAGCAGTGACAGCCTGTGATTCTGCTCTGGTTTGGAAGAGCGGCTGAAGTTCCAATACGCAAGGCCAAAATAGGACCCTTTACCAGGGACCTCTTGCCCTTCCTCCAGTCCCCATTCTTCCTCGTGTCTGCCCCTACCCCTCTCTGTTTCCCTGCTCGCCCGTCCCCACCTTCCTAGTGTCATCTCCAGCCCAACAGAAGGAGACCAGTCCCAGTGGATGGCTCCTGGGCTTTGCAGCCCCGTGGGCTCCTGTGGCCCTATGACCTTGGACAAGTCATTCTTCCCTCCCTGAGCCTCAGTTCCCTCATTTTAAAATAGGGGTGAAAATACAACTAGCAAGGTAGCAGGGAGATTCAATGAAAGAATCATTCAATAATATTCTTGAGGGCCTACTCTGTGCCAGGCCCTTCCCTGGACCCCAGGGAGGCGTTAGAAGCATACTCTCCTAGGAATTTCTCCTTCCTCAGTTTTTATTCCAGCTTCAGTGCACCATGGGCCAGCCCTGACCCTCCTGGAGCTCAGTTCAACCATCTATAAAAAAAGGGAGAGTCTTTGCCCCACTCCAGCTTTATTGGGGTATAATTGACAAATAGAAATTATACATATTTAAGGCACACAACTCGATTTTTTAAAAAGATTTTATTTATTTATTCGACAGAGAGAGACAGCCAGCGAGAGAGGGAACACAAGCAGGGGGAGTGGGAGAGGAAGAAGCAGGCTCCCAGCGGAGGAGCCCGATGCGGGGCTCGATCCCAGGACTCCGGGATCATTCCCTGAGCTGAAGGCAAACGCTTAACGACTGAGCCACCCAGGCTCCCCCACAACCTGATGTTTTGATATACATATATATTGTGAAATGATCGCTGCAATCAAGCTAGTTAACATACCCACCCCTTCACATAGTTACCTTTCTTCGTGTGTGATGAGAACTCTTAAGATCCAGCCTCTCGGCAGATTTCAAGTATACAATTCAGTATTGTTAACTGTAATCACCATGCTGTAGATTAGATCCCCAGAATTTATTCATCCTGCACAATGGAAACTTTGTGCCCTTTGACCAACATCTTCCCATTTCCCCCACCCCCCAGCCCCTGGCAACCACCATTCTTCTCTGTGCTTCTTCGAGTTTGGCTACTTTTGATTCCCAATATAACTGGTATCATGCAGTTTCTGTCCTTTTGTGTCTGACTTATTTCACTTAACATAACATCCTCCAGATTCACCTATGTTGTTGCAAATGAAGGATTTCCTTCTTTCTTAAGGTTGAATAATATTTCATATCCTGCATTAAATAGGGAGATTCTTGTCTGCACCCCACCCTTCCTAGTGCAGGTGAGAAAGTCTCGGAAATTAGGGGCTGATGAGGAGGACTTGGAAGGCACCCTTTCCCCGGTGACCGTCTCTCTCTGCCTCTACTCCCCAGATCTCCGTGGCTAACAAGGCCCCCGGGACAGAGGGGCAGCAGCAGGCCAATGGTGAGAAGAAGGAGACTCCAGCAGTGCCCTCAGCCCCGCCCTCCTATGAGGAGGCCACCTCTGGAGAGGGGTTAAAGGCAGGGGCCTTCCCCCCAGCACCTTCGGCTGTGCCTCTCCATCCCAGCTGGGCCTATGTGGACCCCAGTAAGTCTCTCAGCTCCTGGAGGCAGGAGCATTAAGGGGCGTGGTGGGCCCAGATGAAAAACCTGGGCAGGAGGAAGTTGCCCATAAATAGATGCATTGTGTGGTTGTTACATGAGGCTCTGTTGTCAAAGGCTTGGGATCTGGAGGGCTATTCCAAGGGTAGGTCAAGGAGGACTCCATGAAAAGGGAGAGACACAATGTCTGCAGTCACAGTACTCTTGGATGGGGAAGCGGGGATTTTTTTCAAGTCACCAAGCTAGGGCAAGTAGAGGGGATGGAGGGGGGTGCAGGGGCTATTCTAGAAAGGCTCTCCTCAAACAAAGTGCTGCATAAAAAGGGTGGGGAGAATGGACACAGGATGGGGCAGTATTAAGCTGTGGCTGGCTCCCTGTGAGTGGGGGTGCTGTGTGTTTCCATGCGGGCTGATCTGAAACCTTAGTGGGGACATGTCCCCATGAAGACCCCAGGGCTGTTGGGGCCAGGGGTCTGAGGATCCCTTCACCCTCACTTTCCTTGTCTCTCTTCCCTTCTCCAAGCCTTTGTTGGGGACAGGAGGATATGATGGGGGGAAGGTATGTGGATACCAGCCTCAGTGCCCCTCACGGCCAGGCATAATTCATTGACAGACTCACCCAGGCGAACGCCAGCTCCTTACAGGCCAAGAATCACAACCCCGCTGTTAGCAGCTTGTGGGAGCTTTGCCTCGGGACTGGGAACATACAGCTCCCCACAAGCTATAAGGAAGGGCCCCCCTCAAATCTTCCTCAGCCCCTGCAGCCCCCCTCAGCAGCTCTTCGAGCCCACCCACCCACCCCATTGTATCAACTCGCACCCTCCCCAGCAGAATTCTAGAAGGAATCTCAAGAACAATGCCTCCGACAGAGCCTCAACTCACCAGGAGCGGCCACCATGGTCCGCACCCCTTACCACAAACCCCCTGGACCCAGAGCCAAGCAGCCCTACCCCACCGTGACCTATTGGAGGGCCAATGAAGGTCTGGTGTTTGTGGGAACGCTTCTCACTGCCCCAGATACCCGCAGGACTGCTTTCTTTCTCCTCTTCTCCCACTCTGTGGCCTGGCCATTCAGGCTTTGGCAGGGGCTGTAGACAGAACGAGAAAGAGAAGTGGAGCATTAAAGAGTAAGGGCCTCCAGGCCCCAGGTTTGCAGCGGGTTCCCCCTCTCTCCCCCTTCCACATTTTCCATTTCTAGGTTGCCAAGACTAGCTGCCTTAAGTAATGTTTTCTAGGGAACTGTCAGGGCAGGAAGGAAGCCCATGTTGGTCAACATGTGACAAACATTTCTAAGCGTGTGCCAAGCACGGTGTCCGGCACGCAGCTAGATTTCTGGGGATGTACTGATTTGCATGACTTGCCCTCACAGACCTGACTATATAGACAAGTATGCAGTGATAGAGGCCTAGACAGCTTACCTAACCCACCTGGCAGTCAGGGAAGACTGCCTGGACGAAGGGGTCTCCACATCGAGTTCTGAAGAAAGAGACGGGGAAATGAGTGTTCAGCCTGAAAGAATATGACGTGCAGAGGCCCAGAGGCAAGAAAAAGTATGTTTCATGGCTGAAAAAGTAGTCAGGCTGGAGAAAAGTAGGAGGGAGGAATGTGCATGGCGGCTGAGGGCTCTGGGGAGGCTGTGGACGCTTTGTTAAGGAACTTGAACTTGAGTAAAAGGCAGTGGGGAGGCAACAAAGAGCTTGATGCAGGGTCGGCTTTGAAAGACCAAGACTGACGCTTTTGCTGAGGAGGGTAAGATCGTGGAGAAATGTCAGGAAGAGAATGGGAATTGAAATGACAGGGGACGAGAACAGAGCAGAGGCCTCAGGAATGGCCCAGCTGAGGGGTATAAAGGAGAGGGCAGCACAGTCCCCGCCAGGCACAGGGCCATAGGCTTTCACTTTCCTCTAGTTTTGTCCCCATGAGGTAAGTATCACTGACCCATATCATAGAAAAGACTCAGAGACGGCTGGTGACTTGCTCGAGGCTGCACAGCTAGCCGGTCTTAGAGGAAGGATCCCCGTGAGGGTCTGTTTGACTGTGGATGCCATGCTCTTCCCAAGGCCTGATATCTGGGTTCTGAGTTCGGGGAGCAGGCCACCAAACTTCATCCCCATCCATACCCTCCTCCTTGCCCTGTCCTGGCTCTCCTTCCCCCTCCAGGCTCCCCCCTGCCTTGGTTCGCAGCTGGAGAACCAGCAGATCCTTCCTCCCCAGCTAGTCCCCAGTTCTCAGCCCAAGGGCCTCAGAGCAAGCTGGGGTAGGACCTTTGACCCTGGGATGTGCTAGGTGGCCCGGGGGGAGTGACTGTTCCTCTCTGGTTCTTAGCCACAAGGGAGCCAGCTTGTTCAGGAAGGAGAGTGGGGGACATCAGAGGAAGGGGTCATAATTGTTTGGCAGAGCTTGGCCCCAGGGAGCCCCAGCCAGCGTGCAGGAAGGGGAGGGGAGATGACAATTTATTCTCAAGACTCAGACAGGAGAAGCAGGCGGGGAGAGAGATCCGGGGATGGGATGGGTTGGGGTGAGAGTTTTGAGAACGGGGCTGGAGAGAAAGGCTTGTCCGGTCTAGGAAGCCACTTTGACAAAAGTCAGCTCTGAGCAGGTGGCCCTTGGGAGCGGCATTTAAGTGATTTAATGTATGGGAGCCCTCATGGCCCTCCCCTTGTCCATCCAGGCAGCTCCAGTTACGAGAACGGTTTCCCCGCTGGAGACCATGAGCTCTTCACCACCTTCAGTTGGGATGACCAGAAAGTTCGCCGAGTCTTCATCAGAAAGGTAACCACCTCCCCCAACTTTCCAGGACTGGGGGCGTGAGGTGGGGGGAGTCCCTTGAGAAGACCCTGGCCCATCCCTCTGTCTGCAGATTCCTGCAGAGGCCATCCCTCTCCCCACCTAGCTGACAGCACCTGCTGGGAGTGTGTCCTTAGGTTTCACCCCACTGCCCCCTGCTATGCCTAAACTCACTGTGTCCTCTTCTCTCGGATACTTGGGGCCCCTCGTCCTGGGGGATGGGCTGTTCTAGTGATGCCTGAGAAGGAGAGTGGAGGGTACAAGCTTCAGGTCTGGAGAGGAGATTGAGTCACTGGGAAGCTGGGGTCTCCCTGAGCCGCACTGGGGGGGCCAAGTCTCCCTGGCCACAAATGGGGCTCCCCAAGCTGAACAGAACTCCTCCCATCCCTAGGTCTATACAATCCTGCTGATCCAGCTGCTGGTGACCTTGGGCGTCGTGGCTCTTTTTACGTTCTGGTGAGTTGTCAATGTGGACCGGGCATCTCCCGGGGCAGTTGTGGCGAGGCCAGGCTGCTCTTGGAACGTTTGCCTGAAGAGGTTTGTGTGGGGGCAACGGGTGCCCTCATGCTGGGGAGGAACTTCAGGGAGTGCCCACGGAGGGGTCCTCCACTCCCTGGGGGGGGTGGGGGGTGGGGGGGCTGGTGCCTTCTGGGCCAGCAGGGGTCTGTGAAGCAGTCATCCTCTCAAATCTTCCAGCCCCACAGCCAGGCACCTCCCCATCCCAGCCTGGGACTGTGGCTGGGGCTCCCTGTGCCACCGGGGGTGCCTTCTCCCTTTCTTCCTCGCAAGTCCTATGGACCGTGGGGGCCAGATGTGGAGATGGAGACAGAGGGCAAATTCTGATTCTCTCCCCCTCCTTTCTCTGCAGTGACCCCGTAAAGGACTATGTCCAGGCCAACCCAGGATGGTACTGGGCATCCTAGTGAGTATACCCCAGGCCTCCAGGCCTCTCGCCAGAGAACCCTCAGTGGCACAAGGTGGGAAGTCTCCAGGGACAGAATCCAAGCCCGTGGCCCCTCTCCACTCTAAAGAAAGACTGTCCTCACAAGAGCATGGCCAGAAGGGCCCTTCTGGTGTTTGGATCTGAGGGGGAGGGAAGAAGACAGGCATAGCTTCTAGAGCTTGCACCAAGAGGGGAGGGTGGGGCTGGGGCCCTGGCTGGAGAGACCCAGACCTTGGCCCCGAGGGGGAGGGGGGCTGGAACACCTTGGCCCACCCTAATGATGATGTTGCTACCCTTATTAATGTTGTTATTAATGCCTATGAATTATTCATCATAATAGCTACCACTTATAGAGTGCCTAATAAGGGCTGGGCCTTGTCCTATTGCATTCGATCCTCGAGTCAACTGGGTAGGATTACCTCAGAAAACCGAAGGTTCAGAGAGGTTGAGTAATTTGCCCAAGGTCACACAGCTAGTCACTGGTGGAGGATTCAGGTTGAGGCTTGTGCTCGTCATCACTCTGCTTGGCAGATTCCCTTCTTCTCTTGCCAGTTGGCTCCTGCTTGTCCTATGTTTTTTAAGGAGCATGGCGGCTAACCTAAGAAGTTTGATGGTGTAGGTGATTCTTGACCCTCTTATCTGGGCAATTAGGGGTCATTCTGGATAATTCTAGGCCAGACTACCCTGGGCTCAGATCAGATCCGCTCTCACCTAAGTCTTCCTCAGCACCGCCTGGGAGCCCAGCCCTGTCCTGGCTGCTGGGGTGGCTGGGGAGAAGGCCTCCGTAGGGGAAGGTAGAGAGCGGCACAAAGCAGCCCGGGCATGAGCAGCTGTGGGAGAGGAGACCAGAAGGCATGAGCCCGAGACACCCAAGCCCTCAGTCCACTTCGGGGACTCGAGTGGCTCAAGCAAAAACGCAGGAGCGGGACTGCCCGTGGTCCATTTGGTAAGCAAGGGGTGGGACTGGTGGAGGACAGGGAGGCTCTGTGTAAGAGAATCTGAAAGACACCTCAGTGAGCCGTGGAGCCTTGGGGTGGAAGCTCTGAATGTCCGGCGAGGAGCTTGCACTCTACAGCTCTGCTAGGCCTGCTCTCGGGCAGCGATGTGGCGGAGATGATGGCTCAGCCTCCTGGACCACCCCAAGTCCAGAACAGTCCTAGAGTGAGCCTTGAATTAACACGAGCCGACAGGAAGGAGGCTCAGCCTGGCCTCTGGGGCTCCTTGGAGGAGCAGAGGAGTGGAGGGGTGGCTCAGTCAAGTTGGGAGTCCAAGGGGAGGAGACATTCACACCTGGAGCCTTTCTTAGGGCATAGGATGGAGGGCCTGTCTGCAGACCAGACAGGGAAGGCATACAACTTGGGGAACCGGGAGGCACCGTGTGGTAAGCTAATGAGACCCCAGGGACTGCCCGCCGGGCCAGCCCACACGGCAGGTTGGCATGGCTCCCAGCACGTCAGCACCGCCTGGCAGACTCAGGTGCCCTGAGGACTCGGGGATGGAGTCCCCAGGCTCTTCACCAGGCCTTCTGGGGGAGGGTCGGCAGGTCTGCACGCCCCGAGCCGATGGTGGCAGGGGCACAGCCCAGGAATGAGCGGGCTCGGAAGTCGGGGCAGAGTCCACCCCACTGAGGGCAGGCCTGAGAATCTGGCCTGTGGATGGCGAGATTGAACGGCCTTCCTCCTCAACATCTCTAGACAGAAAGCAGAGATGTGGCCCCTGGCTTGGGGAGGGGGAGGGGTGGGGACAGAGAGAACTTGGGAGTGGGCATGGACCTTGTGCTTTTTGTGGGGTGTCACAAAGCCTTGGAAGTATTCGGGAATTCCACCACCGAGATGCTGCCCTTTCCTCCGGAAAGCCAGCCTATGGCTCTCCCCTGCCCTACCCCCACCCCTCAACTCTCTCCACTTTGCCCCCTGTATCTGCTTCTGGGTCTGAGACCTAGTGGGTCTCACCTCCCACCACATACCAAGCCCTTAGTAGCAATAAGAACAAAACCACTCTTCCCTTATGTGTGAGGCACCATGCTAAGTGCTTTCCAGGTATTTATCATTTGATCCTGAAAACAGCCCTACCAGGCAGATGCTATGATTACCCCGTCCTCCAGATGAGGACGTGAGGCTCAGAGACGCTACTGCTTCCCAAGCAGCCTTGCTTGTGCACTTCCCCTCAGTGCTCTGCTGCCTCCCTGCTGGCCCCGCATCGGCCTACAGCAGGACACACTGAGGGAGGACGCTGGTTTGAACTCTGGCCTCCACCTGAGCCTCCCTCCCCTGTTCCGACACTCTGTAAACAGAGCGAGGCTCCAGCCCAGGCCCTGGGGCCCAGGCTCTGACGGGCAAGTTAGTCTTTCTTTCACTTCTGTGACTCATGCTCTGCCCCCTGGGATGGCGGCCTTCCAGCAACCCCCTCCACTCACCGCCTTCTCAAGGCCCCAGTCATCTCCCTTAGCAGGCTCTTGCCATATTGTCTGATTGTTCCCTCTGAGCCCTGGTGGCAGGAAGGAGTTGGGGCTGGGGGTGGGGGGGAGCCAGGCAGAGGAGGAAGCGGTGAGAGCAGAGCTGGGAGAGGTGGGTCAGGGCCTCTCCAGGAGGCTGTCAGTCTATTTGTAATAACTCCATTCTCAAGCCCTTAGCCCATGCCAGGCCCTGTGCGAGGTGCGTGCTCGCGTGCTCGCGTGCTCTCGGTCAATCCTGCTACAGCCCGTGAATGGGTGCCAGCAGTGCTGTTTTACAAAGGAGGAAACGAGGGGGCTCTGCAGTTAAGGAGCTTGTTCAAGGTCACACAGTCAAAGTAGCAGAGCTGGGCTGAGAATACGGGTGTCGGGCTCCGGAGCTGCACCGTGACCCCCGGGTGATGTCCCTCTGCCCACCCTCTGAGCCCTGGTCTTGACGGCTGAGGAGCCGTGGGCCAGAGAGGAAAGGAGACTGGGCCCTTGCCCTTCAGAAGCTCCCAGTCTGGCAGGGGGACAGGACCCACACCCAGGATGCACACAGACGTGGGTATTATTATTATCAATATCGCTGACGTGACCGACCAGTGACTCAAGTGAGACCAGAAGAGAGCAGATCCTGGAGTGTTTCTCAACTGGGGCAGGATGATTCTACTGTCCCTCATGGGTCCCTGGCACTAAGAACCCCTCCATCACTGTGACAACTGTCCCCCATCCCTTGAGAGTCACCGAAGCATAAGAGAAGGTGAAGATGGAGGGGTCCTGTTTGTCAGATCCAATAGGCCTTTCTCCGTCCGTACACCCCCTATGCTTTTGCATTTCATCCAGAAGTATTTAAAGGTCACCTAACCATTGCCAGGCCCCGGGTTAATTGAAGGAACGCAAAATGAGTAGGTCACGCCAGATGCTACATCTGGGCGGGGGTTCAGATGAACAGCCCCTCAGGGTGTGTGGCTGCGGGTCTCGGTTGAGGAACGCGCATGGTGCATGGAGGGAGCCCCTCTCACCCAGGCCTCGGGCATCCCTGCCAGCCGGTCTTTTCCAGCAGGAGCAGAGTGGGGCGGGCACGTTATGAGGGGGCAGAGGGCCGGGGGAGGTAGGTGGGGCAGATCAAGCAGGGCCTTGCCAGGTCTTTGGGAAATTTGAACAAGGGAGTCCCGTGGTCGGATCCATCTGTCGCTTGGAGGGTGGGAGGTAGGGCTGGAGGCAGCAGGACCAGGTAGAGAGAGGTGGCCCCGCCTAAAAGGGTGGTATTGGGCATGGAGAGAAGGCGAAGGATCTGAGCAGTGCCTGGTAGGAGGATCGGCAGGTCCCCGTGATTAATTGGGCGAGGCCGGGTGGGAGTCGAGGATGCTGAGCTCTCTGGTTGGGCCACTTGGATGGGCATGACGTCCTTGGCAATAGGAGACGCACGAGCAGGGACAGGGAGGAGGGCGAGTTCGCTCCTGACCTGTTGGGTTTGGCACGTTTCTGCTTGGCCATGTCTGCGGAGTTGGCAGTTGCCTATTCAGGTCTGGGGTTGAGAAGGAACATGGAGATGAGAAACAAGGGTGTGGGAGCCATGAGCGTCTCCCTGCTGAAGGAAGTCCTGTGGAGGAGCGGGCCCCCAGGGAGAGCATGAGGGGAGACAGCCGGGTGGGACTCTGCGTCAAAGGAACGGGGAATACTTAGATACTCTGAAGGAGACGGGGACGGAGTGGCCAGGGAGGTAGGAAGGGACCCAAGAGGGTGTCATTGTAGAACCAGGGGAACAATGGGAGTGATCAGATGTTGAAAAGTCAGGTAAGACAGGGACTGATAAGTGTCGCTTGGACTCAACAAGGTCACAGGGAGGTGGCAAAGCCGGCTCTCATTAAGTGGGGCTGGGTTTGGGTTTGCGGGCTTGGGGAGTCATGCGGGGATGGAGAAGGAGACCGTGAAGTGGGGACAGCTGTTTCAAGAAGCCCATCTGTGAGGGTGGATGAAGTAGCAACAGCTGGAACTGGGGAAGACGTTGGCGGAAGATGGAAAAGAGCTGAGGAGGGTTGTGTGGGAAGAGAGGTGCCAGTAGAAAGGGTGGGGTTTTAGAGGTAGAGATGGTGGGGCAGCTGTGCGCGTGGGGCCCAGAGCCCAGGCTGGGGGGATGGACCTGGGATGGAAGGACAGGAAAAAGGGTGTGTAGATGCATAACGATGTTTGCAGGTGGCAGGCAGGGAGCCAAGGGAGCCCCACATCATCTCAGATCTTTCTGGGATGCATCAGGCCAGACTGTGCAGGAGTGAGGCAGCCTGGGAGGTGTGTGGGTGGGGGAGGATGGTTGGAATTGCTGCTGAGGGGGATAGGCGACGAACCGAGGAGGGAGAAGGGCAAGGATGGCAGGTGCCATGTTGAGGGCCCACTGAGGGCTGGAGAGCGTGCATTGATGGTGGCACCAATCTGGGTAGGCATATGAGCATCCCCCTGGGGGTCCTCAGCCCCTCGTCTCCCACTGCCTAGACTGGCCTTCACTTCCACTGTTCTCTAGAAAATCTTCAGTCCTCTGCCCCTGTTTCGGGGTGGCACCTAAGCTCCCGGCCTGTCGTCCTCTGGACATGGCCACCTGATCCAGAAATTCGCGCCACTGGTGCTTCCTGCTTGTGCCAGGTGCTGGCAGGACAGATGAGGGCCCTTCCCTTGGGTCGCTTGCAGTCTAGTAGGGTAGACCGACAATAAAGTAACACGGTGATTACAGGTAGTGAGAAGGGTGGGAGGGACTGACTGAGGCAGTGTGGGGCAGTGGTTACAAGCTAGGACTCCGGAGCAAGAACGTGTGAGGATTACATCAATTCGTAGTCATAAAGCACTTAGAAACATAGAAAACACTGTATAGAAACTTTCTTTCTTTCTTTTTTTTTTTTTTAAGATTTTATTTATTTGACAGAGAGACATAGCGAGAGAGGGAACACAAGCAAGGGGAGTGGGACAAGGAGAAGCAGGCTTTCTGTTGAACAGGGAGCCCGATGCGGGGCTGGGACTATGACCTGAGCCGACGCTTAATGGCTGAGCCACACAGCCCCCCCCCCCCCCCCGTATACAAACTTTCTGGGTGAAGTATTGAGAGTATCTGGGGAGGCCACTTTGGATCAGGTGGTCAGCTGTCCTGTGGCATCCCAGACTCAGTATTTCCAGAAGCTTGTCCAATGCCCATTTCTGTCTTTGGGGATTGGACCAGCAGCCTGCCCATTGCCAGGTTCTAGGATAACTGTAGTCTTAAACACCCCCCTGACCTGATCCTACAGCCTGGCACTTGCGGGCAGGGGTGACAGAGAGGAGAAGGAGCAGGGGACTGGGTGAAGGGGCCTTGGGGGGCACGGGCTGACTGGCCCATCCATCTGTCTCTCACAGCGCTGTATTCTTTGCGACCTATCTGACCCTGGCCTGCTGTTCTGGACCTAGGTATGTGACGGCTCGAGGAGCAACTTGTGAGAACACGAGCAGGATCTTGAAAGTTCTGGCCCCAGTCCTGCCCACCCCCAGTGTGCTGTGCACCTCTGAGAGGGCTCTACCCTCTGGGCTCCATCAAGCCTGCCCCTCCCTCCTTTTCTTGGAGCCTCTGAGGTCGCAATGGGGCGGTGTGGATCCACTGATGGGGGTACCTGGGCATATGGCTGAAGGAAGGGGCTCCAAGGACTGGGGATGGGGTGAGGCTGAGACCCCTTGCTCACCACACTGACCTGGCCTGTGGCTGTCGGTATCCCTCATTCCCCTCTGAACTCAGTGGCTTGCCTTGCAGGAGGCATTTCCCATGGAACCTGATTCTCCTGACCATCTTCGTAAGTCATCTAGGGGTGGCTGGGGACGTGTGCTGAGTGGAGATGGTGGGAGGAGGGAAGGAAGGTGGGCTTCGAAGGCCAGGAAGTCTGGGCTGGGGATGTCCAATGTGAGGTCCCTGGTGGAGGCAGGAGTATTTTCACCCCACTTCTCCAAATGGGCTTAGTCTCCCCCTGACTCCACCCACTGTCTCTTTTGTTTGTGATGTTGTTTTAAAGAGGTTTGAATGAAGCATCCTGGAGCTCTGGATAATGAAGAGTGGGTCGTAGAAAGGGGGGGAAGCAGGGCTGCAAAAGAAAGAAGGGGACAGCTAGCGCAGGCCTGAGCTGTGGAAGCGGACATGTGGGGGGGGGAGCAGGTGCAGAGTTGAGGGGTGTGCACCAGGGGTGGAGATCCAGGCTGGGCCTTGAAGGTGTCTGGGCCCCCAAAGGCTGAGTTCTGGAGCTTTCCTTCATCCTGCTTCTTCCAGACCCTGTCCATGGCCTACCTCACTGGGATGTTGTCCAGGTAAAGGGAACAGGTGGAGGGAGACGGGCCACACTGAAGGGAGCCGTTTCGAACGCATCCCTTCAGAGAGCATTCAGATGGGGGGGGGGGTTCAGGCAGGCAGGAAACATTGGCCTGGAGCCCTCTTCTCACACATTCCACTCAACAGTGAGAGCGGGACCTGGCCAGGTCAGCGGGGTGGAGGTGGGGAATGGAGGGGAGCACGGTGACCTCTCTCACGCTGCAGCTTGAAAGACCGCAGGCTGGGTGATCACCCCATTCCCTTAAGCCACCTCCGGGCAGCAGCACCAAGCCCTCCCCACCCTCCACTCGCACCTCTTCAAGACCCTTCTAACGGGAGTTTGAATCTGAGCGTGTTGGGGAGGGCAGGGCCCAGGGAAGAGGCTGGGAAAGCAGAGGGAGGGAGGACCCCGGGCAGGGGGGAGAGGGGGGACCGGAGGTCAAGGGATCAGGTCTGGCAGAGGAGGGTGGGCCCGGGGGAGGGCCGGGGAGCCCAGAAGGCCTGCCTGAAGCCGGCCCTGCGTCCGCAGCTACTACAACACCACGTCTGTGCTGCTGTGCCTGGGTATCACGGCCCTCGTCTGCCTCTCGGTCACCGTCTTTAGCTTCCAGACTAAGGTCAGCTCTGGGGCTCGTGGGCAGGGCAAGGCCTATGGGACGGGAGGCTCCAAGCTTGGGTCCCCGGCTAGGGAGAGGTGAAAGGGGTGAGCAGGGTCTGGGGAGGTCCCCTGGCAGGTGAATGCCGGCTTCTAGGGGGGAGCATGAGGCAGCAGCCTGCTGTGCAGGCCTCCGCCTTCTGGCCAGCACACTGCCCAGCTGGGCCCCCCGGGGATGCCGAGCCCTCCTGCGCAGGCTGACGCCCGTCCCATCCCTGCAGTTTGACTTCACCTCCTGCCAGGGTGTGATCTTTGTGCTGCTCATGACTCTTTTCTTCAGTGGACTCATCCTGGCCATCCTCCTGCCCTTCCAATATGTGAGTTCCCGGGTCTCCCACTGGGGCCCTGGGGCGGGAGGGAGAGCCCACCTTGCCCAAGGGTGCCCTTTCCTCCCCTGCCCTCTAGGGAAGGCCCAGAGCCAAAGGCCTACAGCCTGCCATCCTGTCCAACCCTCCTGGCCCCTGCCCTGGGCTTGTTAGCAGTACAAGCAAACAAGCAACGAGGCTTTTCTTGGCAGGCCTGGGCACCTGCTTGCACCGTGAGCCACATCCGGCTTCACCTTTCTCATCCTCCCTTCTAGGGGGGAGGTGAGGCTGAGGCGGGGAGCACAGCACATTTAAACCCTGGGCAGCGAAGGGAGCACAGGAACTCCAGAGGGCCACCAGGCGCAGAAGGGCCCCAAGAAAGGGCCCCCTGGAGCTCTTGAGGGATCAGCCAAGTCCAGAGAGACAGAATCTGGCTGGCCAGGCAGGCAGGAGGTAGGGAAGTGGGGCTCTGCGCATACCCCGTCCCATTAGAGTATCAGTGGGGCCAGCCAAATCACAGCTGTCCAGTCGGCCCTGGGAAATCCAACTAGGACTGCACAGGGCTCACTGGTGACTGAGGCAGTCAGGCTGCTGCTGATGGAGAAGGGGGCAGGTTGAGGGCATCCCAGGAGGGGCCTGAGATCTAATCCTGGGACCCAAGGGATGAAGCTATTAGAGCCCTGCTAAAGGCTCAGTGCTTATACTCCCCAGCCCCCACCCAAGGCTCCTCTTAGCCACCTTAGGTGCATGATCCCCCCGCTGCCCCTTTTCCGCCAGGCTGGGAGCAGCGTGCCTCCCTCTCCCCTTCCCCCACCCCATCCTGCCCAGCCCTGGTCCCCAGGGTATTGGCTCTAAATCCAGGACATCAGGATTGGTTCTAGCATTTCCTTGGCACTTCCCAGGATCCTGTTGACGAAGGGAGGGACCGGAGCTGGTCTGGGGGCCCTCTGTGTATCTAGGATGGGGGCGCGGTTACAGGAAGGGGCCTCAGAGCTGCAAAGAACCCTTTATATTGACTCAGGGCAGGCTAATGGGTTGCTTGTGTTTCCAGGAATCTTCTGGGGGAAGGCCCTATGGAGGGGGGCATGACTGAAACTTGCAGTTTCCACACCCACCTGGGTGCCCCAGAGATGTATGGGGAGCCAAGGTTGGGCAGGGGTGCTGTTCCAGTCTCTGTAAGCAGTCCTATCATGCACACAGCTGGCTGGGACTCCAGAGAACCTCCCCACCCCCCCCCCCCACACCTCTGAGCCATTTACCCCTTCAGGCAAAGCTAGGGAGTTCCCCCTACAGAGGAACAGGCAGACCCCACACAGGACAGGGATGAGTTCGCCCTGGGGGGAGGGAGCAGCCCTCAGGCTCAGGCCTGGAGGATGACAGGGGTCCCACAGGATGAGTCTCCCTCATCCAGCCTGAGTCTGGGGCTGTGTGTGCAGGGAACAGGTACCAGTCGGCTGGAAACGGCCCTGCCAGTCCCTCCACCATCACTGCTATCCTGGGTTCCCCAGACCCACCCTGAGCCCACAGAGAATCAAGGACCCCTCTCTGTTCTGGGGCTTCTTTTTTTTTTTTTTTTTTAATATTTTATTTATTTATTCGACAGAGATAGAGACAGCCAGCGAGAAAGGGAACACAAGCAGGGGGAGTGGGAGAGGAAGAAGCAGGCTCATAGCAGAAGAGCCCTGATGTGGGGCTTGGTCCCATAACACCGGGATCACGCCCTGAGCCCAAGGCAGACGCTTAACCGCTGTGCCACCCAGGCGCCCCTGTTCTGGGGCTTCTTAGGAACTGCTGGGGGAGGGTTGGGGGAGCTGTGAGAGATGGAATGCCCTAGGGAGGTCTGTTTGAGAGTCTCTGGACTAAACCCTCCTCCCCGCCCCTCGGCCCCCACTGCCCTAAACCCTTCCTCGTGTCTGCTCCACAGGTGCCCTGGCTGCACGCAGTGTATGCCGTGCTGGGAGCGGGCGTGTTTACGTTGGTGAGTGTGGCTCCCTGGGGTGCCCCGCCTTCTCCGCCTCTGATCACCTCCCCAGGTCCCTTCACTGTCCCTGTCTTCCTCACAGTCCTCCTCCCTGACACCTGTGGGTGGGGCAGGGCTCAATGCCACATTCAGGGAACTCTGGTCGCCAAGACACACCAGCTGCTCTGGGCAGGGGAGGAGGGAGGCTGTAACAACAGGATTAGAGCTTTAGACAGAGCTGAGAAGAGGCACCCCTGGGTCCTGGGGAGGGTCAGTGCTGCTCGTGGGGGTGGGAGAATGAGCGTGGCCACGGGGACTAAATTTGTCATTGCTCTCCGTGGGGTAATCTGGGAAGGCTTCCTGGAGCCAGGGCGCTTCCAAGTGTGAGAGATGATGCGCTTAGTTCAGGCTTGTTCTTGGTTGTTCTCACTGCACTGAGATGATGTTGATGACGACGGTGATGATAACAGTAATAGCTAATATTTGTTGAGCACTTCCCCGCACCAGCAAACCCTCCGTGTGCATTTAATCCTCACCATAACTCTACAAAATAGGATCTGTTGTTATCAGATTCAGATGAGGATCCTGAAACTCAGGGACTAAACGACTTGCCCAAGTTCGCACAACATCCTAGGAAGGGGAGGGCCAGACTGCAAACCCGGCTGGCCTGGCTCCAGAGCCCCGCTCTGGCTGTGAGGCCACACGGGGAGGGGCATGGGGCGGCCGGAAGCAGATGGCCAGGAGACAGGAGGTAGCCAGGGGCAAACATCTGCCTGGAACTGCCCACCACGGGCCCTTTGCTCAAGTGGGCTCCAAGCCCCTGAATGTGATGGCAGTCCAGGACCACCCCCCAGGTGCGCAAGCTCATCTCAGAGACATCTCAGGGAGCGCCCAAGGTAAACACGACTGCCAGTGCGAGCGGCGGCCCGACCCTCCTGTCCCTCCCTCATTGGAATGTTCAGCTCAGCTCAGTCTGGCCAGAGTTCGAGGCTTATTCACAGGTTCCGCAGGCTTGTGGGTGATGGACTGGAAAAAATGGAGGGTCAGAACTAGGAGCAGATGTTCTGAGGGGTGTGGATAAGGAACGGGGTGTGGTAGAGTCACCCATTCCTCACGGCAGGTCTTAATTGAGCAGCTACTATGTGTGAGGTGTTGTGCTCTGTGCCCAGGATGCCACCGTCAACAGGAGGGGCACAGTGCATGGCACATAGTGACATTTAGGAAATATCTGTGGAATGAGGAAATGACCTTCAGGCTTGGAACCTGAGTCTGGAAGGGACTGAAAAGGAATCTAGCGAAACTCCAAGCCCTTCCTTTCATAGATGAGAAAACTGGGCCACAAAGAAGTTAAATGACTGGTCTCGTTTCCTGGCAAGATAAGGGCATATCAACTAACCGTGGCCTTGGTCATGACTAGGTTGACCAGTTTATCCCAGTTTACCCAGAACTTCCCCAGTTTGAGCACTGAGAGTCCCACTTTTTGAGGGAACCCCTCAATCCTGGGCAAATCGGGAAGGTTGGTCACCGTACAGCACTTCCTTCTCTTGGCTCCTGCACCAGAGCTCTCTCCTCCCGGCAGGACCTACTTAAAACATGTCAGTGAAGAGGAAGGGGTAGGGAATAGGGCCAGGAGGAAAGGAAGAGGCAGGGTCGCGCTGCGGGGAGCGAGCCTGGGAGGCTCCGGAGGGCAGCATTTGCCAGGGACAAATGGAACAGGAGGGGTCGATGTTGCAGGGCAGAGCGGAGGCGGGCGAGCATCAGTGGGGGTGGGGGACCATCAGTGGGGGTGGGGGACGTTACTTGGCTTCATGCGGATCAGGTCGCAGCTCGGATGTCAGCTAAGCGGGAAGGCTGTACATACAAGTAGGGCTAAATGAACAGTAATCTCTTAAATTTGTTTAATAATCCCCTGTGTTATTAGAATAATAAAAATAATGCCAGTCATCTCTTCCACCCTTTACATTTTACAAAACACTTTCACACCTGTTACCTCATTGGATCGCCACCGCAGCCCAGGGAGGGAGGCTGATGTTTTAAGACCTGCTTTCCACATCTGAAGCCTTGGGTGTGAAGGGCTTCCACAGGTTTCCACTGCCAGTAAGGGGCAGATCTAGGACAGGACCCAGGGGTCCTGTGCCCAGCCTGGTTCATTTCCAGCACCCCGGTGTCCCCCTCAAAGACGACAACTCCTATTAGCTCGGAGTCGGGAAGAAGCTGGGGAGTTCTCTCTAGCAACCCACCCTCTACCAACTCTCCCTGCCCCTGCCCCCACCAGCATTGCCGTCTCTTCTGGATTGTTCCCATGAGTGTGGAAACAGGCTGTAATTTCTCCCGTCTGGAAGCACACACACACACACACACACACACACACACACACACACATCCTCTTCTAGCACGCCCATTTAGAGCAAGAAGCTCTAATAAGGGAACCTACACTGACTACAGGCTTCCCCCTAGAAGTAGAGCGTTCCTATGAAACTTTTCATAAACTGGAACAGCGTCAAGTGAAGAAGCCATTACCATTCATTTATATGGAAGAGATTTCGAGTGTCCCAGAGCCCCAAAATAACCTCTCTTAGGTTTTTCTGCTCCCTTAGGACACATCTTGCTGACCTTATGCACAAAATAAATAGAGATAAGACACAGGAGCTCACAGACACGGCTGCAAGCTGCGGCGGCTTAATGCCAAGATGCTGGGTATAGCTCCCAGGCAAGGAGCTTGGGGGCGCCTCGTTGCTTGGGGTGCATGCCGCCTCTAGAACAGCTCACTGCAAAGCAAATGCTGAATGCTGTGTTGGCTATTTTGTTTTTTTATAAAAGTGAAAATCCTCTTTGGATTTCTTTTGGTTAGTGAAATCGGGGGCTACTGCAGGTCCTTCATGAAAACGAAATGGTGTAACTTGAGTTTTCGACAAGCGGGGGTACCTGTATTTCCAATTCGTCTCCTCCCTTCTCTCCTCCAATCCTTTGCCAATTCTCTCAGCCCTATTAATGCTCTCACCAGGGTCAGCGACGGCCTCCATGTTGCTGAATCCAGAGGTCATCTCCCAGCCCTCACCTTGCCAGACTCAGCCTCTTAGACACGGTCGCTCATTCCTCCACCCAGGTGCATCTTCTGCCCTGGGCATCTTGGCCACCGGCTGTCCTGTTTTCCTCCAGCCTCCCTGCTCACACTGAGCGCCATCGGGCCATCTGGCCATCGGTTTTTCTCTCTCTACCCTCAGTCCCTACGGGACCTCAGACTGTCTCAAGACTTTGAATACCATCTGTAAAGCTGATGGCCCTAAAACTGATTTCCAGCCCAGAATTCCAGACTAGAATTTCCGGTTGCCTACCCGGTATCCCCATTTGGAAATCTACGAGGCACCCCAAACCTATTACGTACAAAACCGAGCGCCTGCTCTCTCCCTGAACCCCTGCTTCTCCCACAGCTTCCCCGTCTCTGTTAATGGCAACTCCGTCCTTCCAGTCACTCAGGCCAAACGCCCTGCTGACATCCTCCACTCCTCCACTCTCTTCACACCCCACATCTGGCCCCGCAGCAAATTCTATTGGCTCCACCTTCTAGCCAGAACCTGACCACTTATCCCCACCTACGTGGCTACTCCCAGGTCCATGTCCCGAATTGCTCCCAATGGGGGGGAGCCCACAGTCTCTGCTCGGTGTGAGCAGCCAGAAGGATCCTGTTAAGTGTGAGTGAGGTCAGATCATCCCTCTGCTTGGCCTCCAGGGATCACTTCCCCGGTCTGCAGGCCGCTGCTGACCTCACCTCCTCCCATGTCCCCTCCCCCCACTCTGCTGCAGCCACCGGGGCCTCCTCGCTACCCCCCTGACATGGCAGGCTCACGGCCAGCCCGCACCTCCGCACCCAAGCTGCCTCTGTCTGTCCCCTCGGATCCATTCACAGTTCTCTGCGTCCCCGCCTTCAGGTGTTCGCTCTGTTTACAGTCCTGTGTGACGTGCACACACACACACACACACACACACTCCCTACTCTTCCCTGCTTTATGTCTCGCCATGGCACTTCTCATCTGGACCTACTCTTACATTTTTCTGATTTTTTTGTTGATCGTTTGTCTCCCAGCAGCAGAATTTAAGTTCCTCGAGGGCAGAGATTTTTATCTGGTTTGTTCTTCGCTGCATCCCCAGTGCCTCGAATAGTGCCTGGCACACAGTAGGTACCCCCTTGATGTGTGTGGGACGAATGGATGCCTGAGAGGCCCGGCCGGCCGCGGGGCCAAGGCTGGCCGAGGCGCGGGTCAGAGCAGAGCAAAGACAGCCGCAGTTGCACAGTGAGTCACAGGGGAGGAGGAACCACGGCGCCTAATTACCAGTTAATGTCTCATTAGGACAGCAACACACTGAAAGGCCCTGGCTCCTCCTGCCAATTATGTAAACAATGGTCAGGAGCGAGGTGCGACTCCCCCAGCTCCCCCAGCTCCGTCCCCTGCCCCTTGTTCACGTGGGTCACCAGGAGGGGTGATGGGCCACAGGGCGCCTGGGGAAGATCTGAGAGGGGGCCCTGGATTCATTCTCCTCCCTCCTCTGAGTTTCCAGTGGACAGAGGCCATCAGAGGCCCAGCCCCACAAGAACTGTCTCGGGGCCTTTCCATTAACCCCAACTCAGAATGTCCTTGACCTCAGTCTGACCCTGCTTCCTGCATCAGTTCTGTCCTGTGGAAGCTGCGGTTCCCTAGTCTCTTCATCTGCCCACCCTGGCAACTCCCAGCCCAGCCTGTGGAGAGTTCTCTGCACCATGAGGGGCCCTCCCAGCATTTAGCTAGAAAGACAAGACAGCACTCAGAGCATCCCTGCCCAGCTGCCGCAAGGAGGATGGGTGAGAAAGGAGAGAGGCGTCAGAGGAGGGTCTGGACCCCCAGTGAGGAGCCTCCTCCCCCACCCCATCCTCCCAGTCGGGGCCTTGGAAGGGCTGCTACAATCAAATGGTTTCGTCTCCTAGAGACCTCAGCCCCTCGCTGACGGTCTCTGTCATCTGGGAGGGCAGAGCGGCCAAGCTGGAGGAAGCTGAGCCTGGGGTGGGGAGCCCAGGTTTCTTCGAGCCGAGGTCCAGCCTTGAGGCACAGGCCCCTCCTAGGCCTCACCTGTGTAGCCTTGGTGCATTCTCAAGAGGCTTTGGCTTTTCTGCCTCACCCCTATCTCATACCCCCCACTGGGCGCCAGACCCAAATGCCAATAGAAGCGGGTGAGTCAGCCCACAGGTACCTCAGGGCGGCCTCATGCTTCTCACCCCCTCATTCCCTCTTCTTGGGTGCTTTCATGTAGAAGCTCATGGAAGGTCAGGCAGGGGAGCGTGAGGGTTTGGCTGGGTGGGATGATGGCGCAAGGTGGAGGGGCTGGGACAGAGCAGGCGGGTCGGGGCAGGGAGAGAGAAAGCGGGTCGGGTCGAGGGTTGGCCAGCAGGTTTCCCACTGTGGCCGAGCTTCTGTGCTTATATGGCTCTACCACAGAGCTGGCCCTTCTTTCGGGAAGCTGAGGTCTCCCAGCCACCTAAATCAGGAGGACAAGCCAGGAGACTTAGGGAAGAAACTAGGTGACAAGCCCAGTAGGAAAGGAACTCTCCCCTGCCCAGCCTGGCCAGTCTGGGGAGTCCAGAAAACATCACAGTCTCTGGGTTTTAAGGAAGATTATCCAGAAGCTGTGTGGATAGGCCAGAGGCAGAGAGGCCAGTTAAGAGGCCACTGCAGAGTCCCAGAGTCAGGGACAGGGTGGCAGGAAGAACGTGTGCTGGTCCGAAGTGGACGCTTCAGGGCCCAATGGTGTTTGGGTGAGTGAAGCTTAGGTAGGAAGATGCTGTGTTTGTAGAGGTGCTGGGCCTCCAACACTGGGTGACCGTGGGGAAGATGCACACAGCCATCTGTCCTCAGCCCCTGGAAGAAAGGAGGGCAGAGACTGAGTCCTCAGAGCTGGCATGGACCTATTTGTGCTGAGGCCTCGAGAGAGCATGCTCCGCACCCCACATACACTCCCACATACCACACACACCCCACAACCCCCCATGTAACACACACACCACACAACAACCCCTCCACGTACCACACACACCACACATGTACCACACACCATGTATGTACACACACACGCACACACATACACAGGCACACAGTGTTACCCACCAAAGCTGGATGAAAGCCCCACTTTTCTGACTCTCAGCCCAATATTCTTTCAACTCTACCTCTGTCCATTTCGCAGGGAAAACAGAGGCCTCCAGATTGACTGCCTCCACAGCAGAAGGACCCAGAGAGGCTTTCTCAACCTCTGAGACCGGGCCTTTTAGCAGTTACTTCCATCCAGCCCCAACAGAGAATTTGTGTCCCCTGTGTCCCCATGACTGGCCTAGGCCATCCCTCCAGGCTCTGGAGGCTTCTGGAAAGAGACTCCTGTTTGCCCCCACCCCACCCCTCTCCCTGCTTTTCTAGTCAGGGCCATGATACATGCCCTATCTTCTTTACCGTTAGAGAAACACGTTGAAAAGCGAAAAGGGCTACACAAACCCAAGGTAGGATATGATTTTATTTTAGTCTTATCTTTATTTCATTCAGAGCTTAGAGGCTCTTTTGCCTCAGTTTCTTACGTGAGCCTGAAAGATCTCGTGAGAACCTTCTCTGTTCCGCCATCCACCCTCCGGCCACTAAAATAGCCCCAACACCTCACCTGAGGCCGCATCTGAACCCTCTAGAAGTTGAGCGCTTTCCTCTGAGGGCTGCAGGTGGGAGGGTGGATTGCCAGGGAACTGCCCCTTCAGGGGGAAAGTGCGCTTGGCGTCCCCCTCCCAGGACTCTCCTCATTTTCACTTCCTGAGGCCCTAATCCTCAGCAACCAACACCCTGCTCAAACCAAGCCCTTCAAACCGACACCTTGACCCGGAGAAGGTGAAAGAAGCCCCCCTCCCAGCCCCCAGGGATGGGGGACTGAGGGAGAGGGGGGTTCAGGGTTCCTGTAGGGAGCAGGGCCAAGGAGTGTCTAACTGGCATGCTGGGGCAGGGAAGGCACAGGGCGCTGCTCTCTTATCCAGAGCAGGGCCAGGAAGAGGTGCTATCAGAAGGGCCGGGGCGCTCTCTAGGTGCCCACATGCGCACTACCCAAACAGTTTTCGAGATCTAGCTCATCCTCTTACCACCGTGACCTTGGGCATGTTATTTGACTTCTCTGTGCCTCAGTGGCTTCATCTGTAAAATGGGCTAATACGAACTATTGCACAAAGCTGTGGTAATAAATAAATAAGGCAAGATATGAAAGGGAAAGTGAAAACAGCCTAGCACCTGGACCTTGGTGCCTTCTCAACTACCATGATAGCTTTTACCCTTATTGTAAATTTTTTTTTAAAGATTTTATTTATTTATTTGACAGAGAGAGAGACAGCCAGCGAGAGAAGGAACACAGCAGGGGGAGTGGGAGAGGAAGAAGCAGGCTCATAGCGGAGGAGCCTGATGTGGGACTCGATCCCATAACGCCGGGATCACGCCCTGAGCCGAAGGCAGACGCTTAACCGCTGTGCCACCCAGGCGCCCCCCTTATTGTAAATGTTAACCTTGTAACTCAGAGCACCAAAATTTGCAGCAGAGTACCTGGGGTTCAAATCCATTCTCTGCCACATTCTAGCTGTGTGGACTGATAAAATCATATCACCTCCCTGTACTTCCGTTTCCTTATCTCTAAAATGCAGATAATAATAGTACATACGTCGTAGGTTGTTGTGACTTGCAAGTGAATTAATATATGCAAAGCCCTTAGAAAGGGCTTAGTAGTAGTAGTAGTCAGGTGCAAGATTTGAACCCAGGTCTGCGTGACTGCCCAGTCCACGTTCTTAAGCACAGTATTACACTCATGCCCTTCCTCAGAGGACCACACATGGGCTCTTTCACACACTTTCATACACTGCTTGCCTTTATCCTGGGCCAGGCTTTCCGGCTCACGTACCTGCCAGACCCTGTTCCTTCAGTGGCCGCCTGGAGGTGCCCCCCAGGACCCAGGGCTGCATGCACGTGTTGTCTGTGCCATTGACACCTTTGACGCTCAGGCCTGTGAAGATGACCATCTTCTATTGGCACCAGGCAACAACGGACCCCCGGTCTCCACTCACGGCCTCTCCTCCACTCCCCTGTTCCCCCCTCCCCGCCCCCGCCCCGCATCCTGGCCAAGGGCACGAGGGCTTAAGGCTGGCAGCCTCTTCCTATAGCATCCCCCAAGCCCAGGCTCACCCCCTAGCCCAGAAAGTGGTGGCAGGGCCAGGCGGGCCCGGCTCCCCCTACAGCCCCCCAGGAAGCCTACAGCGCTCTTGGCCTTGCGCTCTGTTTGTGCTTCTCTTCCCACCTCTTCCAGCCTTCTACACACACACACACACACACACACACACACACACACACGCCCCAAAGCAGTGCCACATGGTGGAAGGAGAACAGGATTTGGGGTCTGTCCTCTTGGCTGTGCGAAGTGGGCAAGTCACGTACACTCTCTGTGCCCCAGACTCCTCAGCTTCGTGATGGACATGGTAACGGAACACCTGTCCCAGAGGCTTGTGTGAGGATTCAGTGAAAAGGTTCACCAACTCTTTTTGTGTGTGTTACTTTAATCCTTCTTTTCAAAGTTTCTAATTAAATAACTTATGAATACATTTATTCATATATTTCAGTTTCTAAAATCTCACATAATATAGATAGAGCAAATGTCATTTGCATGTCCTTCACTACCTTCCTCAGTGGTAAGTGCCGTGGTCAGTTGTCTCTCCTTCCAGACTTTTCTATATGCATTTTATAGGCATCTGCTACCGAGGCTTCTCTGCCATAGTTCTGTGCAGGTTTTGTTGTTCTTGTTATAGAAAAGGGATTTTATGATGTAGATTTTTCTGCAGCCTGCTCTTTTCTCATGATGGCCTATTTCAGAGATGTTTCTGCCTCAGTACTGCTGCCCACAATTTATTTAACCAACCCCTGGTTGAGCGTTCGGGGTTTCCAGTCCCTCACTGTTTGAACCAGCACTGCTGCGAGTGGCCTTGGGTGTGTGCTGCTTTGCACACCCACACTGGCGTTTCTGTAGGATGGACATCGTCCACATGTTAGTTTTTTATGCTGATTCAACACATGATAACCCCAGCTTTTTGTATTCAGTGCCTGTTTGCTGATGGCTCTGAGCTGGCCTCTCCATGCCATGGCTCCCCCGGTGCCTCTCGGCCTCGCCTCTGGGAGGGATAGCAGACATAAGCCTAGGTCCTGGACACAGCAGGCTCAGGCCAAGTGTGTGGCCAGGGGGCCCTGACCAGGCCCTGCCTGGCCAACAGGGCGGACGAGGCAAGCTCGCCTTTGGCTCCTCTGCTCTCTGTGTTCGCCCTCCCCCACCTCCCCCCATCCCCGACCTGCTTCTCCATCAAAATAGGGACAGATGGTCTGGATCCAGCACGAGGGAAATGACTGTCAGCAAGCCCCTCACTTGCTCCGAGACACCTTCCCTCGTATGTAAAATAGTGATGATAATACCCACTTCCTATGAGGTGAGGTGAGATAAAGGATTCGTGTGTGAAAGGGTGACTCAGATGTAAGCAGCCTCCTAGTCCCCCTCTGCCTCTTGCCCCGAGCCTCTCCTCCCACGTGCTCCTCCGGCAGGGTCTCCTCGTGCCCAGCTGGCTTCCAGCTCAAGTACCTGTGACCTTCCAGGCATCAGCGTTCAACCCAGCTATTAGCTCTCAACTAAGATCTTAGCTGCCAGGATGTCAACTATCACCAAGATAGCTGCTCTCAGCGACGACGTTAGTTAACAAGGCTCACCATCACCCAAGGTCATGAGGTTCCTTTCCCCTGCGTAGAGTGCATGCTCATACCGGAATCTCTGATCATTTGCTTTCATTAGACCGTCGGTTGTCTGAAGGCAAGCTCCCTGGAGCATAGTAGGTGCTCGATAAATACTGTGGGGACTAAGTGAGTGAAAAGCTATCAGCTGACGTGCAGGCGTGAGGCTGCAGTGCTGGGTGGTACCAGGCAGCGCAGCTGCACTCTGGGGCAGGCTATCCCAGGTAGCGCCACGTCGATAAGCATCCATGGCCACAGGCCAAGGGCAGGGGCAGAAATCATTTCATTCCTCTTTTCTGCAAGAGCAAAGCCTGCTGGCTGCTCTGGAGGCCTCCTGGGTGGGGTGCTCCCTGGTCAGGCCCAAGCCTTCTAGGTTGAGAGATTCAATTTCATTAGCTCAGCCAGGGGTGACTGGGCTCCGAGAAATCAGCGAAGCACGCCACTGATGGATAAGCCAGAGCAGCAATTTATTAACTTCTGGCAGCATGACCGCTAAGCAGCCTGTAGCATTCAAGTCGGTCCCTCTCCTTGCTCGTTCTCTCTGGAGAGCGAAAACTTCCGTGGGAATCCAAATCCAGACCAGAAGGAGCAGAGCAGAATGAAGGGACACGACACAAAAGAAACGTGCACTGTCCTATGTTTACCCGCAAAACCGCACCATGGTGTGGTCATTATTACTGACCCATTTTGTAGATGAGGACGCTAAGGTCAGGTGGGCAATGGCTAAGGGGGGGGATAGAACCAGTGCTCAAACGCAAGTGTTCTGACGCCTGTCCTGTGTTCTCATGCCCCCTCCCCTCAACGCCACTGAGCTCAGGGAGCCCGACCTGCACCGCACGAGCCCCCCCTTGGCCCTGCTGTGGCTCTCCCTGTTCCTTCTGTTAAGGCTGCATAGCGTACCCTCGTAACATTTCCGCGTCCTTGACGGGCCGCCAGAGATGCCTGGGTCTTGGCAGCAGCCTATGACATGGTCTCAGGGGGGCCCCTCTCCTTCTGCAGGTAATAACTACGTACCCACATTAATAGCCAGCATGCATTCTGCTCTTGCCACGTGTCAGGCACCAGGCCGGGCACTTTGGTCTCATCCTCATTCTCGCAACCTCAGGAGGCAAGCACCCTCGTCTCCCTTTTCCAGATGTGGACTCCAGCTCAGGGAGACTGCCTTGCCCAGGGTCCCGGAGCGAGTGACGAGTGGAATTGAGGCTGCAATTCAGTTCGGGCTGACTTCCAAGCCTGTGCTCGTATTCACCCCCACCTCCCCACTTTCCAGGGTGCCATGCCTTGATGTCCCACATGCTGGCGATGCTCCCTATCGGAGCCTCTGGCCCCTGGGCTCTAGTCCCTTTCCCTCTGTCCCCTTGTCCCCTGCTCCAGCCACACTGAATTCCTCACTTTTCACACCATGGCCCGCACCTCCCCAGGCCTTCTCAGTCTAGCAAACTCCAACTTGTCCTTCAAGCCCCAGGTAAAATGTCACCTCTCCTGGGCCACCTGCCTCCTGCTCAATCAGCCCTAATTATGGCATTTGCTGAGTTTTATTGTAATCATCTGTAAGTGTTCCCCCCTAAGTGGCGAGCCCCAGAAGGCAGGCACGGCATGGTGGTGTCTCTGCCAGCAAGTTGCTGGCACCAACTCTTGCCCCATACATATTTATTGCATAATGAATGTTCCAGAGGACCCCAGGTGCACAGGTCTTCCACACACGAGTGACGGAAGAGCTGGGCACAGCCCAGTTAGCAAGAATGTGAATGGATTTAAAGAATTCCAATCCCATGTGGGCCAGTGGTTCATAACCTTTGAGACACTGGTGGAACTTTCAGGCTTCTTTCTCCCAGAAAACTCCACTGTGCCTGTGAAGCGTCATATGCTATTTCTAGAGGATTCTGCTTCCTATGCTTGGACCCCAGAGAAGAGCTAAGTGGGAGGAGTAGGAGTCAGTGTGGACATGGGGCAGCAGGGGGGCAGAGAGGAGCTGTCTCTGAGGGAATCACTGTTCGTAGTGTTAGGCCAAGAAGGTGCCCTGGGAAGAAAGTGTTTCCTGGCAGGAAACGCATTAAGCCCTGGTGCTGCTTACAAACAGCAAAACAGAATGGCTAAGCTGGGGCCTATGGAGCCAGCCTGCTCAGGTTCGAATCCCAGCTTTGCCACTTCCCAGCTCTGGGACCTCAGGCAAGAACTTAACACCTCTGGGCCATGGTTTCCTCTAGGAATAATCCCTACTCAAGGGATGTTATTAGGACTAAGTGAGCTAATGTCCACAAAACACAGAAGAAGTGCCTGTTCTCTGCTCACTGTTAAATGAACCACTTGTTCATCTGCTTAGAGCAGGGCCCTGAGGCAATGGCGAGAAGACTAGGCCTCAGCTTGAAGGTCCCTTCCTCCAGGAAGCCTTCCTGAGCTCCCTGCCCACACTCACATAGGTCAAGTTCCTTATTATTAGCCACCCTCCTGGGACACTTCCCATTTCTCTTTGGTTTCATTCACATTAATGATTACTTCCACTCTAGACTCTAAGGCCGGGATCTTGCCTGTCTTCTTCTTGACTATTTCCCTGTGCTTGGCACATAGTAGGTGCTTGGGGAAATAGGTGTTAATTAGGGAGGGAAGGTGTTGGGAAAGTTCGAGATTCCGGGCCGTTCCAGGAGGGTCACTGAGCAGCCAAGCAGCGGATGATGGTAGCAAAATGTGTGTGTGGGGGGGGGGGGGGGACACTGGGCCCCTTGGTCGGTGTCACAGTGCCTGGACCTTCTGACTTTTCTCTCTTCCCCCTTCCCTCAGTTCCTGGCATTTGACACCCAGTTGCTGATGGGTAACCGACGCCACTCGCTGAGCCCCGAGGAGTACATTTTTGGAGCCCTCAACATTTACCTAGACATCGTCTACATCTTCACCTTCTTCCTGCAGCTTTTTGGCACCAACCGGGAATGAGGAGCCTTCCTTCCTTCCAAGAATGTCCCCTTGCTGGTACCCTCCCTGTGCTCCTGCAAGCCCAGATATAAAACTAGCTGCCAGCCCATCCTTTGGCCTCCCCTCAGCCCGATGCCCACCCTCACCCTCTGCAGCTTGTGTCCAAGTGTTAGGGGCCCTGCGGAACTGAGGTCACATCCCCCCCCTCTGTGCTGCCCCTTCCCCCCTCTTACGTCTCTCGAAGTGGACAGTCAAGGCTGGAGCCTCCCCTGGGTTTGAGGACCCAAGGGACGAGTGGGAAGAGCCCAGCAGGATTCCAGATGTGGGAAAGAGACCCCAGGAAGCCTAGCTGAGGCCTGCACCCCACTGAGGTTCCTCCTAAGGCTGCCACAGCTGTGTGACCTTGGGACACACTGTCCTATGTCCAATCCACCCCTCTGTTCTTTCCTTCCAGATCAGGCACTGACACTTGTAAGGGGGTGGGAGGAAGCTGGGCGAGGAGGTGAGGCTGTTCTGCAGGTGGGGGGATGTGGGTGGACCAAATGGTTGTCCCAGGCTGCCCACCCTCGCAGCTTTGAGACTAGCAGCACGTTCTAGGCACTTGAGCCCTGGGGTCCATGGAAGGGGGACAGGAAGCCAGTACCCTCTGCCCCTGCCTTGGTTTACCCTCCAGAGTCATGACAGAGCACTGTTGGGGCAGGAGGTGGGGACAGGGGGCCCTGCTCCTACGTGGGGACCTGTCCTAGGGCTGTAAGGGAGGTGGAGCAGGCAGCCCTCTGGGAGGCGCGGGCTCTGTAGTGGCACCAGTTCACCCAGACCTGCATCTCCTTGGGGGGCATTTGAGGTTGGCAGGACTGACCTCTCACCCTCTTCTCTGGACCCCCTGGGTTGTCCCTCACCCTAGGCCTGAGGCTGAGTGGAGTGCTTGGGCCCTAGAGGATTGGATGCTCCGACAGAGGGAGGGTTGTACTAGCTGCTGAACCAGCCCCACTGGGAGGGAATCCTGCCCTGCCCTGAGGCCTCTCTGCACTTCTTCCCTAAACTCTCCCCCATCCGTGGCGGCTGCCATGTGCTGGCTGATCCCCAAGCCAGGCCTCCTGAGGCCTCAGTTGGCAGTGCCCATGTCCCTCCCCCTGGCTTCTCTGGCCACTCAGCCCAGAATCCTAAGCTCCCCTCCATTCCTTATCTCCTTATCTCCCCAATTTGGAAGCTGTTCAGCTGATGCTAACAGCCAGAGCCGGTCCCTCCGGCTGGTCCCATGCGATGAGGTCGGGTCTCCTTATCAGCCTCCAGGCAGCTGAGAGCTGAGACTCGGGCAGGGTGTGCGTCAGCCACCCAGCCCCCTGCAGGCCCGGCTGGGGAGGGGACGAGGGGGCTACACCTGGGGGAAGTGTGTCACGGGCACCTCGCAGCCAGCTCTGGGCCAGTGGAAAGTTACTGGGTGGGGTCAGCGAGGTCAGATACCTGGGCCTTCCCTTGGCCTCTCCCTCCAGGGCTCAGCTCTCTCCTCTATGCCAGGGGTTCTTTTGCCCTTGGAGAGAATGACTAGGTATGTTACCAATCTGTTTTTGACTCTTCCTTCTCCACCCTTCCTGTTTTCAGCTTTCAAGAAATATTGCAGAAATATTTGAAATTTTGTTTCACCTTGGGCATTTGAGGAAAGAGGGAAACAAGAACAGATGGTGGTGTTTGTGTATAAGACAAAGGCAACGGGAGTGTGGCTAGATGCCTACTGTGTTCTGGTCAAAATTAATCCATTAAAGCAATCCTATAAAGGGAGAAGTCCACACATGCCGATCGCAGAGGGAAGAGCTGAGGTTATTGAGAGGATTGGTAACAAGACAAAGGTCATACAGCGAACCTCCTGGGTTGGGGCTGGAATGAGACCGGGTGGTCAGGCCAGACATCTCCTGATGTCTCTGGAGATCTGCTGGCCTCTGTGCCACCCCCCACCACCCCCTTGCCCCCTACTACCCCCACCAAATTTTGTTCTCTGTCGTTTCCACCTTCTAGACACAAGCTGGGGGCATTCTGGTGTCTGATTTCCAGCCTCACTGCTGACGGGCTCATGGTAGTAAGTTGTGAGTCGTTACCTATCAGCGAGATGGAAGACCAAGCCCTGGGCAGTGCAGGGAGAGGCGCCAAAACACTTTCTACTGACTTCCTGATCCGGTTGCCACCTTTCCTCCAAGGTCCCTTCACTTCCTCTCCTAATCTCTGGTCCCACTTCCAAAGGGCTCACTCAGCCTGGGCCTTGGTCATGCTTCCCAGAATCCTCTTGTCCAAGTCCTCCTTTTCCTAGGACAGTTTATGCAGAAATAGGATGGAGAATCTTATCCAAGGCCGAGCTCTGAAAGCGTGGGGAGTGGGGGGAGGTAAGCCCTCAGCAGCAAACAGCAGGACCCAGCAACTTGGCTTTCTCCAGGCTGGGAGAGGATGCTGCTGAGTCTCCCGCTCTGGGTCCTGTGAGGGATCCGGGACCCGCTGAGCAGGCCGCAGAGCCCGGGCTGGGGGCCCTGTGTCCTGCCACACTGAGGCCGGGAGGAGCCCCAGGAACACCTGGCTGGGCTTTCAAGGAGGAAGGGCTGAGGAACAGGAATGCAGGATTAGGAGAAACCGAGAAGCCGGAGCTGAGCAGGTGCCACAATCGGCAGAGGGGGAGGAGAAGCTGCAGGGCCCCTCGCATTTTTGGCAGGGGTGGGGCTGGGCCCAGGAGAGGGTGGCTTGGATTTTATAGAGCTCCAGGCAGCCAGGAATCTGACCATCTGCGATGTGAGGTTGGAGGTTTCCTGCCAAGAGGAAGACAGATCAAGAGATCTTCTCCTGGGATTGCAGCTGGGGTCCCGGGAGGCACATGCAATTCCCCAGAGTCCTGTCCCAACTCCCAGGCGTGTGTGTGGCTCCTGTGTTGCCTGAATCTGGATTCTTCCTCCCAGGGGAGTCAGGAACCAACAGATACCCTTATTTCAAAAGGCTCTGCCTCTCCCTCCCCGGCCCTCCTGGGACAAGGCCAGGACCTCTGGGTTCCCCCAGCAAGCTGGATTTCACACCAGCCCTTTGCTGCCCCTCAGTGGCTGCCTGAGGAAAAGCAGGGCCTGGTTCTGCGGGCGAGAAGACGAAGGGCGGTAAGGTTGCAGGCCGGATTTGGCTTTCATTCATGACCCTTCTCAGACCTCCCCAGACCTTCCTCCTCATCAGCCTCCGATTGCTCCCTGTAGTCCAACCGTTGTCACATCCCTGGGACACTGTGCACCTGTCTGCTGGAAACCACCCTGCGCCGCCCGGCCCCAGAGCTCTCTCCTAAGTGACTGAGGGCAGAGACCGGCCACCACACACTGGCCTCAGCTTCTCGCAGTTGCCCAGGATCCGCACCTGTCCCCTTCCCTGGCCTCACTTTCCTGGTCCGTGACTGACAGGAGATAAGAATAAAATTATGACATCTGAACCCTTTCCTTCGCCTGCCTTTTGCTTGTCGCCTCAGATGGCCGGGGAGGTTTAGCTCAGACTCGATGTGAGAGGTTCACACCAGAGCTGTCTCTCCCAGCGTAGCTAAGTGTGAATTAAATCTCCACACTTATCCTGATGCGGAGAAGGAAACACTGGGGCGCCTGATGTTTAAGATGGTTAAGCGGCTGTCTTTGGCTCAGGTCGTGATCGCAGGGTCCTGGGGGCCAGTCCTGCTTGGGCTCCCTGCTCAGTGGGGAGTCTTTTTCTCCCTCTCCCTCACCCTCTGTCCCTCCCCCAACTCGTACTCACGCATGCGGCGGTCTCTTTCTCTCTCTCTCTCTCTCAAATGAAGAAAAAAGAAAAAAAAAAAAACAAACAAACATTGGTCTTCCTGCCAATATATACCCTTTACAGAAGGTCTCCGAATGCTTGCACCTGTCACATCCTGGCTGGAGGTGCCTCCCAACAGGGGGCCTTTCTGGAAGCCTTTGTGTGTAGTTTTGTTAGAAGAATCTTCCTTATTTTGACCCAAAATCTGTGTCCCTAGAAGGAAAGCCTATGTTGTAGCTGGACAGATCCCCAATAGAGAGCAGCTTTAAGGGTCGCCTCTCCTATGAAGCCTTTCTCTGTCCTCCCCCAGGTACCCTGGCCACCCCCTCCTCGGAGCCCTGCTGCCCTCTCCCACCCCAGCTGCATTTAACCTCTCCTCCTATCTGCTTCTATGTATGACATTTGAGCTCCTTGAAGGCACGAACTGTGTCTTGTTCACCCTTGAATTCACAGGACTTATGGCAAGTAGTATCAGTAAGTGGTTTTTGGATAAATGGAGGAATGAATGGATCTTCTCCAATCTTTCTGTTTTACTTAAGAGGAAACTGAGGAGCAGAAGTGCAGTGACTTGTCCAAGTTTATACACAAGTTAGAGACGAGAGTGGGATTAGAAGGCACATGGGGTGATGATTATTACGTTGCCTGGTTCCTTCAGAGAACTTGGGGCCGAGGGTGCTGTGTGGGAGGGGGACACACCACACTGACACAGTGGGGGACATTATCCTCGCCTGTGACAAGGTTCTGGTATAAATTCAGCCGCAGCAGGGGAAGGATCAGGGCAATATTCAGGGGACTCTGAAGAGAGAATAAATAACATGTATTAGGCACCCACTGTGTACAAAGCACTTCCATAGATAACAAAGATAGGAGAGGGAGAAGATAGCAGTGTTGCAGGAGAGAAAATACGCATGACAGCTCCCAGCCACTTAGTTCATGGTCCCAAGTAAATGCTCTTGAAAGCAGGCCTGGCAGGGAAGCAAGTACTGAGGAAATGTGGAACAGTGGCAAGGCGGGGGGTCTCTGAGTCAGGGTCTGAAGCGCATGAAAGGCTGGGCATGGGCACTGGTGGAAGGGGAGGGAGGGCAGTCCACGCAGGAGGTGGGGGGCGGGGTTGGTAACACTGGGCTCCCTCCCCTCCTCCTGCTTCCTGCCAGCCCTTCAGCCCCACTCTGCCTTCGGCCCATTCATTCTTCATTACCACAAACTGGTGGCTTAAAACAGCAGAAATCAGTTATTCTCACACAGTTATGGAGGCTAGAAGCCTGAAATCAAGGGGTCAGTAGGGTTGGTTCCTCTTGGAGGCCCTGAGGGAGAAGCCATTCCATGCCTGTCTTCCAGCTTCTGGTGACTGCTAGCAACCCTTGCTGTTCCTTGGCTTGTGGCTGCCCTCCAGTCTCAGCCTCTGTCTTCACACAGTCTTTTCCCCTGTGTCTCTGTGTCTTGAATCTCCCTCTCCTTTCTCTCATAAGGCTACCTGTCACGGATTTAGGGCCCATCCTAAATACAGGATGATGATCTCTCCTCCAGGTCTTTTTTTTTTTTTTTTTTAAAGATTTTATTTATTTATGTGACAGAGAGACAGCCAGCGAGAGAGGGAACACAGCAGGCGAGTGAGAGAGGAAGAAGCAGGCTCCCAGCGTAGGAGCCCGATGTGGGACTCGATCCCGGAACGCCGGGATCACGCCCTGAGCCGAAGGCAGACGCTTTAACGACTGCACTACCCAGGCGCCCCATCCAGGTCTTTAATTATATCTACAAAGACCCTATTTCTGAAAAAGGTCACATTCACAGGTACCAGGGTGTTAGGACTTATACATCTCTTTTTGGATATCACTGTACAACCCACTATACCATCCATTCCCTTCTGGCAGCTACTGTTTTAAGTGGTGGCCTCCAAGCACATCCCCCTACCCTCACCCCTGGGATGGTCCTCACACCAAGGCTCTTCATTTGCATTCCCAGGTTCCTAAATTAGGTTGGAGAAATTACAGAGCTGAGCTGACCTAACCCAGCTCATAAATATGCCATCTGCTTTCACTCAGGTCTGGCTACTCCCAGCAAACTAGTGTTTGCCCTCTTGCTGATTATATACACACACACACAAACACATGTACACACAAAGCTAAGACCCTTTCTTCCCAGCCTACTATCCTCAAATCCTCTCCAAGATCTCTGCTTTCTTTTTTGGGAAAACCTTGCCAAAAGAAGTGAGCTTTATGCTGTCCTTCAATAGCTCTATGCCCCTCTCTTTGTTAGCTCCTTTTTCTCCATACGAAAGAGGCCATGTGCTCCAGCCAAGAGACCCAGCTGAGTCCAGTCTTCCAGCCGTGCCCATCAAGAGGCAGCCATGGGAGGCAAGAGGCCATTCTGGAAGTAGATTCCTAACTTCAGCTATTCCAGCCCCCAGCCATTTGAGTTTTCCCAGTTCAGGCCCAAGATATCATGGAACATGGACAAACCATCCTTGTCCACATTCCTAATCCCCAAGACCCATGAGCATAATAAAATAGTTGCTGTTTTATGCCACTAAGTTTGAAGTAGTTTGCTTTGCAGCAACGGATAACTGGAATAGAATTTGGTCTCCGGAAGTGAGACACTGCCATAACAAAACTTAAAACATCTGGCATTGCTTTGGCGTTCCAGGTGATAGAAGATGCCTGACGGGCCTCAATGAGTCTGTTAGGGAAGACTAGAAGGGCTTCAAGGAGACTGCAGGTGGAAGTTCAAAGGAAAGTTGAGGAAAATGTACTTGGAACCTGGAGGAACAAAGACCCTTGTTGAGTCATGGTAGAAAGTCTGGCAAAACTTTTCTCTGCACTAATGTGAAAAACAGAAAAAGTACCTCATGAACTGATGGATCTGGCTAAGATTTCCAGGCAGAATGTTGCAAGTGTCACCGGGCTTATCTTGGCTTTGTATCCTAAGAAACAGATAGTGAGAGGAGAGGTAAAGAAGGAATTGTTCTGTTTTTAAGCAGAACTTGGAGGAGACGTAAAAAGCCCATGACAGTCTTTTGAGCCAGCAAAGAATTCTCAAAGTAATAAAGGGCCCCATTGCAAAAATCATATCCAGGACACTATCAGGAAAACACGGTCTCCTGGTAAAGATGAGGCCAAAAGTGTGATTACGAAGCTCTTTGTTAAGACCTCAGAAAGATCTAATATGGTGCCTCATAGAATCTTCCCAACAGACAGAGGTACTCCTAAGAGTCTTAAAGGTGTTTTTTGCACAGCCCCACTAGGGCTTCTCAAGATCTTAAAGATACTGGCCCTCAGCAGCCTCACTGAGGGCCCAGGACAGAGGAGGCCTTGCCTTAGATTTATGAGTGCAACTTGTCGAGTGAAGTTAGTAACTGTGCCCCAGTAAGATTCAGAGGAAAAACCAGAGTTTTTAAGACTTGTATTTTGGGGGAGGGTGCACTGCGGGGGCACCGTTGGTTGAGCTTCCGACTCTTGGTTTCTGCTCAGGCCGTGATCTCAGGGTCATGAGATGGAGCCCACGTCAGGCTCTGTGCTCAGCATGGAGTCTGCTCGAGAGTCTCTTCTCCCTCTACCCCTCCCCCACCCTGCTCTCTCGCTTTCTCCCTCTCTCTGTCTCTCAAATAAATAAATAAATCTAAAAAAAAAAAAAAAAAGACTTGTATTGGTAGAAGTACCACCAGCTCAACCTGAAAGGGAGAGAAATCATACAAAACGAAGAAGACTTTGGACCTTTGCCTGTCCTGCTATTATATGCTGTGTGTGTGTGTGTGTGTGTGTGTGTGTGTGTGTGTGTGTGTGTGTGTAGGTGGGTGCAGGTAAATACCTTGTCTTTAGCTCAGATTGAGAGCAGCCTTACCTAAGGAACCAAACCTGAGGAGCCTCACGTGCACACAGACTTGGTTTAGAGGTGATTCTGGACCTCAGGCCTAAGCCTGATGTTGTAGGGGAATGAAACTTTGGGGGATCTTGGGAGGGGCATGAGGCCAGAGGTTGGAATGGAGCAGTTTAAAACAACGAGCACAGTTCTTTGACTAATGGAATGTGATGGAAGGGCTATTGTGTGCATTCCATGAGTTCTCTGGCCCAGCAATTCTGGCAGAAGTCCTGGTTGACCCATATGGGCCCTCCTTGATCCAGAAGCTAGCTCGTCACTGGACCAATCCCTCTGGCACTGGGGTGGAATGCACTGAGCGACTGGTCCCAGGTCATATCTTCAGCCCTGAGCTGCACTCGTGGATGGGGGTAGGGCAAAGAAGGGATGTTTCCCCAAGGGAAAATCAGAGTATCGCTCCCAGGAGATTGATGAATGACAGATCTACCACCTTAAGACATAGAGCCTGTCCCCAGGGAAGTCAGCATAGCAGTGTGGAGATGACAGGGAAGTGACGGTCATGTGGTAAGAGCCACACTATTGTAGTTAGATGAAGAGTTAGCAAAGTCTTCTCTGAGAACTTTGAGCTGGATCTTAAAGGACGAGCAAATTTTAGTCAAGCAGGCAAGAGAGAAGAGGGCCATTCAGACAGAAGGAACAGCTTGAACAAAGGCCTGGTGTGTGTGTGGTGGTGGGGGAGGCTGGGGGGGAGCCAAAAAATTGACACTATGTGCCTCTTCTAATGTGATGTACTAACAAGGACACATTCTGCTCCTGTAATTTCTACCAAAAAAAATCTCAAAGCCTGAGTCTTACGAGAAAACACTAGACAAAACCAAATTGAGGGATATGCCACAAGCTAACTGGCTTAGATTCCTTAAAAATGTTCTGAAACGAATAGGTGATGGGGATTAAAGAGTACACTTATGAGGAGCCCAGAATAATGTAGAGTTGTTGAATCGCTATATTGTACACCTGAAACTAATATAACACTGTATTTAACTATACTGAAATTAAAATTAAAAACTTAGTACAAAAGATCTAAAATTTAAAAAAATGTTCTGAAATGTGGGCTTTTGAGGTTATCTCCAAAGGAGGCTATACCCACAGTTGCATTTCAGTGAGTAATATTTTAAAAGTTCATTTGTTTAATGTTAAATATTAGATATATATAGATACACACATATATTTTATGTATACTTATGAATAAGAAAAAATCTAGATGGATCTCCATTAAAATGTTAATTGTGGTTATCTCTAGGTGGTGAATAAGAGTTCAGGTTTTTTCTTGTGGTTTATCTAGATCTATTTTTTCTATACTGAAAAATTACATAACTTGTGTAATGAAGTATACTTCAAAAAAAATTCAAAGAATTTTGAATTTTGATGCCTGGATGGCTTAGTCAGTTAAGCGGTTGACTCTTGATTTTGGCTCAGGTCAGGATCTCAGGGTCATGATCTCAGAGTCCTGGGATAGAGCTCCAGGTCAGGCTCTGCCCTCAGGAGGGTGTCCGCTTGAAGATCCTCTCCCTCTCCCTCTGCACCCCCCCAAATACATAAATAAATCTTTTTTTAAAATTCAAAGAATTGGGGCACCTGGATGGCTCAGATGATTAAGCGTCTGCCTTCAGCTCAGGTCATGATCCCTGGGTCCTGGGATGGGGCACTGTGTCAGGCTCTCTGCTTGGTAGGGAGCCTGCTTTTCCCTCTCCCTCTGCCGGCCACTCCCCCTGCTTGTGTGTTTTCTCTCTCTCTCAAATAAATAAAATCTTTTTTTAGAAAAATTTAAAAATAATAAAAAATTTGAAGAACAGAAAAAAGAGGGAAAGAAAGAGGGAAGGATGATTGGAAAGAAGGAACGGAGAAAGGGAAGGCAGATGGGAAGAAAACTGGCAGTATGACAGTTACCAAGTATCACCTACTTGGTGCATTGAGTATCCTTTCCTAGCCTTTTTTTGGGGGGGGTCCTCTTTGTAAAACTGTACATTGTTGAGAACCTATTCCTTCTTCATAAAACAAGCATTCATTCAGTTAGGTGACATTTATTTAGCTGCCAGCACTGTGTCAGATGCTGGCGATACAAAACACAGGACATGGTCACTTCCTTCAGTAAGTTCAGAATAAATAAAAAATTGCAATCTTGTATGATAAAGGCAGTAAAGACACATATCTAGGTAGAGGGAGGGAAATACTCTTTCTGAAGAAGAGTGGGTGGTGATGTCTCACCAAAGAGGACACACATGAGCTGGGTCTCAGGAAAGTAGGAATTGCCGGGGGCAGCAGAGGGGGAGGGTAGATTCCAGCACAGGGAACAGCCTGTGCAAGGACATGGAGCTCCCACCCCGAACACTAGGGACTATGAGTGGTTCAGCATGGCTGCAAAGGTTGGGAGTGGGTAGAGGAGATGAAGCTGAAGAAACGGACCTCATGGATCATCTTAGGCACTCAAAACATTGCCCATGGGCCAGCAACCTTGGCATCCCCTGGGAGCCTGTCAGAAATGCAGACCTCAGGGTTGCCTGGGTGGCTTAGTCAGTTAAGTGGTTAAGCATCTGACTCTTGATTTCGGCTCAGAAAGTGATCTTGCAGTAGTGAGAGGGGGCCCCAGGTCAGGCTCCATGCTGAGCGTGGAGCCTGCTTGAGATTCTCTCTCTCCTCTCCCTCTGCCCCTCCCCCTTCACACTCATGCAAGCACATGCACACACACACACACACACACACTCTCTCTCTCTCTCTAAAAGAAAAAGAGGGGGGAAAAAGAAAGAAAGAAAGAAATGCAGACCCCAGACCTCCTGAATCAGAACCTGCATTTTAACAAGAGGTTCAGGTGAATCATTTGCATATTCATGTTGCAGAAGCCCTATATAAGGACTTTGGATTTCATTCTCTAGGCACCAGGGAGCCTGACAGTCAGATCTGTCTTCCCTTCATGTCCTTAACAGGGGAGGAGGGGTGGTTCTTCACCTTCTCTTCCTAGTTTCTTCACCAGCGACCCTGCCTCCACTAATGCCAAAGCACCCCAGGCCTCCACCCTCTGTTCCCTTCACAGACCTTGCCTCAGCCACATTGTCCTAAACACACCTTACAAAACCCTTGACTGTAGGGAGCCCCTTGGATTTGAAAGACGGTAAATGAAAAGGTAGGATTCTATGATTCTGTGAAAGAATGCTTTGCACAGCACCGTGACCTTATGAAACTCATTATGCCCAAGCAGCAGAACACGCTGAAAATGTACGTAGGTTCAAATAACATTTAGAAAAATTTACAGGTGCTAAGTTCATAGTGCGTTGAGAAGGGGAGCTGGGGATGCTTAGAAACATCATTCCTGACCTTTTCTTTGTAATAATCTGTGTTGTTTTTTTTCTTTCTGACTATAAAAACTAATATATGCACATTATTGAAAGCATGGGAAACACATTAGCTTGAAGAAGAAAATAAAAGGGCAGTCAGAGGGAAAAACAGAAAGTATTCAAAACAAACTGGGAGAGAGAGAGATGGAAATCAGGGCATGCAAACACACACACACACACACACACACACACACACACACACACCCTCTTCCTCTTCCACCCACTTCCTGGGTTCTTCGGCTTTGGTTCTATCAATAATTATGAACTGATCAGCACTGAATATTTACATATTAAGACTGTAAGCCCTGTCGACCACGGGACTATGTAGTATAGGGTGATTACTTTTCCTTTCTTGCACAACGTTTTGCTTTTCTGGAGATGAATCAGTTATTGTTGCTAGTTGTTTGTACATTTACTTTCCTACGTCCTTATTAATTATTTTTCTTCACCACCTTAAGTGGGTAAGTATCCTCCCAATATGTTCAAAAATATTAGATGCTCTATCAATTTCATCTTGCTGACACCATATCGTCTTTCCACATCCTCTGACCTCTCTAGCCTGCGCTGGTTGCTCTGAAGCGATGTTGTGCAGCTATCTCCCCACATCTCTCTCCTGGGGAGTCCCCTTCGTGCTCCTCTGTTGGAAACTAGCATTCTAGATTCCACGAACTTCCCTTTCTCAGGTTTTCTACTCGTTTTGGTGGAAAACCTCTCCCAACAACTTCCTGAGAAAGCGTTAATGGGACATAGTACTTTCGGCCTCTCGCATGTCTAGAAGTGTCTTCATTTTGCGTTCACAGTGAATCATCTGACTGTGTATCCAATGAAAGGTTGGAAATAACTTCTCCTTCAGAATTTCTGTCTGTCCAATAAATAAAGAAAATCTTAAAAAAAAAAAACCTTTTCGTTTTGAAATACTTCTATGTGCAGCGAGGTCCCATTCAATCAACTTTTATGATTACAGTGCACTACCCAAACTGGGACATTAACATTGGTGTGTGTGTATACCGTTCTGTGACATTTTATCACACACGTACAGCCACGTAAGTAACACTGCAATCAAGACACAGAAGTCTTCCCTGAGCTATCCCTTTATGGTCACATCCACCCCTACCATTCCTAACCCTGGCAACCACTAATCTGGTTTCCATCTTCTATAGTTTTCTTTCCTTTTGAAAATGTTATATAATGGAATCATATAATTTTTATCTTGGCGGGATTTTTTTTCACACAGCATCATGTCTTTGACATCCATCTGAGCTGCTGCACGTATCAGCAGTTCGTTCTTTTTTATTGCTGAGTAGCAGTCCATGCTGCAGCTGGGCCACAGTTCATTCGACCATTCACCTAGTAAAGGACACTTTGGCTGTTTCCAATTGTTGGCAATTACAAATAAAGCCCAGGGGTGCCTGGGTGGCTCAGTCGGTTAAGTGTCTGCCTTCAGCTCAGGTCACGATCTTGGGGTCCTGGGATCAAGCCCCACATGGGGCTCCCTGCTCAGTGGAGTCTGCTTCTCCCTCTCCCTCTGCCCCTCCCCCATTCATTCTCTGTCTCTCTCTCCCTCAAATAAATAAAATCTTAAAAAAAAAAAAAACCAAAAACAAAGCCCTATGAACATTCATGTAAAGGTTTTGTGTGGATATAAATTTTCATTTCTCTAGTATAAGTGCCCAGACGTGTGATGGCTTGGGTCATATGGTGTTTGTTCAATTTTTTTCTTTTTTATTTATTTATTTTTTTTTTTTAAGATTTTTTTATTTATTCATTTGACAGAGAAAGAGACAGCCAGTGAGAGAGAGGGAACACAAGCAAGGGGAAGTGGGAGAGGAAGAAGCAGGCTCCCAGCGGAGGAGCCTGATGTGGGGCTCGATCCCAGAACACCGGGATCACGCCCTGAGCCGAAGGCAGACGCTCAACGACTGAGCCACCCAGGGGCCCCACAATTTTTTTCTTTTTTAAACAGATTTATTAAGATATAATTTACATAACATAGAGTTCACCCATTTAAAATGTACAATGTAATATTTTTTAGTATATTTAAAGCCCTTCCCCACTTCCCCACTGACCCACAATGGACTGGGACAACGAGGGAGAAATAAACCTTTATTATGGTAAGGCACTGAGATTTGGGGGTTATTTAGCCTGCCCTAATTTGGCTCCATCTTTGGAGAAACTGCCTTTACCTCCTGGACCTCAGTTTCCTCATCAGAAAATGAGGGGTTCAAAATAGGGGTTCTCTTGGTTGCGTTTCAGCTATAACACTCCATTTATAAATTGTATGGTTATTGTTTACAAGTGGTTTAAAATTCTGCAAGGACTAATCGTAGAATTTCTCAACTACAATGAGTAAGTTCTCCATTTACAGATGGGTTGGGTTCCAAAAGTCCAGGCAGGAGTCCCTTGTTGGAACATTGTTTCTGTGAGAAAATAGATTTGATATTTCCAAACACACAGACTCCTGCTCACCCCTCAGTTCTGAGGCCCTGTGATCCCCAGATGCAGGCAGTGAGTGGGGTGGAAGAGCAGGGACTGAGCAGAGGCTCTAAGACATGATTTGAAAGGGAAGGAAGGGAGAGTAAAATGGACTAGACCACGGGCCAGGACGTCAGCTGCACAAGGTTCCTTAGGAAGCCACAGAAACCGTTATACATGTCAGTTGTTCCTGACTTGGATTATTTCCAATTCTATACACACCTCCTCATTTTAACTGTTCTTGGGTATATGTTCTGTGCAGGGCAGAGATGAATGTTTCATGGAGCTACTGAAGCTCAAGCTTCAGGGTCCTCATTCACACATAGAACACTTCTAAGGCCCTAGAAGTGTGTCTAAAAGGTCATTGTTTTTGCAAAAATTTGAAAAAAATAAGGTGTTTTAACTGCGGGTGGTTAAAACTTCAATTTCCACTTTGACGTCCCTTCCTTCACATTTGCCCTTGTGTTATATGGCACTGGAATGGCTACTGGCATTTTTGGAATCCAGCTAAGGGGACGTTTAGTTGGAGATGTACTCCATTTAGGATCTATTCACATGGTTTAAAATTACTTCCATGCATAGTTGAGCTTTTACCTGCTGAAGGAATAATTCTAGAAGTCTCTTATTCACCCACGTGCTGACTCACCTCATGTTATGACCTATAGGTGCAAGACCAGGGTTCAAATCAAGATCCTAACGTGTCCTACATTTAGCACCTGGTACTAGAAGTGTGCAAGAGTGGAGGAAAATAAAGCTTAGAAGATGTACAAAGCCAGAAGCTAGTCTGAAGAAAATTCTTCCAATTGTCAGCTGTGCAAAAATATAAGCAGTCTGTCCATATTGACATCTAGTCAAAATAAGTTTTGTCCTGTTGGCAATATACTCAATAACATATATATAATAGTATATCATTATAAATGTACTATACATTCTTTTCTTTTTTGATGGGAACTCTTCAAAATACAATTTCTCAGAATTCCTATCTTTATATTTTTTTGATGACACAAATTACCAATATCAAAGCAGATAATAAAAAATTCATAATATACCAATTATAATGAGGTTTTCAAAGACTAATTGGCTAGTAAATGTCAATTTGAAGAGTATATCTAAGATTAGTCTTTGTACAGGACAAATTTTAAAAGCCGACAAATGCCACAAATATCACAAAAACTCCCATAATAATTTGACAAATTAAATGCCAGTCACACTTGAATATTACTTTTTTCTTACATTTTTGGCTACATACTCTTTGATTGCTTCTTCATATGGCAATGATTTAATAATACCATTTTTTAGAGAGGACAAAAAAGATGATTCAGTCTTTTCTTAGCATGGCAGATTAAATTTTCCCTTTATTTTTTTTAAAGATCTGTTTATTGGGGGGGGGGGGAGGGAGGGAAAGGGAGAGAGAAACCCAAGCCGACTTTGCACTGAGTGTGGAGCCCAATGCAGGGCTTGATCCCATGACTCTGAGATCATGATCTGAGCCGAAACCAAGAGCTGGATGCTTAACCAGCTGCACCCCCAAATTATTTGATCGTTTAGAAAAGTCTCTTTCAGGTTCACAATTTGTTTTTGTTTTTTTTAAAGATTTTATTTATTTATTTGACAGAGAGAGACAGCCAGCGAGAGAGGGAACACAAGCAGGGGGAGTGGGAGAGGAAGAAGCAGGCTCTTAGCAGAGGAGCCTGACGTGGGGCTCAATCCCAGAACACTGGGATCACATCCTGAGCCGAAGGCAGACGCTTAACAACTGCGCCACCCAGGCGTCCCAAAGGTTCACAATTTGTTATTGGCAATGTCATGTAAATTTAGTTCCTTAGCAAATTGGGGAAAAACTTGATTAGGTTTCTTTCATCTATGAGCTAATATTCCAGAGCTTTTAAAAACGTGTAATTTGTTGTGATTTATTTTCTCACTGTAAATAAATATTCACTTTTACATGTCTTTATATTTGTAATTTAAAAAAAAATTCTTATTTAAATTCTAGTTAGTTAACATACCATGCAATAGTGGTTTCTGGAGTAGAATTCGGTGACTCATCGCTTACATACAACACCCAGGGCTCATCCCAAGGGCCATCAGTCCGTCCTTTGTCCCCATCCTCCATCTAGCCCATCCCCCACCCACCAAGCACACCCACCCCCACAACTGTATAAGCATCAGCCTCCCCAAAACCTGGTCAACTGCAGCGTAGAGCATGCTCTTGGGTCCTGCTATAGTTATTTGAGGTGTTGGGGCTGGTGCCTCAGGCCCCAAGCCCAGGAGCTGAGTACTGTCAGATCGTCTGGGCCAACCAAAAATGAAAAATGGACACAGGTTCAAAAAGTCACCAGAATGGATCAAACTAAAATGCCTCTTTATGGGCTCATCTCTGAGGTATTTTAGGTCCCCCGTAACATTACCAGACCCACCCCTATCTTTGCTTCTCAAGGATCCCAGGATTGGGAGGAGCCTGCCTCTCCCCTTCTAGGCCTGGTGACTTTTTTTCTTTTTCTGGTGAACAGGGTTTCAAAAACTCAAAAACATGCCCATGTCCTTAATGAAATCAAACACTTTACTGGCAGTAATATATACTGTGTTTAAAAAAGCAAACAAAAAGGTGTTTACAAAAGCAAGGTGATTGGCAGCTCCTTGAAAATTAAGGGTGGCCAAGGGTTTGTGCTAGCACCATCTAGTGACAAAAAGAGGTAAGTTCGGCTCACCAAAATCTGTCACAACGCTGGGGAGAGGGGCGCCTGGGTGGCTGTCCTTAAGCATCCGCCTTCGGCTCAAGTCATGATCCTGGAGTCCTGGGATCGAGCCCTGCATGGGGCTCCCTGCTCCGCTGGGAGCCTGCTTCTTCCTCTCCCACCCCCTCTGCTTGTGTTTCCTCTCTTGCTGGCTGTCTCTCTGTCAAATAAATAAAAATCTTAAAAAAAAAAAAAAAAAAGACAAACACCGGGGAGAGAAAGGGTACCAGTGCCGCTGTTCCAACCCCACCCTTTTCTGGAAGTTGTTCAGAGTACTGTGGTTTACTCAATTCCACTGTGACTTTTGGTCATTAACTTATGTCCCCAAATAGATGAGGCACAGATGGAAGTATGAAGTACAAACTGAGAGAACAAGAGACAGGGCCCATTTTAACCTCTGACAGTGCTATCTGCAGGCTCATACTTCAGTCCCTTAGAAGTTCAGCAAGCCACTGGCTTCATGTAGCAGGAGGCCCTTTAAGATGGCAGGACAGGTGGGGAGAGGTCAACACAACTCTGCTGACCCCTGGCTGAACCTGCTGGATATTCTGGGCCATCCTGGCTTCTAACTGGAAACTGCTACCTGGGCTAACCGCTTGGTTTCTCTTTACCAGCTCTGTTTTTTTCCTACCTCTGGCTCAGCCTACATTTTGCCTACCTCCATCCCACTTTGCCTGTTTCAGGTCAGCTCCTTTCTTCCTTCCATTCTAATTTTCTCAAAACAAACCTGGCTTCAGTCATCTACTTGCAGCTTCTATTGAGTTTGGTTTTGTCTTCCTAAATTTTACTTCATGTGGTAAGTACACTTAATATGAGATCTACCCTCTTACCAGATTTTTAAGTGTACAGCACAATATTGTTACCTACAGGCACAGTATTGTACAAGAGATCTCTAGGCCTTATTCATCCTGCATAACTGAAACTTGCAGCCATTGATTAGCAACTCCCCCTATCACTCTCCCCCTAGTCCCTAATAACTACCATTATATTCTTTGTTTCTATGAATTTGACTATTTTAGATATCTTACATAAGCGGGGTCACGCAGTATTTGGCCTTCCGTGACTGCCTTATTTCGCTTAGCAAAATGTCCTCAAGGTTCATCCATGTTGTCACATATGGCAGGATTTCCTTCTTTCTTAAAATGAATACTATTCCATTGTATATAATACCACATTTCTTTTACCTATTCAGCTGTTCAGGGGACATTTAAATTGTTTCCACATCTTGACTCTTATGATAGTGTCACAATGAACATGGGAGTGCTACTATCTCCTCAAGAACTTGATTTAAATTCTTTTGGATAAATACCCAGATATGGGATTGCTGGGTCATATGGTAGTTCTATTTTTAATTTTTGGAAGAATTTCCATAGAGGTTGCACCATTTTACATTCCTGACAGCGTACAAGGGTTCCACTTTCTCCACATCCTTGCCGACACTTGCCTTTGTTTTTGTTCTTCTATAATGGCTATCCCAACACGTGAGGTGTTATCTGATTGTGGTTTTGATTTACATTTCTGTGATGGTTGGTAACATTGAGCTTCTTTTTTATATACCTGTTGCTCATTTGAATGCTTTCTTTTGGAGCAACGACTATTTAAATCCTTTGCCCATTTTTAAGTTGTTATTAGTTCTTTTGCTATTGAGTTATAGGAGTTCCTTATATACTTTGGAAATTAGTTCCTTATCGGATTTATGGTTTGCAAATATTTTCTCCCATCTGTAACCTTTTCACTCTATCAATGGATTTCATCTGCACATAAGGTGTTTAGTTTGATGTAGTCTTACTTGTCTGTTTTTGCTTTTGTTGTCTATGCTTTTGGTGTCATATCCATGCAGTCATTGCCAAGATCTGTTTCCTCTTTTTTTTTCTAGCTATCATACAGTTTCAGATGTTATATTTAAGTTCTTAATCCATTTTGAGCTGATTTTTGTGTAAGATAAGTGTCCACTTTCATTATTTTGCATATGAATAGCCAGTTTTCCCAGCACCATTTATTGATACTGAGATTTCAGTCAACAAATATTTATTGAGCATCTCTGGGCCGGGCATTATGGTAGGTATAGGGGATTCAAGGCTGAGAATAACATAATGGTTCCAAGCACATCCTCTGGAACCAGACTGCCTAGGTTCAAATCCTGGTACCATCATTTCTAACTGCATGACCTTGAGCAGGTTACAAATTGGTTGCACCCCGATGTCCTCATATATAAAAAAGGGATAACTACGGTCTTTTTCTCACAGGACTGATGTGAGGATTGGAAAAATTAATATATGTAGTGGTCCTAGCCAGGCGTCTGGCACCCGATAAGCACTCTCGAGTGCGGGCTCTTAAGGCAAGGTCCTTGCCTCTCAAGGAGCTCACAATTTACAGTTGCTCCTATCCACCTGACCCACTTGGCAGTCAGGACCATCTTGGTCTTCTGACACTTCAAGTGACCCGTAGCTCCTGGCTACCTTTTCCTGGAACCGTGGGATGAACCGGGTGCAAGTTCCTATATCACAGATTCCTTGCGTGACTCTGGGTAAGTAATTTCTACCCTCTGGATCTCACTTAAGGCACTTGTAAAGGAAAGTAGCCGGACCAAAATTGATTTCCAACATCCCAACAAACTCCTTTTTTTGGATAGCTCACGTTGAAACTATGTCAGCTTGGGCAAGTCACGTAACCTCTCTGCCTTCGTTTCCTTACCTGTAAAATGGGATAATATTACTAACCATCCCCTAGGCTGTGGCGAGGGTTCAACAAAGCAACGCAAACCCTGCTGGCAGTGCTCTCCGGGTGGACGCCAACCTTCAAACCCACCTGCCTCTGTCATTCAACGCAGGCGCGCTGCCGCCCGTGCCGCTCGCAAGCCGGTTTCCGACTTCCGGTTCCGCTGGGAGCCAGAGGCCAGACTGACTAATGGCGGCGTCCACGGAACAGGCCACTGGGGGCGTTGAAGAGGCCGCGACGGAAGAGGCACCGCGAATTCTGGAACCCGGGGCAGCCCCATTTGGAAATTTCCCTCATTATTCCCGCTTCCATCCTCCAGAACAACGGCTCCGCCTCCTGCCCCCGGAGCTGCTTCGCCGGCTTTTTCCTCAGAGTTCCGAAACGAGGCCGATCCTGGGGCTCGACGTGGGGTGTAACTCTGGGGTGAGTGACGGAGGCGGGGTCGGAGGTCGGGGAGCCGGGCGGTTGGCTTCCTCCTCTTTCGCTGGGGCTTTGGTTTGGGCGTGGCATCACACCCATCACGACTTTTCAAAATGAGTTTAAAGGCGTCGCGTGGCCAACCCCGTGCTGCTGCTACCGGACCTCCAGGGTCCCGCCACCACCTGTCTTAGGAATCTTGGGGAAGAATAATTTTTAACTCCGTTCCAAATTTTTGCGTCCCCTCCCGTGCATTCGCCGCCTCACGACCAAACCTCATGTGGGAAGGGCCACCGTATTGGGGCTTCTGGCACTTGCCTCCTGTCCAGCGTGGCTGGCGACCTGGCTTCAGAGAAGGGGCTTCCGGAGACCCACCTTTGGGAGCGTAGGGTGGGGATTGGTTTACTGGGAGAGATGAGCCGGGGTGACGGAGTCATGTCTGGAATTAAGATTCGTGTGCCATATAGTGTAGGATGGACCCTGGAGCCAAGTGAATATTTACTTAAAAAGCAATACTTAAAAATTGACTGAGTACAGTGGAGAGGATTGAGAGAGAGAATGTGGATTCCTTCTGGCGGAGGAAGGCATTGCCACGTCTTCTTACCGCAATGTATTCTTAGGCGTAGAGTGATTATAGTGAAATCACATCCAGAATATGGAATGTCCCTCTGACACCTATCTGTAACTACTAGCATATCCTAGAGGAGCATTCTGACCCTATGATTGTAAACATAGGCATGTAATAAAAAGTAAGTTGCTACTGACCCTAAGTTCTTCTTTCCCCCTACACAGTGGCAACTGCTGTTTTTCATTTCTTGGGTATGCATCCTGTGTGTACTCGAGCATTTATGTATGTATAAATATTCCACCTCTTTTAGCTTTATACATAGTAGCACAGTATTTTTCACCTTTTCACTTAATAATTTGGAGGTCACTCATGTCCCTACATTCTTTTTTAGCAGCTTCAAAATTGTATGGATGTACCATAATTTGTGGGGTGCTTTATTTACATTTCTAAAACTCCCAGGCCCCACTCTTAGACCTACTGATTCAGAATCTTGGGTGATTGAGCCCTTGCGTCTGTACTTTCTTTTTTTCTTTTAAGATTTTATATATTTGACAGAGAGAGAGAGCACAAGCGGGGGGAGTGACGGGCAGAGGGAGAGGGAGAAACAGGCTCCCCCCCTGAGCAGGGAGCCAGATGTGGGGCTCCATCCCAGGACCCTGGGATTATGAACTGATTCAAAGACAGACGCTTAACTGACTAAGCCACCCCAGCACCCCTGTATTTTCTTTTTTAAGCTTCTAGGATATTCTGGGAAAGGTGAATTGAGGATGGAGAGGTTGAAGAGATGTGGAGGAGGGACTGATGTGACAAAACGAGTAGTCAAACTGGCATACCCAAGATCAGATTGGAAGAGGGAGTTAGCAAAGAAATAAGTATAGAAATGGGGAGAAAATTAAGCAGCATAGTATAGGACCTTCCTATTCAAAATGTGGTCCTTGATCTACAGCATAGGTATGACTTGGACGCTTATTAGAAATACAGAATCTCAGGGGGCGCCTGCGTGACTCCGACCACTAAGAGTCCGACTCTTGATCTCAGTTCAGGTCTTGATCTCAGAGTTGTGAGTTCAAGCCCCACATTGGGCTGCATGCTGGGTATGGAGCCTACTTACTTACTTACTTACTTAATTTAAAAAACCCTGGAAATACAGAATCTCAGTCCCCCCCCCCAATCAACTAAATCAGCATCCTTATTTTAATAAGATCCATAGGTGAGATGCATATCATTACTTGCTAATATGGATATTAAAATGTGAGAAGCCTGGTATAGAGGAAAGAACCTAATGTAGCCTAAATCATTCCATATACTAACTATGTGACATTGGACAAATCACTAGCCTCTGAATCATAATTTTTAAAATAACAGAATTTTTTGTGCACTATGCCACATATATAGAAGAGTGCATAAAACTTAAATTTACAATTTATGAATTATTATAATGTAGACACCTCTATGACAATTGTCCAGATCAAGAATAAAATATTGTCAGTGCCCCATGAGTCCCTTACATCACTTCCCCTGTTCATAATCCCCCCTCTCCACCCAAAGGGAACAGCTAGCCTGACTTTTATTATCATTTACTTGCTTTTCTTCATAGCTCACTATTTTTGTATCCCTAAACAACGTAGCTGAATCTTACCCATTTTTGAACTTCATATAAATGGAAGCTTGCCGTGTATTTTGTTTTGTGTCTTGCTTTTTTACTCAGCATTGTATATTTGTGAGAGTCATCCATGTTGATACGCTGAGCTGAATTCCTTCATTTGCAACTGCTATTTAGTATCCCATCTTAATATACCATTCATTTATCCATGCTACTGTTATTGGACATTAGGTGACTTCCAGCCACACTTTCTTCACCTGCACAAAGGGCATAAGTATTTTCCTTACAGGATTGTTGTACAGAGCAAGATGATACATAAAAATGCCTTGAAAAAATGGATTAGAACAACACAAATCTGAATTGGTTATAATGGTTATAGAAGTCAACATTAGAGAAAGGAGACGGTGGCTTGTTAAAGAGTCAAAAAGTTACGGAGATGGTGAAAATCACAAATCATTAGACTTGGCTAGAAGGAAGATCAGCAGTGACTTTTGGGAGTAATGGATGCAGAAGCAGAATAAATCTCAAGCGGGTGGGAAAGCATAAGCCAGGTAGTAAAACTGAGCTGCAGAGTGAAGGCTAAATGAGGAATCTTTGGAATCCAGACTTACCCAACCACAAGTCTGAAAAGCATATTTTACTAAGATGGCACTTGCTCTGTTCCTCACCTTCCCGTTAAGGAACACTGGTTATGCCCTTGGAACTCTTTCCTCCTCCCTGGGGTCTGAGATACCTTAAAAAAGAAAAGAGAAAAAAGTGAGTTTACCAGCATATTACTTAAGCTGGAAAAGATTGCTCTCAGCTCCGTTGCTGCATTCATTTGGCTGTAACTTTCAACCATACAACCCAATGTACCATCGAAGTCAGGAAAGTGTAGAGAGGACACGTTATAGCCTGAGACCCCTGGAGGGCGCTGAGAACCTGCTCTGTGGAAAATTTCTTGGGCAATCTCCTTAGTCTAGGAGCTTCACATCCTATACGGCCAAGAGTAAGTGACAGTCCAATGGGATGATAAGAGATAGAGGTTTTTCTTCCATTCATTGGTTGAGAGCTGCAATGACAAAGCTCTTTTGGATTTCTCTAGGATCTGAGTGTGGCTCTATACAAACACTTCCTTTCCCTACGTGATGGGGAGACCTGCTCAGATGCCTCAAGAGAACTCCATCTACTCTGCTGCGACATAGATCCAGTCCTGGTGGAGCGAGCTGAAAAAGAATGCCCTTTTCCCGATGCCCTGACCTTTATCACCCTGGACTTTATGAATCAAACGACCCGGAAAGTACTCTTGAACTCTTTCTTAAGCCAGTTTGGACGTTCGGTTTTTGACATTGGCTTCTGCATGTCAGTAACCATGTGGATTCATCTGAACCATGGGGACCATGGCCTGTGGGAGTTCCTGGCCCACCTTTCCTCCCTCTGCCGCTACCTCCTTGTGGAGCCACAGCCCTGGAAGTGTTACCGGGCAGCTGCAAGGCGTCTCCGGAAGCTGGGTCTTCATGATTTTGACCACTTCCGTTCCCTTGCCATCCGAGGTGATATGGCCAAACAGATTGTGCAGATCTTGACCCAGGACCACGGCATGGAATTAGTATGCTGCTTTGGCAACACCAGCTGGGACCGAAGTCTTCTGCTCTTCAGGGCAAAACAAACCCCAGAGACTCATCCGATTCCTGAATTACTGACAGAGGAAGGGAAAGAAAGGAACAGATTAAGATTCTGGAGACAGTGAGATGGGAGGGTGGGAAGACCAGGAAAGAGATATTGAAAGGGTGTTATACTAAGAATTAAGTTAATTTTCCTTAATTCATGATTGGAAGGCAGCCTCAAAACGTGGCGGAAGCTTTTGGCAAAATGTCCAAGACGTGCAGTTGAAAGAATCAGTATCTATTTCCTACTGTTTGAGTTGATCGTGGAAGAGAATATGTCTGTGGAGCAATGAGCTGGACTATCCAGATTGAGATGGCCTAGACAAAGTGGTCCTGGTTCTAGGATATGGAAGGGGCTGCTTTTAATGGTTAAGAGACTTAGGCCAGGCTAGCCTTAGAATGTATCAGTTCCATGGGCAATGTGAATCTAATCTGGCTTCTTCAGGCTTTTTCTGGACTTACTCATCCTGCCTTCAGGCAAAACCTCACAATACAATCTGGAATGAAGAGTCACTGGCGTGGCTAAAGGAGAGGGTTAATAAGAAAAACATCTTATCTTTCCAGAGCAGGTCAAATCTCCAACATGCCCAGGCTCAGCACAGCAGGTAACAGATACTGGCCAAAATGCACTGACTAGCGTTTATAAAATGTTTAAAAGATTTAAATTATGAACCCAATAGCCAGCTGGTACAAATGAAATTAATGAAGTGGAACTGTATAATTATATACAATAAAAGTGACTTGAGTATGATTGAGAATGCCCTGTGATTCTGGCATACGTAGGAAACTTCTGCTTTTAACCACTCTATCCAGGGAGGTTTCAGCTCGAGAAAAAGAACCTCACCCAAGCTCAAAATGGAAAACATACCAGAGAGTAAGTTAATTCAGGACTTTTTTTGTTAGCGTTCTCTGCCAAAGCATGCCAGTACGGGGGCAGGACTATGTGCAGGGAAGCAGCATAAAATGCAGTCTACGATTGGATGACTTTAGCATTAATGCTATGGGATAGGTGTCACTGATGTTTGTCAGGTTTTGACACCTGTGAGTTGAGTCCAAGGGAAAGTAGAAGATGGAGAAAGATTTGTTTGGTGGAGAGAAGATGAGAAAACAAAATATACCTAGCTAAGAAGGGAGACTAGATTGATGAGCTTCAAATTCCTTAAGATCCTATTATTTTCTGAAGTTATAGAAGGAGGAATAGGGAATAAGAGAGTCTGAACCACCAGTTAGACGTTGGACCTCTTGATGGAGAAGTTAGTAAAAGTTCCTGCTAGAGAATTTCAGCTTTATGCATGAGAGAGCAAAAACTAGCTCAGTCCCTAAGCGATAGGAGAACGGAACCTAAACCCTCATTTAGGAAAACCAATTTTTCTATTTTGCGCAGGATAATTATGTGGTTGGTGCCATTTCCAATCTCAGACTCCAGTACTACTTTTCAATCTTTTTATATTCCTGCCCCTGATCACTTTCATCCTAGTGACTCTTGTAAGACTTTTACCCTTCTGCAGGTTCTTGACTCTATCCCTGCTCCATTAAAGTAAGCAGATGACCAACCAGTGCCATTCTTGTTTGCGTGTCAGGAAGTCTTTTCTTGCCCTCAGTCTTAAACCCCTTCATCTTCCCTCCTTTTTACTTCTGAACTTTCCCAGTGAGCTTTCACCCAAATAACCTCTGCCCAAATTCCTGATCCCAACCTCTACTACCTCTCCCCAACTGCTTTATTGAGGATCCCCTTGGTGTCTCCTTGGCCTCATTAACTCCTTCCTGTCCACCTGCCAACATGCTCAGTTCTCTCTCATCTTCAAGACCACCAGCTTTTCCTCTGTTCAGTCTCCCTTCAAGTTTATTCAATCTCTCCTCACCAAACATGAGCAAAGCCTTTAAAAGAATAGACCCCACAGCCTCTGCTCTCTCATTTCCCATTTATGAATGACCCCTGAATGCCAAATCCTGAGGCTTCTTCTTCAGTCTTCCTCCTGGGTCATGGCACTATTCAGTACTATTGACCCCTTCTTTGAACTGCTCTTCCTTGGTTTCCTCACCATGCCCTTCTCCCTTTATTCTCTTCCTATCTCTTAGTTGTTCTCTACTCTTGAAGCAGTTAGTTCAAATTTTAGTTGAACTTAAGTTACCTGGAGAGTCCTGGACTCATCTCCAGAAACAGTGATTCAGGTTAGGAATGGGGCCTGGGAATCGGTTTGGTTTGATTAGATTTTGTTTTCTGTATTTTTTTTATTGTGGTAAAATGTATATGACATAAAATTTACCATTTTAACTGTTTTTAAGTGTACAATTCCGTGGCATTAAATACATTCACAATGAGGAATCGGTTTTTTGTTAAAAAAAAACCCCAGGTGACTCTGTTGCAAACCAAAATAGAGCACCGATTGCTTAGGGTTCCTTAGGGTCCATCCAGTCCTCTTCTACATATTTTTCCTCGGTGAGTTCCTCCACTCCCATGCCTTTAGCAACCACCTATATGCTAATATACTGGCTAATATACCCAAATATACTGGTGACCCCACCTCCACAGTTGTAGCTTAATATTTTTCCTGTTTCGTAGTCATATTGCCCTAGATAGTTCTTAGTCACCTCAGAGTCAGCATATCCCAAAGCAAACTCATTACCCTCATTCCAAACCTAATCCTATCTGTTGTTGCCATCCACCCGTCGTTCCTCATTTATGTTCCCCACATTGACAAAGTCCAGTAAATTCTGCCAATAACACGTAAGTCCCATTTATTCCATGTGGCTGGTACCTACCAGGTATTTCTGTATTAAGTCATCGATCCTCTAAACCCTACCGCCAGTGTTCCCTTCATCAAGTATCTACTTATGCTAGTTATTATGCTTAAAAACCTTCAGTGGTTTCGTAGTGCCTAGAGCCCTGTCCTTTATCCAGTGCCTAAACCAATGTTGTTCAATAGTAGCCACTTGCTATTTAAATTAAGTAAAATGAAATAAAATTTGAAGTTCAGCTTCTCAGTCATACTAGCCACATTGCAGGTGTTCAATAGCCACATGTGACTAGTGGCTGCCTTATTAGCACAGATTTAGACCATTTCCATCACCACAGAAAGGTGTGTTGAACGGCACTGGTCTTCATGTTTTTCCTCCACACACCAGTCACACTGAAGTCACCTACCACCCTGTCAGACTTGCCATGTCCTTTCATTCCTCTGAGACGTAGCACAAACTCCCTCTATTTCCCTTCTTTCTCCCCCAGCGCTACGACCTTGCAGCCTGGTTGAACTGTTTGTCCTAAAAGATGGCTCAGATGTTACATTTTGTCAGAAATCTTCCCCCAACCCCTGTAGCACTTTGCATTTGTTCTTACAATCTAGTGAGGACTTTGCGTGGAAGCCTCTATTACAGTATTTATCTCATCATACTATAATTACTTATATGGCTCTGGCCCCGCACCATAAGACTGATGTCCTCAAGTCTAACTTATCTTTGTACGTTGAGGCCTAGCACAATGGCTGACACGTGGCAGGCAGCTGAGAAGTACTTGCTGAATTAATATATGAATGAACAAAAGAGAAGTGTACCTGAATTGAGAAGAAAAGGGAGATCTATGATTGGACAGAAGATTGCCCAGGAAACTGAAATGGGGAGAAATTAGAAAACTGAGAGAGAGATAAGCTTAGCCTTTGGCATGGAAGTTTGAGGTATATTTTCTCAAACATATCTTTGCAATAAAAAGTCCATTTTGGGGTGCCTGGGCGGCTCAGTTAAGCATCTGACTTCGGGTCAGGTCATGATCCCAGCGTCCTGGGACTGAGCCCCCATGTTGGGCTCTGTAGGCAGTGGGGAGTTGGCTCCTCCCTCTCACTCTGCCCTCCCTGTTCGTGTTCTCTGTCTCTCTCTCAAATAAAATTTTAAAAAATAAAAATGAAAAATAAATGTCCATTTCAAGGCCTGGGCTATTGGTGGTTTGGTATAGGACAGCAAGGCTAGATATAAAAATTTGGAAGCTGTTCATATACAGTGATTGAGGTTTAAAGAGTAGTAAATTCCAAAAATACATAGATATGATGAGAGGACCAGGTCCTAGGTCTGAGGGCTGCCAGCTGTTATTGAGTGAAGGGGGAAGGAGGAACCAAAAGAGGTCTGGTTAGAAACAGGAGAAAAGGGAAAAAAGAGATAATAATATAGCACCATGTGCCAGACAACATAACAAAGCCAAAGCAGAGCTGGGGTTTGAACCTAGGCAGTGCAGTGGCAGAGGCTGGGCCTTAGCAACCATGCCTCGAGATGCCACAGAAATCCAAGACTGGGAAGAGACTCCAGGAAGCCAGTGTAAAAGAGCATGAGCTTTGGAGTTACGGTGCTCCCTCAAGGTATGTGTTCAAACGTGAGAATAGGAGACGTAGCCAGGCCACTCTTGGCTATTCCAGATATTCTTAGAAATCCCCTCAGAGAAGTCAGGCCTAACTCTAGGTTGAGTACCTCAGTAGCACCCCTGGTGCTGCCTACCGTCTAAACAGGTCTGGCCCTCCTGAGTGTTTTGGAAAACCAGGTGGCGGCTACATAGAGCAGACATAGACACCCCTAAGTCTCTCTCAGTCCTAACTACCTTCTAACTGTACCTTTGACTTGCCAGCTACCCTAACCTGCCCCTGAATTCCCGAAATTCTCAATCTACCCCAAACTTTGATCCCTGAGTTAGGACCTCCTAAAAGTGAGTTTCAGTCTGTTTCATGCTTAGGGGGTAGGGATGCCAAGGTCACCTCCAGGATGCATTAAGATCCAGAGACCAGGCACATCCTTCTCAGCCCCATGAGATCAAGTGCAGTGGAAAGAATCAGGTTTGGAATCGAGATGTCAGTAACTCATTGCAGGACCACCCTGTTCAAGTCACTTAACCTCTCTGAACCTCAGTTTACTCATCGGTACAACTGAAATCACAAGACCTTCCTTTTCTTATGCCCAAATGAATTGGAGGGTGGACAGGTATTAAACAACAACAAGGTGCTGTGACACTCTGTAAGCATGCCACAGACTACAACTGTGTTTGTTAGATTAAAGGCTCATGAGAAAAACATCTCTGTAGAAAACATGCATCTCACTATCTCTAATAATTTGTTTTCTAGGACAAGGAAGTAATGATGAGTTCAGCTTCGGCACTACAGAGCATTTTAAAGGAAGCAATGCTGGGAGGGAATGATTGTTGCTAATGGAAATGAGGCCAGTTCATGATGGTCTCAGAGTGATCACAGTGTTTACAGATGTGACTTTACCTACTTCTCTGTAAATCTTAAGGATACTTTGAAACTTTGTGACTCTGCTGCTGGTTCTCTCTGCCTTCACCAGGGCAGTGCAAAGAAATGTATATAAGGCTGTGGCAGGTTGAATAATGGTCCCCCAAGATGTTTGCATCCCAATCTCTGGAACTTGTGAATGCTACCTTGGATAGCAAAAGGGACTTTGTAGATGTGTACAGATGTGTAGATATATAGATTAAGGGTTACAGATTTTGAAATTGAAAGATTAATCTGGATTATCAGGATGGACCCTAAATGTAATCACAAGTGTCCTTATAAGAGGGAGGCAAAGGGAGATTTGACCATAGCAGAAGAGAGAATGATAGAAGCAGGAGGCTGGAGTGATGTGAGGAAGGGTTGTGAGCCAAGAAATGCAGTTAGAAAAGCCAAGGAAATGGATTCTCCCCCGAAGCCTCCAGAAGGAATGCAGCCCTGCCAACACCTTAATTTTAGACTTCTGACCTCCATCCCTGTAAGAAAATAAATTTGTGTTGTTTTTAAACCAATAAGTTTGTAATAATTTGTTAGGAACAGGAACAGGAAACTAATACAGGGGCTCGGACTACAATGAGACTAGACTACAAGCCAAGTGGCACCTGTCCCAAATAACTCCTTGATGGCAGAAAATGGCCCCAGTGACCAAAGGGATAGGCAGGGGCTCCATCTACACGGTTAACTGAGGACTCCTCAGTCACTAAAACCTTTGGGAGATGCTTCAGCATCTGAACCTGACCTCTTCTGTCGGCTGAGCAGTTACCTAATCTGTTGCAAGGAACCGTTGTATTTGAGGTCTGTAGCGGTTAGTTTCAAAGAAGAGCTAGAGTGTTCATAATGTTGAGGCCCTGCAACCCTGAAGGTGTTGATTGCATACTGGCTTATGAGAGCCTTTGGAGACACTGAGAATATCTTCGGCTCTAAGAAATCATCTTACTTATCCTCAAATCAGCATAATTTAGGAGCCAGCACTAAGCATGATGAGCCTTCTTGAGGGACAAGAATAGACAACGGGGGGTGCCTGGGTGGCACAGCGGTTAAGCGTCTGCCTTCGGCTCAGGGCGTGATCCCGGCGTTGTGGGATCGAGCCCCACATCAGGCTCCTCTGCTATGAGCCTGCTTCCTCTCCCACTCCCCCTGCTTGTGTTCCCTCTCTCGCTGGCTGTCTCTATCTCTGTCAAATAAATAAATAAAATCTTAAAAAAAAAAAAAAAAGAATAGACAACGGTCCTGGATATACTTTAACTTAAAATATATATATGTACGTGTATATACATATAACATGTATATATATGTAAATCCAGTATTTTAAAAAATGATCATTTCAACATTTAGTCAGTATACAAATTATTAATGAGATATATGTTACATTATTTTTTTTTCCATCTTCAAAATCTGATGTGTATTTTAACTTGCAGCTCGTCTCAATCTGGACCCCCCATATTTCAGATGCTCATTAGCTACATGTGGCCAATGTATACACTTTTGTGGCAAATCAAGAAGTATTTTATCAAATTCCTTTCATATACCCAGTGTGCTTTTAGCTGCTTTCGGGAGGTGGGGTAGGGAAAAGTAGATTAAAAAATACTGGACTTCCAAAGGTTAGATTTTATTTCATTCAGCAAATATGTTAAAGTTGAGAAAAGGAGAGGCTCCAACAGGCAGCACGTTATCATGTGAGCTTTAAGCAAAGGAAAAATCTCTGTGGGCTACAATAGGCATGGAAGACTTTCTAGAGGATACGGGATTTGAGCTGTTCCTGAAAGGAATATAGCTTTTGCAATATGGACACGGGGAAAGGAGCATGCCCTGTGAGCCTGGAGAAGGGAACCTTTCAGCAAAGGTGCAAAGGAATGGGTGTTGTGTACGTTGAGAACAGATAGGACTAGCTGGTCTATAATGGAGATGTCATTCTGAGCAGTAGTGAGAAATAACAGTGGCCTTCACATTTAAGTAGATTTTGGATGAAATGTTTAAAGTAAAAAGAAAACCCATAAACATACCAGAGGAAAAATGTTTTAAAAAAAGGTACTTTTTTAAAAAAAGCATAAAAGCCATCAGGGAAAAGACTGATAAATCTGACTACCTATGGCAAAGGAAAAAGAAAACCCAGTAAAGTCAGAAGACACACTACCAACTAGGAAAACAATTTGCAATACATGTGACAGACGAAGGGTGAATTTCATCATAACACAACTCGTACACGTCTTTTAGAAAAAGACATTCACAAAAAACGATAATGGCAGATAAACACCTGAAAACTTGTTTAATCTTACTAGTTACATGCAAATAAAAATAATGCAAGAATATTTCAGCACAAATTTTTTAAACAGTGATGGTGAGAATGTGGGAAGATAGGTATTCTTACACCCTGTTAGTGGGAATGGTAAATTAGTATGACCATAGGAAGGCAGTTTGTCAATATTTATCAAAACGTACACTGCACACACCCAGGAATTCCACGGCTAGGAATTTATTCTGTGGATATACTCACATACATATGCAAGGATGTATGTACAATGTTATCCATTACAGTTGTCTGATAAAGTGAGAAGCTGGCAATAATCTAAATGCCTATCAGTAGGAAACAAATAATATGGTGCAGCCATAAATGGATTACTATGCAATTGTTAAAAAGAACAAGATAGATCTATCTGTTAAAATAGAAAGGTCTCTGAGATATTTTAAGTGCAAGAAGTAAGGTGCAGAAAAGTATGAATGGTAAGATTCCACTTTTGTACCTTTTAAAAAGAATATATACATAGGAGGTAATAAAACATCTAAAAATGAAAAATCAAAGAATAGTATGAGCATATTTAGTTATATTGAAGAATCAGCCAGAAAGTTAAAATGGCTCATTATTAGAAGTGGGAAATGGAGCACATAATTGCTCTTGTGTTATTTGATTTGTTAACCATATGTACATAATGCTTTTTAAAAATAATTTTAAATAAGTTTTAAAATTTAAGCAGTATCTTTCTAAAAATAGCTTTCTTTTTTTTTTTTTTTAAAGATTTTATTTATTTATTTGACAGAGAGACAGCCAGCGAGAGAGGGAACACAGGCAGAGGGAGTGGGAGAGGAAGAAGCAGGCTCCCAGCAGAGGAGCCTGATGTGGGGCTCGATCCCAGGGCTCGATCCCAGGGCTCTGGGATCACGCCCTGAGCCGAAGGCAGATGTTTAAGGACTGAGCCACTCAGGTGACCCTAAAAATAGCTTTCTAAAAGAGTTCTCATCCCCACCCACCTGCCTAACTTTTCCCTCACAGCGTAGTCAAAATTCTTGAAAAAGCTTTAAATACTTCTTGTCTCCATTCCTTACTTTGTACATCTTTCTCACCCCTTCAAAATTTGGTTTTGCCAAAGTCACCAATGATGTGGCTAAAGTCAGCAGGTATGTCTCAGTCCTGATCCAACCTGACGTTAGTAATATCAGGAACTTTTTTTTTTTTTTGGAAACCCCTTGGGCTCTGGTGACAGCACTTAGCCAGTTGTCTTCCTCCTTCTGTAGAGACTCCTCTCTAATGTTGCTGTTCCTTAGGGTTCTGTTCCAGTAGCTCTTTCCTCACATGGTCTCCACTCCATGGCTTCAGTTACCACCTATGTTCTGATGTTCTCAAGCCTCACAAATCTCTTATCTCTAGTCCAGATCTCTCTTCTGAGCTTTAGAATTACTTATCCAACAGCATTTTACATTAATACTTTCCAACCTTTTCCATATCATGGCATATATAAAGCATGATAGTATTTTCATGGCAACAAACCTTACCAAGACTGCTGTCTTTCCCAGGAAGTTCGTGCTGCCCTGAGGGTTGAGAAAATACACAGCACATCTGTAACCTCCTGAGACACCACCGTTGGGACGCTCTTACCTCCTGGATAGACATTTCCGCTGGGACATCCCCCAGGCATTTCAAGGTTAACATGTTTGGAAGTGAGCATATCATCTCCCAAAACTGCTCTTCCTCCAGTGTTTTCCATTCAGTGAGTGGCCCTACCATCTGCAAGTTACCGAGTCCAGAAGTCTTGGCCTAGCTCTCTGCTTCCCTCCCCTTCCAGTCCCAAGACCTGCTGACTCTGGTACTCTATTTCTTGAGGTGACCTCCTCTCCATCACCACTCACTTTCCCAGTACGGAGTCCATCATTTCCCATTTTTTCCCCTCAATTACTACAAAAACTTCCTGTTCTCTGACTTTAATCTTCCTCTCCCTAAACCGTTCTCCACATTGCAACCACAGTAATCTTTCTAAAATGCAGTTCTGATGATGCCAACCCCCTGCTTAAAACCATTCGAAGGACTGACGTGAGCAGTGATCTGCCGGTCACTCGTCAGCACCATGTGCACCATTAGACTCTGCTACCAAACGGTTTTATTACCAGCAGCTTATAGCAACTAAAAGCCTAAGAGACCTGTTTTACAACACAGACAACTCATAAAGAACAATATGTGATGGGGCACCTGGGTGGCTCAGTCAGTTGAGCATCCAACTTTTGGTTTCAGCTCAGCTCATGATCTCAGGGTTGTAAAATTGAGCCCCACGTCAGGCTCTGAGCTCAGTTGGGAGTCTGCTTCAGAGTCTCTTCCCTCTCCCTCTCTCTCTAAAATAAATAAACAAATCTGTAAAAAAAAAAAATACATGATGAATGGTATATTACAAGGGTAGAAAACCAACTATAGGACTTCTATATAATTTTTAATAATTTAAGTGACTAATACCACTGAGGAATGAAAGCGTCTTAAGCCCCATCAGAGACAGAAAGCGATCATGGGGTAATAGTAGTTATACTTCTTTAACCTCCTGTCAGTGAAAATGAAGCTTTATTAAGTCTAGAGAATCTGCCAAAATCTGAATGCCTAAACTTTCAAGTGTACAAGAGCCTTTGAGTAAGGAGGGCAGATACTTGCGCTGACAAGTGCAAATGTTCTGGCTGTGTTTTTTTTTTTAATGGTAAACATCTAAATGAAAGGTAAAAAAAATCCAGATGGTCTGTTTATTTCCCAAAATTTAGTTATTTGGAAACATCCCAAAATAGTTAGAAATGCTTTGCATACTATAAGGTTTTTCTACCCTGTGCTTTTGGAATGCAGTAGATACATGGAGTCTTACTGGATTTGTAAGCCCTATGAGGAAAGGATCATGTCTAATTTTTGGTGTAAACCCAGGACTAGCCCACTGATCCCTATTTGATAAATATTGGCTGACTGAATGAATTAAGAATCAATGCTGCAAGATTCCAGAAATGCCACTAACATCAAGCTCTCTAAAGACTCCACCAAAAAACTATTAGAATATGGTGGCTCAGTCGGTTAAGCGGCTGCCTGCCGCTCAGGTCATGATCGCAGGAGCCTGGAATCCAGCTGGCATCCAGCTCCTCGCTCAGCAGGGAGCCTGCTTCTCCCTCTCCCTCTGCCTGCTGCTCCCCTTGCTTGTGCTCTCTCTCTCTCTGTCAAATAAGTAAAATCTTTAAACAAAAACAAACAAAAAACACATTAGAATAAATGACTAATGGGGCACCTGGATGGCTCAGTCAGTTAAGCATCTGACTTTGCCTCTGGTTGTGGTCTCTTGTAGTCTTGGGGTCTTGGGATCAAGCCCCTTGTCTGGCTGCATGCCCAGGGGGAGTCTGCTTGTCCTTCTGCCTCTGCCCCTCCTCCACTCGTGCTCTCTCTGTCTCTCTCTCAAATAAATAAATAAAATCTTAAAAAAGAAAAAAAGGATAAATGACAAACAAATCCAGTAAAGTTGCAGGAGACACACTTAATATACAGAAATCTATTATGTTTCTATAATGCTAATAACAGACTATCAGAAAGAAAAATTAAGAAAACAATCTCATTCACAATTACATCAAAAAGAATAAAATACCTAGCAATAAATTTAACTGAGGAAGTGGAAGACCTAGTCTCTGAAAACTATAACTCATAGATGAAATTGAAGAAGACACAAATAAATGGAAAGATACACCCTGCTATGGATTGGAAGAATTAATATTGTTAAAATGCTCATATTAGCCAAAGCAACCTACAGATTCAATGCAAACCCTATCAAAATACCGATGACATTTTTCACAGAAATAGAACAAATAATCCTAAAATTTGTATGGAACCACAAAATACCCCAATAGCCAAAGCAATTTTGAGAAAGAAGAACAAAGTTGGAAGCATCACCCTCCCTCCTCCCTGCTTTCAAACCATACTACAAAGCTGCAGTAATCAAAACTGAATGGTACTGGCACAAAACAGATACAAAGGCCAATGGAACAGAATTGAAAACCTAGAAATAAATCCACATACATATGATCAATTAATCTACAACAAAGGAAGCAAGAATATACAAGAGGGAAAAGACCATCTCTTCAATAAATGGTGTTGGTAAATTGTGCGATTTTATGCAAAAGAATGAAATAACCCCTATCTTAACATCATACACAAAAATCAACTCAAAATGGATTAAAGACTTGAATGTAAGACCTGAAGCCATAAAAGTCCCCAAAGAAAACATAAGCAATGAGTTCCCTGACATCAGTCTGACCAACATGTTTTGGGATCTGACTCCACAGACAAGGGCAACAAAAGCAAAAAAATAAACAAATGGGACTACATCAAACTAAAAACCTTTTTCCACAGCAGAGCAAGCTCTCAGAAAAAACAAAAGGCAACTTGCTGAATGG